>NC_140966.1:53300907-53415907 GCF_056783735.1 Eptatretus burgeri
CTCTACTTTCCTCAACAGCTCTTTCTTTGTCTTTCTTTATGCTTATTCCCTTTCTTGCTTGTTTCTTTTACTCGTGGTTTTTCTTGTACCTTTCACCATTATAATTTTCTGTCTTCATTCTCCTTCAATCCTTTCCTTGCAATCAACATTCTCATTCAACTCACTTACCCATCATGATGTCTTTCTTCACTGATGTTCACTTTCAGGACCTGCCCATTTACTTTGCTCATCTTGACAACCACTCCTTCCTCTTTATTTCCTTTCATATATATATTTTTTTTAATTAACCTTTTCACTCATTTCTCACCTTCATGCTCGCTTTGCTTTGGCGGTCATTTTGCCATCGTAGTCTCCTGATATCATTAGGGGCTGGCAGGATGGTCTGGAGGTACGCACACTCGCCTCAAAGCTATCTCACGTGGGTTAAAACCTCAGCGCAGGTATAAACCCTCGGCCCGGTGTTTCACAGGCAGGGTGATTCATCAATGCATGTGCCGTCCCTTGGCTGGACGTTAAACTGGCCATCTCATCTGCTGGAAAGAGTTGGTGGACGTTAAAGATAACACTGTGTCCTTTGTGAAGAGTAGGCGAGCTATCGCCAGACCCCTAAACAAATTAAAAATTCCTCCCCGAACCTTAGTCGAACATCAGGCCCGGCCAGCCGGTTCGTGGAAGACTTGGGCCAAGCTTCCACCGGGCCAACCTCACAAGAACATGGGAATAATTGTGGCCGCCGTGCCGTACTTTTCTATATCATTTGGTACCTTCCTCTTGAGTCGCCTAATTCCTCTCCCTCTCTTTTACCTCCCTATGACCTCCATTTCTTTCAAACAGGAACGAATGTAGGCGTCACAAGCTGATGACTGATTCTACACGGGAACATAATGGAGAGACAGCCACGTGTGGCTGGAGCAGGCCACAAAGAGACAAGACTCACTGGATTAGGATAGGAAATAATGCAACCAATTCAAGTGAGAGGCTATAACTTCAGAGGACAGCTTGTGAATCTGAGCAAGTACAACTTTCTCAGGTCTATGTTGATGTTGGTGGCTCCAGCTGCACTACCTCTTAGCTAATATACTGCTGTTTTACCAAGGTACACCTGTACACCTTTTGTGCCAATTAATGTTTCTCCTTAATGCATCAACGTCTGGAGATTGGCAGAAGACTTGTTCCTGTTTTTTTGCCTTGGCTAAACTTTTATGTTTTCCTTCCGGCCAGGAACGGAAGTGCTAAGCTTCAGGCTTGAAAATGAGGCACTAGTACCTGTAATAAATATTTCTTGACACGGGGAGGATACATCCCTGTCATGGCTCAAAGTCTGCTTGAGGGAAAGGCCTTCTACTGTCGGGAATGGGCGTTTGAAAGAGTGCAGCGTTGTGCTGCGGAGCGACGTGCAGGGGGAGCGGCTGGCGTCTTGGTTTTGGGAGGACCAGGTGTTGGGAAAACTGCATTCCTCACTGAACTGGTGTGGCCAACTACTTCGGCTGGTCGAGAACGAGGTCTGCATACCAGGGTGCTCGCTGCTCATTTTTGTCAAGTAAGCAATACAGTATAGATCCCTTGGAGCAAGTGAAAACGAATCTTAAGGAGTGCATTTAGTTGACAAGTTGTCAGAGAAGTGCATAATGTTAAAAGTCGACTTGAAGTACTCAAGGGGTCATACTAACCTAATTTAGAAAACATTTCATCTACTTTGTGAATAGAACATTCAAAAATGATATATTGTATACAGCATGCACAATTCGTTGTTTCCGAGAAAGACTGAATTTAAATAACATATATATATATATATATATATATATATATATATATATATATATATATATATATATATATATATATATATATATATATATATAGTTGCTGCCTTGTAGCAATGATGTTATCTGCAGTGAAAACTCAAACCTGGTGATTACCTCTCAAGTCCAGCTACAATTTAAAATTAAAGTGTAGTTCAACGTTGCTGGTGGATTTGATGTTTGAAGAGACTTGTTCATAACAAGCTTATGAGAACCCAATATGTTTCCATGTTTAAATACACCACTTTTTATTGAGGATAGGTGGGCCGTCCAAAAAGTTATACAAATTATATCGAACAAACTGAGGTCCGCCAATGTTTTGTTTATTTTGTGCAATGCCTTGTGAAGATCTCTTTACTTTCCTCAACCAGTCTTTCTTTGTCTTTCTTTACTCTTATTACTCCCCTTCTTGCTTGCCAGGATAGTGTATTATATAATCCTTACTATAATTCACGGACCAGTGTTTGTGGGTTTGTCGCGCTAGTCATCCTGCAGTTCTGGGCCAATTACATCCAGACTTGCAACAGAGGATCAACATGACCCCAGTTAATGTATAGGAGTGTTTTTATCTTTGCCGGTGGTCTTGGGGTGTGTGGGGAGGGGGGACGCAAATTCCCGATGTAAATGTGTATCGTGTAGCGCCGCCTCCAGGTGGGGGAGGTTATCACAAGTCTCCACCATTTACAGTATGTACAGTATTCCTGTCCCCACGATTTCCAGTGCAGTGAGGTGTTTTGAATTATAAGCAGAAGTTATGTCTTTGTTTCATGCACGTAACCTGGGGTTTTTTGGGGGGTTTTTATGCCTATCCAGAGATGTCAGTTGCCAATACACCGTCCAACTAAAGGTATGCATCAGAAGAACGCGTTGTGTATTTGGAACAATATCGCCCGTAGGGCGGGTATTCTGCTGGTATATATAATATGTACTTACAGTGTCCTGCATAAGTATTGGATCAGTGAAGTCAAAGTTGTTCAAGAGTACAGGAGGTCGGGGCAAGAATGAATATGAATGAATATAAAAATGAATATAAAACATGAATACGAGGCAAGAGTACAGCAGGTCGGGGTTATATTTATTGGTATTGCTATGCGTATACTGTACGTTTTCCATTGTAGAACAATAACACTTTTTATGTTCAGTCCCACCATTTTGGGTAAGCATAAGTATTGGAACAGATTAACCTGAAGTGAATTAAAGTAGTATAATAGTTCGTATTTGGCTGCAAATTCCTTGCATGCAACAACTGCATCAAGCATGTGACCCATTGACATCACCATACTGTTGGTATCTTCCTTTGAGATACTTTGCCAAGCCTTTACTGCAGCCATTTTCAGTTGTTGCTTGTTTTGGGGGTTTCTGACTTTAGTGTCATCTTCAGCAAGTGAAATACATGCTCCATTGGATTTAAATCAGGAGACTGACTTGGCTAATCTGAAACCTTCCACGTTTTCTCCCCCATGAACTCCTTACTTGCGTTGGCAAGTGTGTTTTGGATCATTGTCTTGCTGCATGGTGAAGCGTCACTCAATGAGTTTGGAAGCATTTTCTTGTACATAGGCAGACAAAATGTTTCTGTACACCTCTGAATTCATTCTTCTGCTGCCATCATTAGCTGCATAGTTCCAGAGGCAGCCATGCAAGCCCACGCCATGACACTACCTCCACCATGCTTCACGGATGAGGTAGTATGCATTTCCTTCCTTTCTCCACACTTTCTCCTTCCCATCGCTTTGGTAAAGGTTTATCTTGTTACAATATGTCTATAAAACTTTGTTCCAGAACTCTACTGGCTCACTTCTGTACGTCTTGGTAAATTCTAATCTGGCCTTCTATTGGTGCTGATGGGAAGTTTGCATCTTGTGGTGTAGCCTTTGTAATTCTGCTGTCGAAGTCTTCTGCGGACAGTAGATTGGAATACTTTCATCCCTGCACTTTGGAGGTTCTTTGTGACGTCATTGACTGGTGTTTTAGGGTTTTTCTTCACAGCTCTGATGATTTTTCTGTCATCCACCGCAGTTGTTTTCCTTGGCCGACCTGGCCATTGTCTATTGCTCAGTACACTAGCGGTTTCTTTCACTTTCAAGATATTCCAAATTGCTGTATTTGCGATGCCAAATTTTTGTGCTATGGTTTTAATCGAGTTATTCTGTTCTTTCAGCTTCCAAATTGCTTGCTTTTCTTTCATGGACAGCTCTCTGGTCTTCATGTTCGTTTATGCCCACTGACTTCAAAGACGGACTCCCAAAGCAAAAGCAAATGCTAAAACCAAGACCAGACATTCACAGCTCTTTTATGTGTGAACAATCAATGCAACAAGAAACACCTGTCAGTCATTTGTTCCAACACTTGTGCTTCCCTAAAATGGGGGGGACTGAACATAAAAAGTGGTATTGTTCTACAATGGTAAAACGTACAGTATATGCATAGAAATACCAAGAAATAAAACCCGATGACCTGTACTCTTGCCTCGTATTCATCTTTTGATCTCGAACCCAAATTTAGTGAGTACATAGCAAGAATAACAAATTTGACTTCACTGTTCCAATGCTTATGGAGAGCACTGTATATACAGATTGTGGAGAAAAAAAAGGCAAAGACCAAGGTACACGGGCTGTACAACATATATACAGAGTTTTAGGCCACCACATGTACCTCACCGGCACGTGAAATATACAAATCTCTTCCTGGCAATCCTCTCATTGCGTATATAGATGCAGGCTGCAGGTTGAATCTGGTATTAAGTATCTGGTTAATGCAGCGCACTACGTTACCGTCCTGAGCGATCATCTGTATCCCATGATGCAGCATTTCTTCCCTGCTGGGAGGGGGAGTATTTCAGGATGACGTTGCTCCAGTCCATGGCATGTGTTGTCACCAGTTGGGTTGAGGAGCATGAGGATGAAATTACCCATCTTCCATGGCCCTCCCAATTGCCGGACCTCAATCTCATATAGAGCATTTGTGGGACTGTCTGGAGAGGTACCAAAGACAACGGTTTCTGCCTCCATCAAACTGATGTGAATTGGAGGACTTATTTGTGGAAAAATGATGCCACATTCCTGCAGAACAGTTTGAGACTCTTGTTGGCTCTGTGCCACGTCATATTCATGCCATCCCGGATACACATGGTGGCCCAACACCCTACTAAGTGACATTCTATTGGTGTTTTCTTTTACTTTTTTTAGTCCACTGCTTGTATAGACCCCTCCCATGCTCTTCCAGCCAATGAAAGTTCCATAAAGCAAACATGAAAAGCTACACAAAGGGCTTACCTTGTGTAGCTTTCCATGGTTGCTTTATGCAGCTTTCCTCGGCAAGAAGAGTGTTGGAGGAGTCAATTTATTAGTCCCTTTCCAGTTTCACCGGAGGGGACTATCGGTTTGCTGTCCGTCCATCCGTCCATCAGTCCCACCTGTGGTTTTTCAGACTTTTTTTATACCCTTTAACATATTCAACTAAATCTTGGTACCTTGCTTTATTATCATAAGTTACAGAACAAGTTCAGGTTTCAGGGTGTTTCGTCAATCTTTCAGAGTTATGCCCTTTTTAAACTTAGAAAATATCACATCGGTAGGGAACATGGATTGCAAAGCAATTCTCACTCTTGTTTATCATCCTAGCCACCTGGGGTAATTGATTCGGAGAGAGATGATTAGTTAGTCCCGCCAATTACGAGTGAGACACGTGATTGCGTCTTGTTTTCATATATACACAAAAAGGGCCTTGGGGAAGGGATCGACAGTACTTTAGTTAGAGCAGTTATATGTTTCCTAATGTGCATGTTCAAATTAGCCATCCCGTCAATTAACATCACCAGAGACTGAATGTTTACTTGCCCCTTGTCATCCCTTGGATCCCCCTGGAATATCACTTTTAAATGTCTTGTCATTTTTCTGGTGATTTAATTGTTTTTATTCTTGTGTTAGAGCAGTATCATTTTTGCCTCCTCCCCCTGGGGTGGGTTCAAAAGGTCAAATCCCAAAAAGTGATATTATGGGCACATTTTAAACATTTTAAAAAGAGACTTTATATATGCAATCAACGTTGAGGGATGCATGAAGCATGTAACGTTTTTTGATTTGACTCCCAATTCATGCCCCAGGAAGTGGGGACTTTGGGTCACAGGGGTCAAAATGGGGAAGAAAAAAAAAAGCCCTCAAAATTTGAGATTGGATCATTCCTGGTGGAACTTTATGCCATCTTTTGACTTTGCTGTAGGTGGTTAGTATGGGGATTTACGATGGTGTGCTACTGACTTCGCTCTAGTTATGAATGAAACCCGTTTGTTTTATGATTGATGTGTGTTTGCTTTAGGTTTCTGAGTAGATGCTCCTGCCTATTCTTCATATAACGCTGCAGTTTTTAGGTACGCATCCATGACATGAATCGATGACTTGCTGTACCTTTATTTCATGATAGACGACGCGTTGTTCAGTCTTCTAATGTCCATAACCTCAGAAGTCCTCTTGTGTATGAAAATGAGATTGAAAAACCCTCCCTTTCTTTGGCTGCTCGTGTACCTCTGCCATTAGTTAGACCACAAAATACTTGGCAAGCCACTACGTCATATGATTATTGTCTGGTCGTTCATGGTAACACAAGGGTGGTCCGTTATGAGTTATGATGTTTTGTTTCTTTTTCTTCACTGCTGAACTGGAGTTCTTTAACTTCTCATGTCTTTCCTAACAGTTATGACGGGTCTCTTTTAAAAAGGCAGGTTTTCCAGCTCCTCAAAAACTCTTGGATTCCTTTTCCTTCTCTTCACTTCTCTATTTCTTTAGTTTTTTGTTTTTTTCATTTAAGGCATCGCCTCGATGAGGACGACATAATGAGTGGAGTCTTTAAAGTTAAAAACAATTCGAAATGATTATATATTCTTCCTATCATAATTATGTGGACCTATGGATTGAAAATTAAAAGGTCGTTGGTGTATCTCAGACTGTTTTGAGTTTCTTGTTCGTAGGATGGTTTGAGCACCACTTGTGCTGGAGAGGAGATTGGGACCATATTCTGTGCAGAGCGTTGGTGCTGCTTAAGCAGTCTCCTTGGCTATTGGGCACAATCCTGGACGGGTCGCCACTCCGACACAGTATACCAGCATGCTGGCACTCATTTTGCCGACCTCGGAAGGATGACAGGCTGAGTCAACCCCACCTGGTATTAATTCAACAGCTGAGCAGGATTTGATCTCAGGACCCAAGGATCCAAATCCCACCACCCTACCATTAAACCAACACCAGGCATACTTGTGCTGGAGCAACTGATTTTCATCAAGCCAATTTAAGGATCGATGCTGAGACAGGAAATCAATCTGTAGCATAATTACAAGTCAAGTACAGTATTGTCTAATGCCTTTTGTACATTTTCCTCCAATTTTACTTTGTCTTGCCTCTTGCTTACGTTTTTCCATAATACACTGATGAAAATACCTTACGGAGGTTAAGAGGATTTATTGATTAGTTACCTCTTAATCAATGTTTGAATAAGCCTTTCATAATATTACCCCACTTAGTGCTGTCATGATCAATCGTTTAGACATTTCATCTTTGCTTTCATTTCCTCTCGCTCCCCCTTCTGCTTAATATATTAACGACTGCTCAGTACTGGGGAAGGGGATCGCATGGCTGAAAGTACAGCCATTGCTGGAACCGTGGTAATGTCATGCACTGGGGGTTATAAAAGACGACGACCCATGAGTGGTGGAGTGATTTGCACTTGGAGCCCTGTGCACTAATACCCACTGATGGCCATTTAAACTATGGGCCTGGTTATTGCGAAGGAGCAGCTGTGTGGATTGGAAAGGTGCGGGACCAAGCTCGACGATCCACAGTGGGAGCGGGCCATCGTGTTCACCGCCACTGGATCGGTTCTGGCACGGCCTGGATGCTGCGAGCCATAGCGTATGGCTTTCTGTGCTCTGTGCGGAAACGACCCTCATCTGGCACATCGTGCTTGGGAGGAAGCAACGCGATACATTGGACCTGCACAAGCCAACAGCATCTCGGACAGAGAAGGCCTTAACTGACCTACACCCATATCTTCTATATTTCTTTCCTTTTTCTTTGTCCTGATCTTCTCCTGTGCATGTCTTTGTTCTTAAGAATTATTTTAAATTGTTGTCAGCCATATTTGTCCAGATAAAACATATAGGGTTCCTTTTAGCATAGTTTTCCTTTCATTCTTTGTGATTGTTCTGTTATCGCTCATCCCTGTTGTTAATTAAACCATTATTTTCCATTTGCTGTGGTTATTGAGTTGTGGGCATACTTCCAGCATCATAAATTCCTTTTTTTTGGGGGGGGGGGAGGTGGAAACATGCGAAAATCTTGGCGCACACTTTTTGTAATAACTTGAAGCACCCGCTGCATATGGTAGCGGCCAAGGGGGTCATGTTATTATCTTTATGTTTATGTCATGTTATGCTGTTGCGGCCTCCGCGTCGCGGGGGAACCACGAGGGAGAGGGGCTGTCTCGGGTTCCTTTCCGGACTCACCAGGAATTGCAGTCTTGGGGTGTGGGAGTGAGGTGCAAGTGTGATGCAACATGGGGGGTGTGGCATAGTGCAAGAGGAAAAATGTGAGGTGCAAATCAGTTTGGTTTGCTCTTTTAGTTCCTGCCTTGAAAAGAACAGTTGCGCTTCACCCGCGTTGATTGCTCTTTTGTGCGTCCATAGTAGACGAGGGAGAGAGAGATAGAAGAAGAAGATGTATGAGAAGAAAGTCCCTTTCCTATTCGTGTGAGTGTCTTAAACCTAATGAGCGTCACTTGAAATAGAGTGGCCTCACCTCGTGGCAGTAACGCTGACCCCATGCTTGGTCACGTGGACTCTCGGTGCCTCTCGATCTGCACCGATGCTCGTTATTCTGGCTCTGGCTGGCTGGGTCGCTGGCACTCGCTCGCTCTCCTGGCTGGGTCGCTGGCTGGCTTGGTCGCTCTGGCTCGCCCTCTCGCTCAGTCGCTTCCTGCAAATCTGGCTCTAATCTGCTCCTCTCTGCCATTTTTATGAGCCCGGATGAATGGAGGGGCCAAGGATCGGGTCATACGTGGCCGTAGGTTCCCATTGTTCTTCCCCATTGGACTCTAGCGGTCGTAGCCACACCCCGCCAGGCTCCGGATGCAAAAGATGGCTCAGTTACTTGCTGACCTTGCCATGCGTCGGAGCTCCAGGCTTCAACAAGGCCATGGCTTTTGGATGCGCTCTATGGCCCCGAACGCGTGCCAGCCTCTATTCCAAAGTGGGATTGTAGAGAAATCCCTGTGCCACCCGTAGGTCCCTTTATGAGTTTCGCACTTCGGGTCAGGCCCCGAAATAAGCCCGACCGGCATCTTGTCCGTGTCCTTTGAGGCTATGGTGAGTGTTTGATGACCATGTGGCAGTGACGGCGGTTATAGAGCAGTGCGAATATGTTGTGGAGTTTCTAGTGAGAGAAGTTTGCCATGTGGCGTTGTGAGGATGGTATTGAAGTTCCTTGTGATGTTGAATAAAGGCTGCGTTTGTAAGTGTGAGTTTTTGTGCGGATTTTCATCAGTTGTATGATGTGGTTGTGGTGAGCATGGTTTAGTTTGGTGAGCGGAATGAAAGTCAATGAATTTGAATGGCGGTTGGCACACACAAATGAATGAAATGGCGGTTGAGAATTGGCACGCAGTTTGAACGGGGAGTTGGCGCGAAACTGCCCGAGTGCCGCGGACGCTCGTAGCCCGAGCACACGGGACGTACTCGCCGCGTGAACATACTGGAGACGCTCGCTGCGTGTCTGCTTAATTCCATTGAGTGGCGTGCATGCTTGCTTGCATGTTCCATGTAAAAAAAGTAAAGGTTAAAGAGCTATGAGAGCTCCAACTAAGAGTACCATGCAATGCATCTTTCCCCTTGACTCACTAGACATATGGAAGGGACTAACTAATACACATACTATTGAAATAACTGCCTTGGGATCACTGTGTGTTGTGTGCCATTGCCGTGGAGGCATGCGGTTTTCCAGAACCGCAACAATACCATAGCAGAGTGCTGGCACTATGGGCAATCTTGTTCCAAGAGTGCAACGTTTTCTTCTGACACATCCCTTTATTTGGGCGCTGTATGGGCAACAGGCTGCTGCCTCGATCGCTCCCAAAAATAAAAAATAACCCGGTGTTATGTCTTTAGACAAACACTAAACAATGCGATTGATTGCAGGGCACAAGTCCATTTATTCCGCAGCACGTGTAACGTTCATGTATCTCTGACTCCGTTAAGATGGCGTCTCCCTCACATTCCACATACCCCCCCCCCTTGCCTCATCATCCTCCTTGCAATCTCTCAACATCTGGCAATGCAACAACAGCAACGTATTTTGAAAGAATATATCACCGAAGAAAGAACATAACATCCAACATACCACTGCTGTGCATGTGTCGAAAATATCATGATGAATGGAAAAAAATGTATGCTTTTGATCGAAACTTGATGGAATCAAACAAAACTTTCACATGCACAACTTCAGGGTGCCCACGTGAATCCCTGAAAAATTTCGGCCTCCTCGGTCAAATCCTCTCTGAGGAGTAGATGAACCATACAACATACGCACAACATACTTTCCCTCCATTATATACTGTGCGCGCAAACTCACCTCCCACTCCGATGACGCTGCAGAGTTTTATCCTTGGTGAGACCGGGTCTAACCTCAATAATTTTGTTAACCTGTTGGCATCTCTCTTTCCCTCTGTCTCATCGATCCTTGACCCCTAGACATTTAACGTCGACACTCTGTGTCCAGCAAGGTTTGTACATCATTTGTACGAAGCAGTGGCTGCCTCGCACTTGTTGCCTCACGCCGTCGAGGCTCTCGGTGCTCCTGCTGCAGTCTCGGCGAGGCACGAAGCCGAGACCTCTCCAGATACTGCGCTGAGTCGGTGAGTGAGGCAAAAAAAAAAAAAAGTTGTCACTCACTCCCAACATGCTCAACTTGTTCAAATCTCACATTTCCTTGTTATTCCAGGCACACCTTGCTTTCATTGAAAGTACAGTACTCTTGGAATGTATTTATTTTTAATACAGGTATTTTGGTTCATGGAAGAGCAGTGTTTGTTTAATTTGTGCTGCTTAATTAGTTAAACACTCGTATTCATGTAAAATGTGTTTATCCATTTAAACGCGTGCTGAAAACAACCACCAATTTAATGAGTGGTGTTGAGCGGAAGTATATTTTGTATGTTGCTTCCATGAGGAAGTGTGTGCATCCTGCTCTGAATGGAGATGTTTTGCAGGGGGCCATGAACTTGCTGTGCACTCTTGCAGAACAGAAGCGAAGTTGGTCTTTCTGTCGCTCTCTCTTTTTTTTTTTTTTTGCGTTATAAAACCAAAAGTCTATGGATCAGGAGGTACTGATAAATATTTGCCAGATTAGCTTGTCCAAAAGGCAATGTACTCATTGATATAATACCTCGTATGCAGAGCACCATGATGATCGTTTATAGCTTTGCCAGGATTCAAACCCAGAGAGGACAGCTGAAATGCAATTCCACTGCCAATGAGCTGTCCCGACACACCCTCTCATCAACTAAAACTGAGCTGCTCGTCAAAGGGAATACCGTTGCGATGCTTGTTCTTTTTATGTCTCCGCCGACGAAGTCGCCCGAGGCATTGTGTTTCAACATTGCAATAACTGCAATCAAAACAATGTGCTTGATACCCCTTTTTTTTAGGGAGGGATAGTATGCTCCATTTGTAGCACCCGTCCTCATCGCAACTTGCTCATCTTTGCTTCCCTTATTTCCCCGTGCACGCGAATTAAGCAATTGGTTCACTTTGTCTCTGTCCGTCTGCAAATGTCAGTTTATCATTGAGGAAGTACTTGATTTCAGTTGAATGTTACATTTTGAATACAAATCAGACCATGAATCGGAAAACTAACCTGTAGTTTAGCAGTAATAATAATAATAATAATAATAATAATTGGAACCATACTCTGTACAGAGAGTGTCGGTGCTGCCGAAGCAGTTTCCTGGGCTATTGGGCACAATCCTGGATGGGTCGCCACTCCGACGCAGGATACTCGAATGGCTCAATTATCCCAGCAAGCCGGTACTCATTTTGCCGACCTCCGAAGGATGACAGGCTGAGTCAACCCCCTGGTGTATTAATTCAGCGGCCAACGGGGCTTGAACTCAGGACCCTAGGATCCCAAGCCACCACCCTAACCGCTGAGCCAACACCAGGCTTGTGCAGCTGTTTGAGCTCACAACACGTCCTGCTGCTCATTCAAACCTTTCCTGCGTCTGTCTCGCCCGGATTTTGTGTGCAACGTCATTCTGTGTGTGTATCATTTATTTGTTGGTTTAGTTTTACTGTCAAAGTTTTTTTTTTTTTAAATTTCGATGTACCATGCTTTTTACGGAGCATTGGTACTGATGAAGCAGTTTCTTGGCAAGGGTTGTACTGGGTGGTTTGCCATTGTTTTCCCATCATTGTTTGTCCATCCTCTATCCTTTTAAATGCTTAGCATCAAGCAAGGGAGCAGCACGTACCATAAAAAAATTTAATTTTTTTTTTAACAATAGTCTTTGGCATGACTTGGTTTGAACCACCTATCTCCCATACTCAGAGTGGACACTAACCATTTGTTCAAGTGTCGAGATTATTTATTCATTGTCTCTGTGAACAGTCTGGGCCTTTGATAATTGACTGCTTCAATCGGGGTTCTCCCTTCCCAAATCTCACAGTGTGACCAAGAGTCGTACTACAGTCTACAAACTGCATGTTTAGCGTGTGTACTAATTTCGACATGAATTATAGTAAGGATTATTTATTTATTTATTTTGTTTTACTTTATCTTTTTTTTTAAACCGAGCTGGGTTTTTGTTACAATTGTCAAATAAATGCAATTTTATTAGCATGACTTGCAAGAAATATCAGTGTTTGTGTACAATTGCTCACACAAACTTCTTTGCCTGTTCCGTCACATAGTCTGTTGGGCGGCATGTGGGTACGGTGGGGAGCACCCCCATACGAGCAACAGGTTAATCTTGGGGTTACCCTTTGACCTGTACAGAATGATCACTGAGATGCGAGAATTTTCCCTTTACTTCCGGGCTCGAAGCCCCGGGAAAACTGGGTGCTTGTCGAAAGAAGAACCTTCACGGAGATTCTATCTCGGGGCTATACGCGGGGGAAGGAGAGAGGATGGACGAGGAGAGGTCCCAAGTTGCGTGTGCTATGCCGTGTATGGTTATTCTGAATAAAGTCCCGTTTTGAAGCCTTCACGTTGTAGATTTTGAGGTTTTCACATTGTAGATAGATCAAAGAATCTTCACATTCTCATGACGCACAAGCATCCCCACCATTTTATGGCTGCCCCGTATGGCCAGGGATGCTCCGATCAGGGGCGATCACTTGACTAAAAATTTTTTTTTTTTTTTTCTAAATAATTCTTCGGGTTGAGCAAGTTTTTCTCGGGTAGGTTGGAAAGTGGAAACAAAGGAGCTTGTTGTCATTTTTGTTTGTTTGTTTTATCTGGTTGTGGTGGTGGTGGTGGTGGTTGTGCCTTGTCATGCCTTGGTTATAATGCAGGAACATATTTAATCAATGCTGTCTTGTTTGCCTCACAGAGGGTTCTTTCAACCTCTGCTCTCTCTTGACTCACCACCCCACTGCCTGCTTCTGGTTGTCGATTCCATTGATGAAGGGGAACCAGCAGACAGCCTGTTGGGAGCCAATGGAGGTCCACAGAATGAACGGCAAGGTGACGAGGAGCCTGGAACCGAAGAAGAGGCAAGAGCTGAAGGTTTGAGTCTCACAATCGCGGAATTGCTTGCTCGGCAACAAGACAAACTCCCTCCGTGGCTGCTGCTCGTTGTCTCTGCCCAAAGGAAAAGTCGTAGCCTCACTCGACTTTTTAGCGGTGCGTATTTTTTTATTATTATCTTTTTCTTTGCTTTTCAATGCATCCCATGTGTGAAACTTAGTTCCTCTACATTTCTTTTATGACCGAGCAAAAGTTACTGCCATGATTGAGAAGATTATTGGAATCACCATTGGGAGTGCCAAAACTTCGCTTGCCGAGAATAGACGTTTGAATGTTCATGAGAAAAATGGGAGCAGATAAAGGGCCGTGCATCCCCAACGTCTATAAGGGAGGTGGAGAAGATGGCTGCTCTGGCCTCTGTATGAGTGTAGCTGTGTGTACTCGTAGTTGGGTGGATGGCGGGGGAGGTGCGAGATTGGGAGGATGTCTCGTTTGTTAATTGTGATAGTCTAAAACAACATTCCCCCCCCTACTCCCTTTTCCTCTTAAATTCCACATTCAGAGTTTTCGGATTCCATGTCTGCCAACCCAACACATTGAAGTATAAATTTTACTTTGTACTATTCAAAAATGGGAATGGCCTTACAGGCCTCAAAGAGAAAACATACCATCATGAAGTATACCACTTTCAGGCATTACAAAGTTTCTGTGTTTCTGCTTTTTTCTGAATCATGGTGTCATCTCTGAAGTTCACGTTCAGTTCCACGACATGAAGCACCGACATTATAAAAGCTTACATATCTCCACGATCAAGCAGTTGTAGAGGCGTATTCCTCCTCTTCACGGCAATCGTAATATGCATGCTTGGCGCAGTGCCGACCTGAGTAACGATGCGAGTCAGTGTTAGTGCAGTGTTGAAACGTTTTCCATTAGGTGGCTTTTTAACAACCCCCATGCCATGCTTTTTGAGGGGAAAAAAAACAACTGGATATTGGAATCGGCTCCGTCTGCCTGTCCGTCCGTCACACTATCTCCTCCTAAACAGTTGTGCAGAAATTCACCAAACTTGGTAGTTATGATCACCACATGACAATAAGGTGTGAGAGCAGTATCATTATGGCCTCGCCCACTGGGGCTGAGGCAAATGGTCAAATACCAAAACATGCAATTATGGGTACAATTTAAAGCATTTTTAAACGAGAAGGGCACTCGGTCGAGCGCATTCCTCTGCCACGTAATGCATGATCCACGAGATCAGATCGGGCCCAATACATTTTTGAAATATCATAATATATTTCGTTTTTGGCTCGATCTCTCAATCGTGAAGAATCACTTTAAAAATTAAATAATTCTCCTATCCAGATCTGAATTCGGATCTTCACTAAAATCAAATAAATTATTCCTTGTCGCATACCCAACCTGCCCCCCAAGTTTTGTCCGAATCCGTCCACCACTTTTTTGAGATATCGTGCTCCATATCATTTGTGGCCCCATCTCTCAATGGTGAAGAATCACTGAAAAATTCTAGTAGTTGGATCTGGATCCGGATCTTCACCAAAATCTAATCATTTTGTCGTTAAGACACACCCAATGTGTCCACCACGTTTCGTCCGAATCCGTCCACAACCTTTTGAAATATCGTGCTATATATAATTTTTGGTGCGATCTCTCAATGGTGAAGAATCACTTAAAAAAATTATAGTAGTCGGATCCGAATTCGGATCTTCACCAAAATCTAATCAGTTCGTCCTTCTCACACACACAATCTGTCCACAAAATTTCATCCGGATCCGTCTACGACTTTTTGAGATATCGTGCATACAAACAAACAAACAAGCAGTCATAGACTGGTACTTAAAAAATATTTAACTTTACCTCTGAACTTGTCTAATAAAAGCTGTCTCTGGAGAAGGTAGCGACACAAACCAGAAGTTTCTACGATGATTCTGTATCAAACCATCAAAAATCGTAACGTCGACCGAAGCTAAAATCTCCATTTCTCCACGCAATTATTTTATATTATTTTATAAAAGTCACAAAACCGTAATATTCGGCCATCCACCAACAATCTTTACATAATCCGACGGCTCAGCGAGTCAGGCATGCGACGATAACCTTTATTGGGATAAAAAATGACTTTTAAACACCATCTTTATTGAAAACACCGTCAGCGCGCACACGGAAAACCTTTATGTGGGTCAACAACGCGTCTGCTCGAGCGCACTCCATCACGTGACGACCCGTGACGCGTCGAGTGAAATATTTTTTTATACAATCTTAAAACGTCTCCAAAACATCCGATTTTTATCAGAATTTCGATAACCGAGTTTTAAGCGTCCGAAGTGATCGCAAAAACCGAAGACAAAATTAAAATCGAAGTTAAAACGAACTCGTAACGTCGAGCGAAGCAAAAATAATCCATTTCTCCACATTAATTTACGGAATTATGTTTGACCTCACTGCGACCTTGACCTTTGACCGATTTTGACCAACATATAATCAGCGCTAGCCATCACCCTCCTGAATCACGTGGTGTAATTTGGCATTGGTAGCTTCTTCTCGGTTTGATGGTTTGTGCTGTGGAGCCTCGTGTTGCGCGCGCGCACACACACACACACACACACACACACACACACACACACACACACACACACACACACACACACACACACACACACACACACACACACACACACACACACACACACACACACGGAAAACCCGACAATATCTTGCGAATCCAACAGAAAGGGGTGAAAACATAACCTCCTTCACCTTCTGTGGAGGAGGTAATGAAACTTTGTATATACAATCAACAATGGGGGACGCATGGAATATGTAACAATTTTTTGGATTTGACCTACGGTTCATGCTCTGGGGGTGGTGACTTAGGGTCACAGAGGTCAAAGCGGGGGTGGGGGGGGGGGTAAATGTTAACTCAAAACTTGACATTGAGTCATTCCTGGTAGAACCTTTTGCCATCTTTCAACTTTGCTTTAGGTGAGAATTGTTGGGACTTGCGATGGCGCACTATCAACTTTGCTCTCATGTAACTTGTATATTGCTGCAACCACACTGAGCATGTAGCACCCAGAAAGCAGAAAGGTCGCTTAATCGTATACATCCCTGCATCATTATGTTTATCTTCTATAATTTTTCCACCTTGTGGTAAAACATTCCTTTGTCAAAGGAGCTATAATAAAAAACAAAAATTAGTTGTTTTTGCATTGCCAATATTGGAAATGTGAGCAAAATGCCTGCAGTATTTACAGCTTCTGCTCTAACCGAATCATTTATATGATGTCGACACTGTTCTAACAATAGACAGAAAACGATAATCCTTCGGAATTTATTTTACCATCAAAGCCAGAGTGTGGCAGGCCACGTGATAATGAATTGTTATTTAATCTTCCTGGTAAAGGGTAGAAAAGCTTCCAAAGCATTTGCCAAAGACCTGAGCACAAAGTCTCTCTCTCTCTCTCTCTCTCTCTCTCTCTCTCTGTCTCTCTGTCTCTCTGTCTCTCTGTCTCTCTGTCTCTCTGTCTCTCTGTCTCTCTGTCTCTCTGTCTCTCTGTCTCTCTGTCTCTCTGTCTCTCTGTCTCTCTGTCTCTCTGTCTCTCTGTCTCTCTGTCTCTCTGTCTCTCTGTCTCTCTGTGTCTGTCTTGCATCATTGGTTGGGACGTGGCTATGCCGCTGATGCAGTGTCCCCCTTACCAGTACACTGGTGCTCATTTTGCCGACCTCGAAAGGATGACAGGCTGAGTCAACCTCCTGGTGTGTATTAATTCAGCGGCCAATGGGGCTTGAACTCAGGACCCTAGGATCCCAAGCCGCCACCCTAACCACGAAGCCAACACCAGGCTTGGCACGGAGTAATACCGCCAGAAACGTAATGCATCATCAAATAAAGTTAATATTTCAGTTCACTAGTGGCCAACTGACCGTTCGAACGTCATAAAGGCATCGTGTTTCAAAGGAATAAAAGAGAAAAAATTAAAACTTAAAAATTTGACCCATCATTTGGTGTTGTTAATCGTGAGCTTGAGTTGGCCTCGATGCCAGAATGAAACTCGACTTGAGTTCCCGGGTTCTGCGTCTGAATTTGGCCACGATTGGAAGAAAAATTCCACAAACATATGGGTTAGCTCTAGCTCTCACTTTTCCATCCGCTCCCTCCACCCCCTCGGCCCCCTTCCTCCTCTGAACAATTCCTCCTCCCTTTGGCATATTTTCTATCATTTCAACTTCTCTCCCCCCCCCACCCCCCCACACACATTTTTGTAACCGAGTACTTCCTTTAACCTGCTTTTGTGACTGACATATTTTTCTTCCTTCGTTTTCCATTTCTCTCCCCACAGCCCCCAACCCCGAACCCCTCCTCCAAATCATACTTGTATACACTTGTTCTCCCTACTCCACCCCCTTCCTCTTGCTTCTTTCAGCTTTCACACTGTTACCCCTTTCCAAGCCACAGGACGTGCACACGGTGTACAGTAGCTGCAAATTAAAGCAACGTGCTACTTTGTGTGTTGAGACGAACAGCAGCACATCGCAAGGTGTCACGTCCGGTCGGATGGGTGTGCTGCATCCAAGCAATTACGAGCAAAATTTTAAGGAGTCCAAACCAGCCAGCAGATTGCATCTGAAAACAACTGGTGTGACTGGTTGACTTGGTGTAAATACTGTTTTGTTATAACTGACGGGCATATGGTTAAGGTATTTGTAGGCGAGTGAGGCAGACTTGGTATTGGGAAGAGCAATGCATGCAGCATCTCATGTGGCGTGCATACATTCACGGATTGTGAGCCTCGAGAGGAATTCTAGTTCTGAAAGATGGTGACTCTTTGGCTTGTGTTTCATGGCAGCTGTCAGCTGGGGTCCCTGGGTGGGGAAGGGAAGGGGTGGAGGTTAGGATGACGCCAGCCATTTGTGGAGTGGAGGAGGGATTCAAAACTACTTCAAATGAGAGGGTTGATCAGTAAGTCTGTCGCCTAACACAAGCAAATAATACAAAAAAAATAAATTGGATACATGATTGAGGCTCATGGAAGAGCTGGTGGAGCAGAACAGCAAGAAACAAAATGAAAGGGGAAAAACCACCAACAGCAGAGTCGAAGTGGATGTGAGAACAAGGGGAGGGGGAGAAGGACACATTGGGGGGGGGGGGTGAACAAGCTACATGCAAGCTAAATGAAACAGCAAGAAGAGAAAAGGGAAAGTGGGGATGAAACAGAAAAGGAACAAAACAAGCAAAAAGAGGTGATGGAGTGTGGGGAAATCATAATAACCTGGAAAATGGAGTGCTTGGAAATGGGGTCATTTGGGGTAGAAGAGATCATGAGTATGGTTTGGGGGTGGAGGTGATATGAGGTAGTAGTGAGCAGCTGTCTCAAATACCTTGGAGGGAAGAATGGGATTGAACAGACAATAAATACAATGAATGTATGATTGTGGGGTTTTTTTTCAAATTGTTGTGACATTATTAAGTATGTATATCAATGCAGCACTGACAGAGCCAGCACTCGGCTATTAACTTCACTAACCCCCCCCTCCCCCGCCCAAACCCCTGGAAGAACATTGGTTTTGAAAAAGTAAAAAGTGGGTATAAAATTTCAAAACATCATTGGGATGAAGAATGGCCAGAGGAGTGATCATCTTGACGTTGGGGTGTTGATGAACCAGGAAAAAAAAATCATCTTCACGACACAAGCATAACTGGACCGGCACTTGGAAGAGCGCATACATCCACCAGACTGAACAGTTTACGTTTTGTGCAACACTGATACGCCGGATCTGGATCCAGACCTAAACCCAAATCAAATCGGCTTATTCTTTTCACCTACCCACTCATTCACCAAGTTTTGTCATCATCCGTCCACAACTTTTTGAGATATCTTGCTATATGTCGTTTTTGGCCCAATCTCTGCATGGTGATTAATCACTTAAAAATTCTCGTATCCAGACCCGGATATTCACCAACATATAATCAATTTGTCCTTGGACTGTCCACCACCAACCTCTCCACCAATTTTCGTCCGAATCCGTCCATAAATTTTTGAGAAGTCCTGCTCACAGATACAGACAGGGGTGAAAACGCAACCTCCATCCATCTTCCATGGCGGAGGTAAAAACAGAATGTTTGACTTTATATGTGGTCAGTTTGGTTGATGTGGCTTTATTATTATTATTGTTATTGTATGCAAGGTCAATGCTCGTGGAAGAGTTAGGACACTGAATGGATCAGGATGCAACAGAACAAAAGGAATAGTAGAGAGAGGGGTAAAACACCAACAGCAGAGTTGAAGGACAAAATGGAGAGAAACTTGGACAAATAATGGGTGTGGGGAGGAATGAGGGTGGAAGAGCTCATGGTTTTGTATGGGGGGGGGTGATCTGAGATGGTGGTGAACAGCTGACTTGGAGGGAAGAATGAGATTGAAGAGAATGTGGAAGTTGGTTCCACAGGTGGGGAAAAAAAGAGAAACGGTACTTGCCAAGATTTTTAAAAAAGATTGGGGTTTTTGATAATTTAAATTTGTTAGTGTTGCCAAAACAAATTGTAGAAGCCCCCTCTCTCCTTCCTGGCAAAGTTTTTTTTCTTTTTCAAGGTAAAAAAAGAAACAAAATGTTGGACAACAGATCATAAAATCATTATCACTGCATCATGCTTGTGACAGAACGTTGGTGCCGCCGAAGCAGTCCTTTGGCAAGGGATGTTAGGTGGTTTGCCCTTGTCTTCCCAGCAGTCTGTTATGGCAAGAGTTTGTACTCTATTCACGGTGCCCAAGATCACTCGCTCGCCTAAACTTTGTGAAAGCAGCCGTCCGCCAACGACCAGTGTGAGCAGACACGTTCCCCGGCTCAACGTCCTTCCAATGGATGGTGTGCACAGCACCGTCCTGCAGGCGAACCACCAGGGTGATAGTTCCTAGCCGGGTCAAGATTCCAACACTGGTTGGACAGCTCAAAGGACAGTGCTCCAGTTGAACCTTATAATGGTTGTTGATGATCAATAATAATAATAATAATAACAACTCCTTCTCAAGAAAATTTCTCATTTTAAGCAGTATAATTGCAAAGATACTGCAGACTTGGAATGCAATCTATGCTTGGTTGTGGTAATAATAGCATCAGGCTGCCAAAATCATACCCATCTGTCGTGCATTAAAATTTAGTGTTCTATCTTTCTTTGTTTTAGGCTATCGCCGTGTCATTCTGGATGATCTGAGGCGCTCAGCTGTGCTTAAAGATGTACAACGCTACATTCTAGCACGTTTGGATATCTCGGCAGCACTGCGTCGGCAGCTGACCCCGCAGACAGCCCAGATGCTGAATCACCTACACATCAAAAGTGACGGCTGCTTCCTGTACCTTGAACGAGTCCTTGATGGGGCTGCGGAAGGATCAGCATCACTCAGGGAAGTCAGGGAAATTCCAGGCACACTCAATGGCCTTTACCTGTGGCTTTGCCAAAGGGTGTTTGCCCGTCGTGGCTTTGCCAGGCTGCAGCCACTACTCAATGCTGCCCTTGCTGCTCGGCGACCGCTCTCTGCAATGGAGTTGCGATTTGCTATCACGACACGGAATTCGAATATCTCCGCAGATGATTTTGAACGACGTTTGGCAGTACTTTCGCGGATTTTGATACCTGTTGAAACTCCAAAAGAAGCCTTAACATCGTCTTCACCATGCCGTTTGGTCCTCTTTCATTCCAGCTTTGCGGCTTGGCTTTTGGATGTCAAACACTGTACACAGCGGTACCTTTGCTCATCCGCAGAAGGTCATGCAATGCTTGCTGTTGCACAACTCTGTCAGCCCAGTGGGGATCTCTCACCTCAAGACTCACACGACTTGGCGCACCACCTTGCGCATGCCAATTTAAGGTTACCACCTGTGCAATTAGCACTGTGTGTTACTTGGCGTGCCATGCCGTTTGACTATCGCTCACCATCTGAACTTCAAAGATTGGCAACACGACATGAAAATACCCTGAAATCTAGGGATGCAACTGAGAATCCAACAAGAGATACCCTTAGAGAACCTCTAGATCAATGGGATGATGAAAGACGAACTTTACTAGCCATATCAGCAGCCAATGGCGATTCTGATAAGGTGGCTTTCTTGGCATCACGTGGAGCTGACGTAGAAGTCGTGGATAATTGCGGCCGGACACCACTCAATTTGGCAGCACGTCATGGACATCTTGGTGTTGTCTCTCTCCTTCTCCGTCTTGGAGCTGAAGTAGATAGAGTAGATGCTGAAGGATGGACACCCTTGCGTTCAGCTGCATGGGGTGGACACAGAGAAACGGTGGCAGCACTACTCGCAGCTGGGGCTGAAGTAGACAGGCCAGATTTGGAAGGACGCACAGCTTTGCGAGCAGCAGCTTGGGGTGGCCACGAGGGTATTGTTATCGACTTGCTTAACCAAGGAGCCAACGCAGATAAAGAAGACTTAGCAGGTCGAACGCCACTCCTTGCTGCAGCATACATGGGTCACGCAGAAATTGCCAGACACCTGCTAGATAGGGGGGCAAATATTGACCATGCAGATTCAGATGGACGAACGGCTCTGGCCGTAGCTGCACTCTGTGTCCCAGCTTCACGTGGACATGCTTCTGTGACTGCTCTGCTGCTTGAGCGAAGAGCCATGGTGAACAGTCGAGATTCAGATGGACTCACCCCTCTCATTGTAGCAGCTTACGAGGGACGGGCAGACATTGTTGAACTGTTGCTTGAGGGAGGAGCAGATGCTGATCTTGTGGATGGAGCCCATAGGACACCCCTCCTTGCTGCCTCTGCGGCTGGCCGAGCAAAGGCAGTCTCGACATTGCTCTTCTGGGGGGCAGCGGTGGATGCCATAGATGGAGAGGGACGTACAGCACTTGGAGTGGCAGCAGCAGGTGGGTCAGCTTCAGTTGTCCGCCTCCTTCTTGACCGGGGTTTAGATGAGAGCCATAGAGATGATCTCGGGTGGACACCTTTGCATCATGCAGCTGCTGGTGGCCATAAAGATGCGTGTGAAGTGCTTTTAGACCACAGTGCTTGTCCAGATGAAAGGGACAATGTTGGGCGTGGTCCTCTTGTCCTAGCTGCACTGGAAGGTCATGCACCATGTGTCCGTCTACTGCTCCACAAAGGGTCAGCTGTTGACAGGCCTGGATTTGATGGTCGTAGCCCACTGCGGGTAGCTGCTCTGGAAAATCACCGTGATGTCGTTGAGATCTTGCTTGATCATGGAGCAGATGTCAATGCCAAGGTGAGCATGTTACACTTTATCATATTGCCCTCAGTGAACAAATGATAAGCTTGCATCTTTATTTTTTCACCTGAAACCCTCTTTTATATACACACCCACATACACCTGCCCTTCCACCCACCTTCTCTCTCTAGGATTCAGATGGCCGTCCTACACTTTATCTTCTCGCTCTTACTGATAAAATGCCCATGGCCAATCTTCTGTTAGAACGAAGAGCAGAAGTAGATGGCAGAGATGCGGATGGACGTACTGCTTTACATGCAGCTTGCTGGATGGGCCATAGAGACATGGCAGCCCTACTCTTATCCAAGGGAGCAAACCCAGATGCACCAGACAAAGAGAATCGAACGCCCCTGCAGTCGGCAGCTTGGCGAGGGCATGTTGATCTGGTTTCTCTTCTTCTCTCGACAGGAGCCGCTGCTGACCAGGCTTGCAGTCAGGGTGCTACACCATTAGCTGTAGCTGCCCAGGAAGGACATGTTGAGGTTGTCAGACTGCTGCTCACCCATGGAGCCGCACCAGAACGTACAGATGCTCTTGGAAGAACGCCCACCAGGGTGGCAGCAAGGGGTGGACATTTGAAAATTGTTCGAATGTTGGAAACGGCAGCCGTTGGTTGTTCAAAATGGACTGGCGATACACAGCCAGTCACTGGACTTAATACTGCAAACACCACTTCAATTGGATCAGCTGCATTATTGGCTCTTCCACCAACAAATAATACAGTTCAAGCCACCAAAACCCCTTCATCAACATTAACCTCGACAAGTTCGGATAGTGGCGGCGGGGGCGTGTTTTACCATCGGAAAGGTTTTGACGCATCGTGTCCTGAGCAGACGGGCCATATTGCCAAGGGGAGATTAGCCAGCAGTAGTATTCCAGGTTCCCTTCCAGGAAGTGGTGTCCAAACCTTGCAGTCTAGTTCGAACGCCTCTCGGCAAACAACGGCCTCATCATTGTCCACAAGCCTTTCAGGTGGCACAGCACAAACGGTGCCATTTGATGCTTTGGGTTTTGCACAGCAGATTGCCCAACACTCTTTGCCACGTAGTCGCAGTCAAGCTTCGTTGTCAGTCTCACAGCACACTTCACCTCCCGCTTCACCACCTGCAACCTCCCCGCCTCGGAAGCCCCCCACCCATTCTGTAATCAAAACTCGTCTGGTCTCGCAACATGTTTCACACAAACGAAATGGAATAGTGACCAACCCCAAACTTGGCAAAGTAGGACTAGGTGTACATGGGTCAGGCAGCCACGGTGACAAGGGGCCAGTTCAGCAAAGCCAGATCGATTTCCTCGGCCCGAATTCTCGTGCCATCCTCAAACATACTGTGAGGATGCCGTTGGACATGACTCCAACTGCATTTAAGATGGAGACACCTTTGTAAAATGCTGCGGGTGGTGAGAAAGGTGCCCTGGAGATATTTTGCTACGGTACCAATTCATTCACCAGCCACATAATTGTAGCAGAATCTAGCCATTTTACATCTGCCTTGAGAAATGGATTCAGGGCTGTAGGGTTTGTATTTTTCCTCTATTTAAAATGTTAACCTCCTTTTGTTAACCTTCAAGCACCAAAATTTGTCAGTTGAAGTGACAACAACGCTAAGTTTAATGAAATAAACTCTCAAAATCGACACTGGGTAGGTTTTAACACCCAAGGACAGTTGACCGCGTTTATCTATTTAATAAGGGTTAACCAGCCCCAGTTGCACTTTTATTAAAGCACGCGTTTATAATGTTTATTTTGATAAGGTGTGGGGGGGGAGGGGAGGGACAAGTCAGGGGTAAGACTTTGCCAGTGAGCCTTGGCTGGCGATTTCATATTTATCCTGCTCACTTTTATTTTGGTCCTCACGTTGTTCTTTGGGGGGGGGGAAGGTTTGAGATCATGGTGTAGGGAGAATTTGACGTGATTATCAGGTGCCAAGTATTAGTTGTGGGATGAGGGGCTTTGAAAATGTGCAAGTAAAATTATTTGCCGGAGATTGTTTCATGACGTTGATGAATCAAGACTATTGGCATTAACAAAAGCCAGTTTGAACTATTTTACACACTTCTTCTTCTTCTTCTTTCATATGCAGCACAGCTGTGAGTAGCATGGGGGGGCTGAGGGGAGTCGGGGGGCAGGCAGCTGTGCCACTGATGCAATGCCCTCTGCTGGTTCGGGCAGGAATTTGTCCATGGTGTGAATGATAGCATGCTTGCTCTTCGCGAAGGACACCGTGGGATCTTGAACATCCACCAACTAATTCTGAAAGACAGGATTCCCGTTTAACGTCTGTCCGAGTGGAGGCATACACATCGATTAATCACCCTGCCTGTGATACACCAAGGTAACAGTTAATAATGATTGGGTCGGGATTCGAACTCGGGCGAGACAGCTTAGAAGCGAGTGTGCATACCTCGAGGTCTCGGCTATCCTGCCAACCTTTTTGCACACCACTTGAAGCCATTACAGTATCCAAAAGTGCCTTCTATGACACTAATCGGTTTGAGGATAAAGTCTGAACTTTGATGCTGCATTTAAAATAAAAAATTTAAAAGCCCACATATTTATCACAATTAATGCTTCTTCGCCAACTGATATGACAATGCAAATCGTCTGCTTGACCTCTGAGTCAGTAACTTCGGAGATTAGAAACAAATGGTCAAGATGCTGTTGCAGGCTTGCCTTGCCTTGTGTGTGTATGTGTATATATATATATATATATATATATATATATATATATATATATATATATATATATATGTATATATATATATATATATATATATATATATATATATGTGTATATATATATATATATATATATATATATATATATATATATATGTGTATATATATATATATATATATGTATATATATATGTGTATATGTATATATATATGTATGTATATATATATATGTATATATATATGTATGTATATATATATATATGTATATATATGTATATATATATATGTATATATATATATGTATATATATGTATATATATATATATATCATCTTCTTTCGGCTGCTCCTGTTAGGGGTCGCCACAGCGGATCAACCGTCTCCATTTCGCTCTATCCTCCACATCTTCCATTGACACTCCAACCACCCGTATGTCCGCCCACACGGCATCCATGAACGTCTTTTTTGGCCTTCCTCTTCTCCTCCTGCCTGGCGGCTCCATCTTCAACATCCTTCTCCCGATATACTCTGCTTCCCTCCTGTGCACATGTCCAAACCATCTAAATCTCACCTCTCACTTTGTCTCCAAACCGTCCTACCTGCGCTGTCCCTCCAATATACTCATTCTTTATCCTGTCCATCCTCATCACTCCCAACGAGAATCGCAGCATCTTTAACTCTGCCACCTCCAGCTCCACTTCCTGTCTTTTTGTTAGTGTCACCGCCTCCAAACCATACAACATAGCTGGTCTCACTACCGTCTTGTATACTTTCCCCTTCACTCTTGCAGCTACCCTTCTGTCACAAATCACTCCTGCAACTCTTCTCCACCCACTCCATCCTGCCTGCACTCTCTTTTTCACTTCTCTCCAACACTCTCCGTTATTTTTGACAGTTGATCCCAAGTATTTAAACCCATCCACCTTCCCCACCTCAACTCCTTGCAACCGCACCATACCACCACCCTCCCTCTCATTTACGCACATGTACTCCGTCTTACTCCGACTGACTATCATTCCCCTGCTCTCCAGTGCGTACCTCCACCTTTTGAGGCTCTCCTCAGCCTGCTCCCTACTCTCCCTACAGATCATGATGTCATCCGCGAACATCATAGTCCATGGAGACTCCAGTCTGATCTCATCTGTCAACCTGTCCATCACCATTGCAAACAGGAAAGGGCTCAGTGTCGATCCTTGGTGCAATCCCACTTTAATCTTAAACCGGTCCGTCATTCCTACCGCACACCTCACCGCTGTCACACTGTCCTCGTACATGTCCTGCACAATCCTCACATACTTCTCCACCACTCCCGACTTCCTCATACAATGCCACAACTCCTCTCTTGGCACCCTATCAGAAGCTTTCTCTAAATCCACAAACACACAACGTAACTCCTTCTGACCTTCCCTATACTTCTCCATCAACATTCTCAAAGCAAACATCGCATCAGTGGTGCTCTTTCCTGGCATAAACCTGTATTGCTGCTCACAAATCGTCACCTCTCTTCTCAACCTAGCTTCCATTACTCTTTCTCACAACTTCATGGTGTGGCTTAACAACTTTATCCCTCTGTCATTTCCACAGCTCTGCACATCACCCGTGTTCTTGAAAATCGGAACCAGTACACTTAATCTCCACTCCTCCGGCATCCTCTCACTTTCCAAGACTTTATTAAACAATCTGGTTAACAACCCCACTGCCATCTCTCCTAAGCACTTCCATGCCTCCACTGGTATATCATCTGGGCCAACCGCCTTTCCACTTTTCATCTTCTTCATAACAGTCCTCACTTCATCCTTACTGATCCACCACACTTCCAGATTCACTATCTCCACCTCTTCCAACCTTCTCTCTCTCATTTTCTTCATTCATCAGCTCCTCAAAGTACTCCATCCACCTTCTCAACACACTCTCCTCGCTCATCAGCACATTCCCATTTACGTCCTTTATCACCCGAACCTGCAGCACATCCTTCCCAGCTCGGTCCCTCTGTCTTGCCAATCGGTATAAATCCTTTTCCCCTTCTTTTGTATCCAACTTCTCATACAGCTCGTCATATGCCTTTCTTCGCCTTTGGCACCTCTCTTTTTGCCTTTCGCCGCCACTCCTTGTACTCCTGCCTACTTTCTTCATCTCTCTGACTATCCCACTTGTTTTTCACCAACCCCTTCTTCCTTATACTTCCCTGTACTTCCTCGTTCCACCACCAAGTCTCCTTATCTTCCTTCCTCTGTCCAGATGTCTCACCAAGTACCTTCCTTGCTATCTCCCTCACCACTTCTGCTGTAGTTGCCCAATCATCCCACCCATCTTTACCACCGTCCAACACCTGTCTCGCCTCCTCCCTAAATTCCACGTAACAGTCTTCCTCCTTCAGCTTCCACCATCTGGTCCTTGGTTCAGCCCTCACTCTCTTCCTCAACCTCACCTCCAAAATCATCCTACAGACCACCAATTGATGCTGTCGAGCTACACTCTCCCCTGCCACCACCTTACAGTCTCTAATCTATTTCAGGTTGCATCTCCTGCTTAAGATGTAATCCACCTGTGTGCACTTTCCTCCACTCTTGTACGTCACCCTGTGTTCCTCCTTCTTCTTGAAATACGTATTTACCACTGCCATTTCCATTCTTTTTGCAAACTCCACCACCATTTGCCCTTCCACATTTCTATTGTTGAGACTGTACCTTCCCATCACCTCCTCATCCTCTTTATTCCCTTCCCCAACATGCCCATTAAAATCTGCTCCAATCACCACTCTTTCATCCTTGGATACACTCTCCACCACTTCATCTAACTCACTCCAGAAATCTTCTTTATACTCCATCTCACACCCCATATGTGGGGCATATGCACTGATGACATTCATCATCACCCCTTCAATTTCCAACTTCACACTCATCACTCGGTCAAACACTCTCCTCACCTCCAATACCCTCTTGACATAATCTTCCTTCAGGATTACCCCGACACCATTTCTCCTCCCATCCACACCATGGTGGAACAGTTTGAAACCACCTCCAATGCTCCTAGCCTTACTCCCCATCCACTTGGTCTCTTGTACACACAGTACGTCCACCTTTCTTCTCTCCATCATATCAGCCAACTCTTGCCCTTTGCCAGTCATCATCCCAACATTCAGAGTTCCAACTCTCACCTCCACACTTCTACCCTTCCCCCTCTTCCACTGCCTCCGGACTCACCTTCCCCGTCTCCTTCTCCTCCTTCGCCCAGCAGTAGCACAATTTCCACTGGTACCCTGCTGACCACCGGTACCGGTGGCGGTCGTTGGTAACCCGGGCCTCGACTGATCCGGTATGGAAATTCGTTTTGTTGTCTGCATAATGATTTGGCATAGGTTTTTACGCCGGATGCCCTTCCTGACGCAATCCTGGTCGCCTCTTACGACACACAGGGATATGGTGCACCTATTCTAACCGGGGTATACACCGGTCCCAGTACACTGGTACTCATTTCGCTGACCTCAGAAGGATGACAGGCTGAGTCAACCCCCTGGTATATATGTATATATAATTTTTTCAAAGCTGTTCATGATTTAAGTTTGGCTGTGGGATTTGTGACTTGAAAGGGTTTTAGCTGACATCATGACTTGAGGGGTTAAGGAGGTGAGCTCACAAGCAAGGCACTATTGCAGGAAGATGTACCATTAAATATATGCATAAATGCAAGTACGTGTGCAATTTGGTCATCTACGGCCTCACCACTGATAAGTTCTGAAAAAAACAAGATTGTGCCAAAACCAGGTCAAGCTCGATTCTGATTTAAGAGGCTGCACGAACCATGAAGGGCATTGTGCAAACTCGCTGGAGGAGATGTAAAAAAAATCCATGGGCTATTCACGTCACTTCTACGTTGCTGGGTTTGTTTTGACTAATTTGGATTGCCACAGGTCACGCAGTATCGTAGGAAGACGAACATTCACAAACGCAGTGAAGCTTTGCTCTAACGGAATCAAGTTTTCAATCCTAATGACGTTCACTCAAGGCTGGGAAGACTGAAAATTGAGGGTGGTTTAAATTTGACCTGTACTCTTGGGAACAAAAGGCAGAGTGATGGGTGTATATTTAGAATACGAGAGGGAATGTGTTTATTGTGTTGGTGCTTTAACAAAAGTGCTGAAAACATGGTGGCAAGGCAGATAACAAAAAGGGCTGAAACAGTTGAATAATTTAAAATTACATCATTGTCAAAAAACATCAAGCTTGTCGTGTGCCTGTATGTTATGGTGATGACTACCTGGTAAGAACGTCTGTATTAAAGTGCAACTTGGGGGGGGAGGGGGGGTAAATTAAGTTTTGGACAAATGAGGCTTTTAAGATTGATGTCCTGCAATGGCTATCCTAAAGAGTTCTACATTGGGGGTGTCAGTCAAAAGCTTTCACTCCAATGGGACAAGTGTATTCTGAAGCTGGAGAATACCTTTTCTCAGTAATGTTGGTTTTGTAATCATACATAGTACAAGCTCAGTTACAAGTACATACGTAGCTCCTTCACGACTGTCAGACGAATTCACACAGATGGAAAATGCTCTGCTGGGAGCAGCGCGTCAACCAGTCAACCACCCAACCAACGTGACAAGCATGCGTCCTCAACAGGATAACCAATTTGGATGATTGCTTTGCATTTATCACCCTTGACTTTCCCCACCCAAACTACCCACGAGAATTTGACATACAACCCGTATCCGAATGAAAAACCTTAAAATATCACGACCTTTAAAACAATTGGAGCCTCAACCTCGTCAAATTTGCTTGCTTTGTGCAGGCACGACTGTTGCGTGCCGTTGGTTGAAACCACCATGTTTTCAGTGTTTATAACAATCTTGCATGCTGTTCCTCGTGAGGTTGTTTTTTTTGGATGTTGTTCTCTAATTTGCCCATTTTTTTTTATTCGGTCAGACGACAATTATGCAGACTAGCTTGTGCGGCCACCTGTCCGATGTGGTTGTGAAAAGTGGAAATATGCATCGCTGCCTGCCAATTGGTACAGGTAAGCATACCGAGTGGGGTTTATGGCAACACTCGAGAGATGTTTGACCGGCAATTTAATAGCTTGTATCCGCACAAACACAGACTTGTAAAGGTTTGTTTTTTGGCAAATAAGACAAATGCATTATTTATTGTTTGGAAAGTTTTTGGGGTTTTTTTTTGGTTTTTAACTGAGTTTGGAGAGGACTTGTGCATTCAAAATGAAGTGACACGTGGTTCTGGTGCTAGCCAAAGTGCAATGTATTTTCCTGGCCGATATTTTAAATCGTTAGCATTTCAATTCCAGTTTGCACAACATTGGATCCCTTAAGGAAATTTAATATGGGAATGAAGATGGCTAAAGCAATGCAAGTATTAGTTACTTGGCCAAAAACACTCCAGTTGGCAGAAGAAGCAGGTGGTCTCTTTTTTTTAATTTTTTTTTTAGTATCCCTGGCTCTGCTCAACTCCTCTGCCTTTGGTTATTACAACGTAGCCATCTTGAAGCTTCTGTATATGGGTTGTGCAATGTGTATGCTTGTATTATACACATGTTGCTTGTATAAAGCCATTGTTTGTAAATATTGTCTGGATCTAATATTTCCTCCCACACGTTTTCGCGACATCTTCGACCACAAGGCAGGCAATTCAATGAGCTGCGTGCCCGAATGCCTAAAGAAATTAGCAATCACAAAAAAAAAAAAAATTATTCAAGTTCCTTTATGGATGACAGACCCGAACCTGCAGCAAAACAGCCGGACCTTTCGAGTGCAAAAGCCAAACCATTCTTCCAAAATATACATCTCATGTACTTTTTATAAACAGGAGGAATGAGACAGACATGCATACTGATAGTAAAGAGGAGACAAAGGAATGGGTAGAACGAAACAGCCAAAAGCGCTGGATCCTTTTTGCATAGTCTTTGGAAACATGCGAAGAAACGTAAGAAATGGCAGCGCGATTGTTTGTGCTGTATGGGTTCTTGAGGTGGCCAGTTGCAATACTACGTGGAGGGTCGATGTCGGTTGTGATCGGGGCTGCCTCATGCACTGTCATTCTTCAGAACAAACTGTGATGATCCAGTTTGTTTTGACACAGTGTCCACAAGAAACATCCTCCAATTTTTGGAAAGGTTGGGGGGTTGGGGTAAGCATAGCAAAGGTAGTCTTTCATTGCTCTAAAGATGGGAAAGTGACTTCCTCTTTTTGTTCAAAGGAAGTTTGCATTGGACAACAGGAAACTGCAAAGTCTCCATCCAAATTGTAACATGAACAAGCAACCATCACACCATAAGCGGATGGAGGAATGGCTGAGTGCTCACTGCATGGTTGTCGGTATAATAACAGACCCCAACCCTGTAAACCCCACAGTATTGTCAAGATTTCACTGAGCACTGAGCATACCATAGAAAACACAAAAGCATACATTCCTTGCCGAAACAAATGATGGAGACGAAACCAAAAAAAAAAGTAGTAGTTAAACTTGTTTACAACATTCTGTAGTTAACTCTGAGTACCACATCGATCATTTGTAAAACGGTGCACATGTAAACAAGCTGGCAAATGCGAGAGTCGTCGATTATCGCACTACCCTAAATGTGGGACTCGTAACGGAACCTACCAAGCAGTAATAAAGCTTCAGAAAAGGAGACAATTTGTAGCTGAAAAACATTCCTTGAAAATGGAGGGGTGGGGCCTGGGTGGGAAGCAACATTTAAAAAGTTCACAAAAGCCAAGAATAAAAATAACAGAAGGATAAGAAAGACCATTCAAAATCCTGTTTCAAAAGCATACTTTTCTTATTCACAGTCCCCTCCCGCCCAGACTCCTCTTTCGTCGAACCACCTTTTTTTTCTTCTTCCCAGCATACAATTCGGCTAAACTTGTGACCCAAAAGGTTTTGTACACTCTTGGAAAAGTAAACAGTTTTTAAATCTACTTAAAGTGAAGAACTTGGACAGAAAAAGTATAAATAAGACCTTAAGAACATGTTATTGCAAACAGCTCTTCAAGTGGGTTTAAGAAGTAAACTCCACCATGTTGTTTTAATCCCTGGCTTCCTGTGCCTTTGACACAATGTGGTTAAGCAGCTTGCAGGTAATTAATTTTTATGGAATAAGGAAAGGTGTTTTGAAACGTCAACCCATGATCACGTATTTGACACCATTAAGATTAGCTATTACTGAAAATAAACATGAACCATAGTCAAATTATACCGTGAGAGATGGCAAGGGAAATCAAATCCTCGCTCCAAATGCAACAACTGGAGGACAAAATATGACTGCAACGTATGGGATTTTGACCCATTTACCAAGGAGCCACTTTCTTTATGGCGTTATCCTCGGCAGCATCCATTTGCTGCTCAGAACAAAAATGAAGAGCAAGTCACCGTTACTTGGTGCTGGGGGACTGGCAGCCATTCAGATGATCAGAGCACATCTCGTGCAACCCGGGAGTCACATTTATTGTCCACCAGGCAAGTCAGGCTGGTCTCATTTCTTCTTCCGGATAATCTTGTGGATCTTGCTGCGAATTGAACGTATCCCTGATGGCTCTGATTCCTCACTGGTCGAAGTCCCATCATCGTAAGCAGTTGGCGACTTGCGAATCACGTCAGGTGGTGCTCCTGTATTCACAGTCGCCATTACCGAGGTGATACTTGGCGTGGCACCGTTACCACGCTTATTCAAATGTGAGTTGCTGCCACCCAACTGTCCAATGTTGTCTTCCCTTTGTTGTTTAACTGACAACGGAGATTCGCCAGATATGCTCCGTACAGCCACAGACATTCTTGGCACACCATTCTGCTCCCTTGTCATCGAGGGCAATGTGTTGGAGCGCACAGTCCATGGGTTAATCGATCCGTTCCTAGTTCCACCACTGGAGTCGCTTTCAGCATGGGTGCCATTGCCAGTAGGTGTACAAGTCTTGTCTGGTAGTTGTACAGTTGTACAAGTCTTGGAAGATATCAAAACGGCCTCAGGCTCAGACACGGTGGCAGAAGGAAACTGTTGGAGGGAGGTGTTGTCTTCACTTGAAATGGCCACGTCATCGCTGCTGGGGGAGAAGGTGGCAGGTTCAAAGATAAATTGATTATTAAACCAATGTAACAAGAACGATGGGCTTTAGGAGGTAGCGAAAACAAATAAATAAATAAAAGCAGGAAAAACAAGTGCGAAAGTGACATGATCAGGATGATGAAATTGTTATACAAAAGATCCTCTCCCAGTTTGGAGCAAGCCTAAGACTGAGTATTTTGGAATGAATACCCAGCCTTATAGCTGTACTACCGGAGGTAGTTTTTACACTGAAAGATGAATTCCACAAGGCATTAGCATAATGACCCAACAAGTACTTGTGGAATTATCATTAGTCACCAATATCCACTACCTCTTCACCCAAATATTAACCTCGCTGCACAATGCAGGTGCTCAATAACGATCATTCGCGAGCATAGCACCCTGGATTCCTGCATTGCATTTAAATACTGCAACTACTATACAAGGATGAGGGGGAAGGCATTTTGGCGATATAATTAAAAGTAATCAAGGGTTCATCATGCATTTATTCAAATCAAGCGTCACGTGGCCTATGTGCAAATTGCACTGATGGCGTCATCTGGAGAGAATGGTAAAAGACTATGATTAGAGCAGTCAAAAGGTGCAAGTTGAAACAGTAAGAGCATGTGGCACATGCATGACTACATTTCAATGAAAAGGGAGAGAGGAAGCCTCGATGTTCGGTTAGGTTGGCAGAAAGCCTTATTCAAAGGAAGCTGTGCACACACTTGTTAGAATAAAAGTAGATCACTCCATCATCCACAACAGGATGAGCTAGCCGTAAGCGTGCTTTGGTGGCAGCCAGATGGCTCGGTGAGATTTCTCCATCCATTGAGCCAAAGGCTGGAGAAGTGGCCACTGACCTCAAAGAGTAAACAGAGCCACTGCTCAAAGGATTGTGCATGATGGAGGTGCCAGGACAACCATCTGAGAATAGGGTTGGACATGGAGATACAAATCGATTTATAACAGTTCATGGATTCATGCATCACTAAAAATTTAAAAAAAAAATAAACATTTCATCACCGTTGACGAACTGTATCTGAAATTTCTATTTCATCGGTAAGTAAATAGGTTATTCCAAAAAAAATTTCAGCAATGTACTGGGTATACATGCTACGAATATACTAAACTTTTGTTATGGATCAAGATTTTTCAACAACAAAGCATTTCACTCTATCACTTATTGCATGGTTGTTATTATTAATAAAATAAAAAATAATCACAAGAGGCAGTGTATATTTAGCCGGTGCAAGTGACATTCAGTGATACTATTTTACTGAGGATGTGACTCGATAATGAGGATTCCACGACTACTTCTTTCTTTTACAGACAAAATTATTCCCACATGTTTGTGGGGTTAACTGGGGGAAGTTTTTGGCCCAAGTTTTTCACGAAACGGCTGGCCAACCCTGACAATGAAATTAAGTAGTTTGGGCAAGCATTTGTAATTTGTTCATGGTGCCGGCGATAGCTTGCCTTCTCTTCGAGAAGAACACCATGGAATCTTTAACGTCCACCAACTATTGTTGGCAGATGAGACACCAGTTTAACGTCCATCTGAGGGACGGCACGCACATTGATGGATCACCCTGTCTGTTGACGACACAAGCAAAAACAATTGTAGAAACGCTTGGATTTCAAGAAAACTTAAAAAGGAGCTGATGAAGATATACATTTTAAAATCTAGAAAGATCCCGAGTTGAAGAGTAATAAAATAATAATAATAATAACATTCCTTTTGTGCCGTACAGGCACATAGGGCTGCTGAGGCAGTTTCATTGGCAAGGAGTACAGTCCTGTATGGGTCACCACTCTGACACAGGTTACCCCGAATAGTTATTACCCCAGTAGACCGGTACTCATTTCGCTGACCTCGGAAGGATGACAGGCTGAACTAACCCCACCTGGTGTTAATTCAATGGTAGACAGGGGCTTGAACTCAAGACTCTCAGGTCCCAAGCCAGCCACCTTAACCGCGAAGCCAACACCAGGGTTTATAGAGTTGAAGAGTATATATAAAAAAATTCTCAGTCACCAAAAATAAATTAATTAATTAATGAATAAATCTTGATCGAGGAACTACCAAAGGATTGTCATTGTAACTGTGGCTTCCTTGTTGAGGTGTAAGGAGTGATAAGATTATAAACATACATACGAGCTAATTTATTTTATGCTAAATAGCCTATCAGTTAGTGTCTTTGCCTATGCCTCATTGAGAGTACATGGCAAAGTATTCTGGAAGCCTTTTCATGTGTTGTTTCTTACCCACCCCTGCTTTCCCCCCACATTTTACACTTGAACTTGTGTAGTGTCTTCATGCCTTTCGTTTTATATGTACGAGGGCATTCCAATGTTGACGTGGACTTAAAAAGAGAAATTTGAACACGTAATATAGTTGTTCAGCGTTGAAATTTTGTGCAATGATCGGCAAGTCATACAGGAAGTGACGATAACACTGGAACAAACTCCTGCGCTGTTGAACAGAGCTGTATAACTTAAGTGAAGGAAAGCATCAAAGGAGCTGAAATTCACAGAAGAGTGTCTCGCTATTTGTATGCACACCTTTCACATACTTGTGCGTTTAAATTCCACAGCGAATCCAAAAACGTGTCTGAAATAGTGAGTGATCATGAACATTGTCATGTGCAACCAAGTGCTGTCATTTAACACCATGTGTCTTGAACAGATGATTTTGAAGAAACTGAATTACTCCAAGTGGTATTGCAGAAGACTTTGATGCCAGTCTTTGACGTTTGGAAATAATCATTTTTCACTTGAAAATTAATAAGTTCAACGAGTGCAAGGTGAGTAACCAGCCATTGCATTCATGCCATGAGGCACAAAGGGCTGCTAATGCAATTTCATTGGCTGAGTACAGTCCTGGACGGGTCACCACTCTGACGCAGGATAATTGAATAGCTTAAAACTCCAGTAAGCTGGTACTTATTTTGCTGACCGCGGAAGGATGACAGGCCGAATCAACCCATTTGGTGTTATTTCATCGGCATGACAAGGGCTCAAACTCAAGACCCTAAGATCTCAAGTCCGCCACCTTAACCGTTAAGCCAACACCAGGCTTGTGCAAGGTGAGTACCAAAGTGTAATCACAAGGCAACTCGTATAGCAATTGCGACAGAGCTCAAAGAATGCTACCTTTCCAATTATAGATGACTACTTAGATGGTATCAAGGTGCTACCTCATTGATGGGACAGGTGTGTGCATGTAGCAGAAGAATACCTTGACAGAGTGGAAAAGTCTCATCAACTTCCCTGTAATTTTTGATTTTGTCAAATAAAAGGTCCATGTCAATTTCGAACTACCGACCTAGCTGAGCTATAAGCTTTGTTACGTGCAAGGATACAACTAGCGGACAAAGGAATTGATGTGTACATCATCATTTAATTTCTGCATTGGGAGTGGAAGGGAACTTAATTCATGGTGTCATTGTTCCAATACACGTGGGTACACATAAGTGGGAGGATTGAAAATTCTGTAGTTACTGTATGCATTACAGACCCTACTTAATATCATGTGCAGAAAAAGAAACAAAAGCTGTCTTCCCCGTCAACCCCTTCCAATTTGCTCACCAATATTTTAGCAAAAATGTTCATTTTTCACCGAAGAATATTTAACATTATACTTCCCTGCACTCCTTGTATCAAATCATGAACCATACTATATGCAGAACGTTGGTTAATGGGTCGCCACTCCAACACAGGAAGTCAGGGCAGGAATTTGGGATTTGTTCAGGGATCTTTAACATCCACCAACTTATGCCGGCAAGCGAGATGCCTAGTTTAACGTCCATCCGAGGAACGGCACACACATTGATTGATCACCCGGTGACAGTTTATAGTTTGGCCGAGATGCGAACCCAGGCTCGACAACTTAGAGGTGAGTGTGTGTACCTCCAGGCCATCCTGCCATCCTTACGCCTTAGGTGAACCGATATTTAAAAGTTTTTTTTCTTGTTGCAGGAATTTTTTTTAAAGTCTGCTAAAAAAAAAATTGTACTCTTGAAAATATTGTTCATGCAAGTTACTTTATCTGAACCTTTGCAATGGTGAATTGACTCTCCATAGCAAAAGTAAGCACACGGAGGTGTATTTTTGGAGCACGCAAGATACAATTGCACATTTTGTTCATGATGAACGCCACTGTGCCGGTGGGGGTACAGCCAGTGAAGGTGTTCCAAACTCTTTTTCACCATCATCTGATGAAATAGTCGGTGGGCAGGATGACCAGCTGGAAGTGTGGTGAAAGCCAGGCGTAACGCTGGTCACGGACGTTTGGGGAACAGCATTGGACCCGGTCTCTTCAGCCATGGCAGCCGTGAGCGCTCCCAACCCAAGGTTTGTAGTGATGGGAAAAGCGCAAAATTGCTCAATGCAGTTCCACCGATGTAGGCGTTCTCGCAATGTGTTGGCAACCTCTCCCAATGCTTTCCTGGGTAAGAAATAAAGAGTAAAAAAAATTAAAGTTGCATGCAATATTTTACTTGCAATTCTATCATCATCAAAATTCTGATTATGATGTACCATACTCTGTTACAGAGCATCGGCACTCCCCACCAGTTATGGTTGCAATTTGTTCATGGTGCCGGCAATAGCTCGCCAACTCGCCGTGAAGAACACAGTATGTAGGATCTTTAACATCCACCAAATAATGCCGGCAGATGGGGCGCCCAATTTAACGTCCATCCAAGGAACGGCACACGCATCGATGGATCACCCTGCCTGTGAAACACTGGGATGACGGCTTATAGCCGCGTCGAGATTCAAACCCAGGCTAGATAGCTCAGAGGTGAGTGTGCGTACCTCCAAGTCATCTGCCAGCCCCATACTCCAACTAAGGAACTTTTATTGTCATTAAAATAGCCTTCCTCGTAATATGGGCACACATGGGTATACCGGTATAGCATTTCAGAGTACAAAATGCATCGAAAAGTGGTTGCAGTTGGAAAGATTCATATTCACAACTGAAGAAGACACCACCAACTTATATAATTTCTCAGCAAACAAAGCTCATGTCTAACATTTTGATGCCCCCTCCCTCTTGGCGATGGGTTGGAACCTTACCTTCATGGCAGCTATACTATTTGCTGGTACATTCAGCTTTGACTATCGAAGAAAACAAAAGCCAGCTGTCCTGCCTGGTTTCTACAATGATGCTACAAACAAACAAAAGGGATCAAATGATCAATGTGACGATCGTTATTTAAACCAAAAGAGTTTGAAAACGAGCAGTCAATGACTGAGCCAAATGCGGTAACTCATACGAGTGGAATAAGTAAGAATCATGATCGTGTCAGTTACAAGAACATAATTATGGTTATATTAAACCATTCATTTAATCAGAGAAGGATTTAAAATATACAAGATATGGTTTTTAACCCTCAAGAAAAGGTTCTGCCTTCCGATGACAAAATATTGAAAAGAGAGGCAAAGTGTGACGTTGCTTTTTCCAGGAAATAATTTAGACCAACTCGATACAAATCCAATACACAGCCTCTTCTCTGATTAAAGTTTTTCAAAGACGTAGACGGTGAGTGATCAGGAAAGAAAATCTGCACTCAGTAAAACATATTCAGCCAAAATGGGTCAGATTGCACAGTGTTACAGAACGATGGATGAAAGCAACGGGACATTGATCGAGGTATGCCCAACTGCAGGGCGAAGAGAGGAGAAGCTGACGTTTCAGGGGTTAACCCTCCGTGCTCCAACAAAGGGAATTCATAAATGGAAGCAAAGGTGGGATGAAACACAGTAAACTACAACTAAGAGGGATGGGTGAGGTACAAAGTGAATGGCGGTAGATATTATTGCAGGGAGGGATGTGGAATGACATGAGATGGTCATGCAGTGCCTAATTTAAGTCCTGGGGGTAAGAGTGATATTGAACAAGATCAGGAAGAAGGTTCTGCAAGTGTGAGAAGAGTAGACGTGTGCAGTGACCTTGGATTTCGGGAGTTTGACCAGGAAGGCATTACTGGAACGTTTTTGCCATGAAGAAGCTGGAGAGGAAGCAAGATGTGAGGAAACCAACAGGCTTAAGCTTTAACTTCAGCCTCATCATGGAAGATAGATTGCTTTGGATTCTATAGATCCCAGGAGAGACAGATGTGATGCTCGGGTGCCAGACCAGAGGGGAGAGCATTACTCTATTGAGTGCTCCATAGACAAAGACCTTATAAGTCATGAGTAGTTCTGATTTATGAAGGAATGATGACAGACACCCAATCTGTGGCCGGTTTATCAGCTTTGCTATGTTATGAGCCCAGGAGTTTCTGGCTGAGATGAGGACCTTTGAGGAGAGCGAGGTAATGAAAAGAGAGCATACACCAGAGAAGGACTTGGCAAAGCATGAACAGGACTTTGAGGAAGGAGACTGGTTGGAGAGTCCAGACAACATTAGCAAGACAATCTTTCTGCCATGCCTCAGGATGGACATACACTTGTTACGGGCCTTACAGAAATGACCTAAAATTTGCCTCAATTAGTAATCCATTATGAGAAAGGAAGATGCTTGACCACAACCACTTCACCACAGGATTCAGTGGACCAGAGCCAAGAAGAGGGGTAGGATAGCAGAAGATGGGGTGGAATAAACCATTGCATGAGAGAGATAAATATTCCCACACAATCAATATGCTATGGAAATAGCAGTTCAATCCTTTTGGGAGAAAACAGATTGCAGTCCTTGGCAGTTAGACTCAGAAGGACATACCGTTTACACAAATACAGGCTGGAAGATCTACAGATTGGGTCAGACCCACTGAGTCACAGAAGGCCTCAGCTACAATGCCATGGCTGGCAGTTGAATTTTCCACAGATGAGGACCAGAGTTGGGGAGGTATGGGATCTCGGGAGAAAGGTGGGACTTGATCTGGTGGATGAGGGTTGGGGGGGGGGCAGAGGGAAGAGGATGTGAGCAGGTTGAAGACAAAGGGGTTAAAGATTGTGAACCTATACTTGTTGCAGTTGCCACAGATGAGGACCACATTAGTGGAAATAGAGGAAACTAGGACAGCACTCGGTGGAGCGCATAGTTGAGCCAGGCTGAACAGTTTACGTTTTGTTTCTCACTGATAGGCCGGATCTGTATCTGGACCTGAACCAAAATCTAATCGGCTTGTTATTGTCACATACCCAACTCATCCACCAAGTTTTGTCATAATCCGTTCACAACTTTTTGAAATATAAAGCTACGTATCGTTTTTGGCCTCGTCTCTCGATGGTGAAACAATCACTTGTATTAAAAAATAAATAAAAGAATACATAAATCAGATCCAGGTTTTCACCAAAATTGAATCAATTTGTTCTTGTCACACACCCAACCTGTACACCAAATTTCGTCTGAATCTGTGCACAACTTTTTGAGATTTCCTGCTCACAGACAACAAACAGACAGAGAGGGGTGAAAACATAACCTCCGTCCACCTTTGGTGGTGGAGGTAAACATTGAGTCATCATCATCGGGGAGAGAGAGTGCACCACAAATAGAAACATTAGGTGGTTGTGGTGAAGCATGGGCAGTCAGACGTATGCCAGAAGGCTAGGAAAGGTTGTGGCAGACAACGAACAGTGAAAAATGGAGTGATTGATGGAGACAGCAATATCACCACCAGGATGGTGGAGAATAGCCAAAGAGAGAAATTGGAGACACCCTGTGAGAAGAGAAAATTTGTGTAAACATAATGTTTGGAGCTGAAGCAGTAACTTGGATGGAGATCAGTGTTATTAGAAAGAAGACATTTCTGTTAAACATACAATGTTTCTGTTCTTGTGTTTGGCAGCTTGGCTGCCATGGTAGCTATCATTTCTTGGAAGCATGGCTGTGCCGCTGATGCTGTGCCCCTTTACCAGTACACTGAAACTCATTTCGCCGACCTTGGAAGAATGACAGGCTGAGTCAACTCCACCTGGTGTTAATTCAGTGGCCAACGGGGCTCAAACTCAGGACCCTAAGATCCCAAGCCAGCCACGCAAACCACTAAGCCAACACCAGGCTATACAATGTTTGGAACTGCAGCATTAACCTGGATGGACATCAGTCTTATTAGAAAGAAGACATTGAATATCAGTGATCCACACTCTCAAGAAGGGGGAGGGATAGGAGTCGAGTGGGAGGGCAGGACATGGGTGGATATATATATATATATATATATATATATATATATATATATATATATATATATATATATATATATATATATATATATATATATATATATATATATATATATATATATATAAGGGACGAAGGGGGGGCAGAGGAAAGAGGATGCGAGCTGTGTGAATACAGAGGGGTTAACAATCATGAACACATACTTGTTGCAGACAGGGGTTTTATGGATCCCAAGTTCTACCAAACAAAGACAGATGTTGCAGATAGAGTGGAGGGAAGATTGATTAAGAGCATGAAGGAAAGTAGGAAAAGGTTCAAATCCAGTTAACAGTCGCAGAAAATTAAGGATTTTGATTCAGAGCTTGTGTAACTCACAACCTGGTCTCAGAATTACCATGTCAGCAACAGAATGTTAATTTCAGAATAAAATTAATTATCTCCTTGGCGAATAATAACTTGATTTCAAGGAGTAGGTAATCTGCCTGTCTCACCAAAAATAGTTTACCCACTGAATCATTTCACACTTTGCAGTTGACTCATACACGTCTCAGGGCAACTTGGCATGGGCACAAAAATACTGTACTGCCCAGGTGAGTAAGATTAAAACAAAAGTCTCATCAGCAACCGACTAGTCCAACTTTTTCCAAGTCATGCTTCCCAATTCTTGTTTTTTTTAGTCCTTCCATTAACTAAAAACAGATCCACAGACAAGCAATGTCAAAGTTAGTTACTAACTTTGCTTCGAGTATTTTATGATCCACATCATCCAACGATGAGCTGTGTGCCACGTAGAATGTTCCAAACAAGGACATGCGCTTCTTCTTCACCTTCTCGGCCTGCAAAGTAACAGTGCAGCAAGTTTGGGAATAAAGTGATTGTGCAAGGAAGGTGCATCAGCAACTTTTGAGAGGAAAGATGATATTATATTGACACAAACCTTGACTATTAAAAACAAGGTCACCTAGTGAGGAAGTGAACAGAGAATGAACATGAAAGTTCACGTTTATACAATGATGATATAAAATATAAAGTAATGTAGTGAGGCAGTGAAGAGAATAAGGAAAATCTACTACTACCAATTGTTTGTCTTTTCACGAAGTGGCTGGCCAGGCCTGACGACATTCACCCACCTGTGTGGTTTCATCTGAAGGGGAATTGTCCACCAAAATGTGTCATAAGCTGATGAATCTCGTCGAGATTTTCCCAGCAAATAAAATTAAGTTTTATAATTCGATGTATGTGCGTACACATTTGGGGTGGGGGGAGGGGAGGCTTGCCTGCAATTCAGCCTAGTCCGTTGCTCAATATTGTGACTGTTGCAGCACTTGTGCATTACTGCCACCAAGCAAGGAAGGTTGGTATTACTACTTGGCACTATGACAGGAAATTTTCTGTGAGCAGTTTGGCAAGGAAAGGTCACAACACGTGAAATGTTTTGAAATGGCTCTTGTCGTTTGTAAGCAATAAATACATACTAAAAAGCATGCCTTAAGCCATGTAAGCAGTCACACAATGTTTACACAGCACACTTACGATACCACATTTAATAGTTTCTATTTCAGTCTTGCAATATATGTATTGTAGTATGTTGAAAACCAGCTTCCACACGGTTGTGGCTCATGTGTTAATTCAGCAAACAACATCCCAGCATACGTAGGATCATGTATAAAAATGCTGCACAGGCCTGGTTGCCAAAAATTATGGCTGCAAGCGGAGACCTCAGTGACTTTAAAAGAGGGGTGATTGTCAGGGCACATTTGGCAGGAGCTTCATTGACAAAGACAGCTCAACTTGCTGATGTTTCATGAGCAATGTTGTTGAAGGTGATGTTGGCATGGAACTCCGAGGGAAATACATCATCAGCAAAGGGCAACAGTGGGCAGAAGTGCATACTCCAGGATCGTGATATCCATGAATTTGAAGTGCAAGGCAAAGCAGGCGAGCAACTGCAAATCAATTGACTGAAAATTTTAAGCTGGGATGTGAGCAGCCAGTTTCATCAAAAACGGTCCGCTGAGAACTCCACAGAGCGCAATACCAGTCAGATTGCAGTGCACAAAGTGCTTATCATACCTGGCAATGCACATTTGCGAGTCCAGTGGTGCAAAGACCACAGGCACTGGACTACCGAGCAGTGGAGAAATCTGATGTGATCAGATGAATCATCTTTCACCATGTTCTTAACAAAAGGAAGAGTGCACGTGTGACGCCAACCTAAAGAAGTCTGTAACCCTGAGTGCTTGGTTCCAACAGTGAAGGGTTCTGGTGGTTATGTAATGTTGTGGGGTGCATTTCCTGGCATGGTTTGGGTGCAGTCATTCCCTTAGAAGGCAAAGTCAATGCCAATCGCTACTTAATGGTACTGAATGATCATCTTCAACGTATGCTGTAGTATTTCTTTCTGGCTGGGAGGTGCGTCTTGCAGGATGACAATCGACAGAGCACATTTGGTTTCATGAGCACGACACTGATGTTATCCACATGTCATGGCCTTCTCAGTCACCAGATCTGAACCCAATTCAGCATTTATGGGATATCTAGAGCGATGCCCGAGACAGCGTTTTCCACCTCCATCAAAAAGGTGTGAGTTCATCGACTTTCTCATGGAAAAATGGTGCCGCATCCCTCCTGTAGAATTCCAGACACATATATATATATATATATATATATATATATATATATACATATATATATATATATATATATATATATATATATATATATATATATATATATATATACATTCATGTGCTGCTTAACAACGTTCCGGGCAATGACAGATCACATATACGACGGATCTGCCAGCTCTGGAAAAATAAAATAAAAAAGTAGCTGAAACATTCCTATCGCCTAGTGATGTAGCCGATGTAGCGCTGCCAGTCGTATAAAAATAGCACATACAATGATGTACTGTACAGGACATAATACTTGATAATGATAATAAACAATAATATTATTGGTTTATGTATTTACTATAATGTACTTTTTATCGTTATTTTAGAGTGTACTCTTTCTACTTATATAAAAAAAGTTTACTGTAAAACAGCATGCCGTGTCACGCAGCATTGTTCTACTGTACATCTCGTGTTTACCGCGTCTCTTGATTGCATCATTTTTCCGTGTGCTTGATCTAATCTCATGTTGTTTTGTTCATCATGGACCTTAAGCGTACAATATCCACTGCTGATATTGCCAGTAAGAGGTCACGTCGAGTGATTGACCTGGAAACCACATAGCGAAACCATATAGCCTAGGTGTCTAGGTTTGTGTAAGTACGATGTTCGAAAACGAAAATAGGATATACCATATAGCCTCGGTGTCTAGGTTTGTGTAAGTACGATGTTCGAAAACGAAAATAGGCTATACCATATAGCCTAGGTGTCTAGGTTTATGTAAGTACGATGTTCAAAAACGAAAATAGGATATACCATATAGCCTCGGTGTCTAGGTTTATGTAAGTACGATGTTCAAAAACGAAAATAGGATATACCATATAGCCTCGGTGTCTAGGTTTATGTAAGTACGATGTTCAAAAACGAAAATAGGATATACCATATAGCCTCGGTGTCTAGGTTTGTGTAAGTACGATGTTCGAAAACGAAAATAAGCTATACCATATAGCCTCGGTGTCTAGGTTTATGTAAGTACGATGTTCGAAAACGAAAATAGGATATACCATATAGCCTCGGTGTCTAGGTTTGTGTAAGTACGATGTTCGAAAACGAAAATAGGATATACCATATAGCCTCGGTGTCTAGGTTTATGTAAGTACGATGTTCGAAAACGAAAATAAGCTATACCATATAGCCTCGGTGTCTAGGTTTGTGTAAGTACGATGTTCGAAAACGAAAATAGGATATACCATATAGCCTCGGTGTCTAGGTTTGTGTAAGTACGATGTTCGAAAACGAAAAAAAAAAATGATGTTCGCACAACGACGACGTCGCTTAACGACGCGTTTCTCAGAATGTAACCCCGTCGTTAAGTGGCGCATGACTGTGTGTGTGTGTGTGTGTGTGTGTGTGTGTGTGTGTGTGTGTGTGTGTGTGTATATATATATATATATATATATATATATATATATAAAAAATATGTTAAGGTAAACAAACTTCAAAGCATGCATACATACATATATATATATATATATATATATATATATATATATATATATATATATATATATATATACACACATACATATACACATATATATACACATATATATATATATATATATATATACATATATATATATATACATATACATATATATATACATATATATATACATATATATATATATATACATTTATATATACATATATATACATATATATATATATACATATACATATACATATACATATAAGAATTTGATTTCGTCATGATTTAGAATTGGACTTTTTTATTACACTTGGAATAGCAGCATACAGGATAACCTGGCTTCATCTGTGGCCCAAAATTATTTAGTTTCAACAGCAGGTAGCTCTTTTTGCCCTCACCAGAAAGTATTGCATTTGGGTCTGTTTCTGTCTGTCTGTCTGTACATAATGGTCACAAACGCCATCTGATGGATTACACATTTTATTTTCAACAGATTACTTCCATAAAGTATATACAATTAGAATGTGAATATGTCTATAACGTACAGACCATTAAGAATGTGAGTACATCTATAACATACATATGGTTGGAATGTGAATCGTATGCAATAAAACCAAAAAGGTCTGTTTGTACGCTGCATGAGTGCTATGAATATAAACCTACATCGTCAAATGCCACACAAACTACACCATACAAAATAAGACCCAGTGATGGTCTGCAATATCTTGATTGCTCCTAATTTTTGATCTTATTCAACCCACTTCTACCCCATCCTCTGTACTACTCTTGGTTATACTGGCAGAATAAAAACTTGAGCAACTCCAATATGCTGAGCTCAAACCCTTATTTATTTACAAGGGGAAACATGTTTCACAAAATCTGAATTTTACAAAAAAATTACACCGACACAAACTAATGCCATTCTCCTGCATGCAATTTATGTACAAGCTCCTTCTGACACAATCAATGTTAACTGCTATAATGTTACCATTGACACCAAACATTGGTGAGGGGAGGCCAGAGGTTCTACGAGAGCTAAAATGGCAGCCTACCCTCAACTCCCCTATTTCTTTCCTTTTGTCAATTTTTATTTTTATTTACACAACCTTTCACCTTCACTGCTGTGAATGTAACATGTGGATTGTCCCGATTGGCAAACCAATGAGGACAAATCCAAAGGAAATTGTAAAGAGGAGACAAACATGAGGTCCTTCATATTCATCTTCACCAAAACAGTATATTGCACAAGTACTCAATAGGTTAATAACACGAGTGGAGAAAAACAAACAAACACGTTAGGATCTTACCCCTTCCTTGGCGAGAGCAAGTTGTTTTTCTGCGAGCTGCCGTTTAACTACGTAGTACTGCACCTCCACCTCGTGTGTGATCTGGAGCCATCGTTGGAGACCTTCTGGAATATTATTTCGCTTTAGATTCTCCAACTCAATCTCTGCCTTCCGCAGAGCCAGTCGTACCTGCTGCCCAACACCACAGTACCCAACCACTATAACTGTTTTGAAAATATCCCTCCTCCCTTAAAAACACTCACTTCAACCCCCATCAGCAACTTTCATGTGCCCTACATCATTTTGATGTAAGGCAAATCAAGTAACAGGCTTCCCCCACATTTAACTGACAATCCATCAAAATTGCCCAACTTCCTGGTTTTATAACTCTTTAAACAACCAACCCTTACCCTCCCTCCCTCTCCCCTTCCCCAACCCTACCAGATTCAGCAGTCATGCACTGTACCTCCAAACAAAAGCTGATCAAGCCTTAGAAAGGTCATCATGTGTAGACAGAAAATGATTGATCACAAACATCATGGAATATCAAGCATCGCTATAGATATGACACCAACAATAAGGTTGAACAATGTTGAATAAGAAAATCAATTGCAGACACTATTGGGCTTATTGACAAGAGACACTGTTAATTTTCTGAGTTCTAATGGTTTAAAAAAAACAAGCAAAAATGGAAAACATTAAATATACTTACATACTCTACTTGGAAATATAATCCCAGTTATCCTGGCCATCTTAAATATTTGTATAATCACAGTTCAGCCAAGGAGGAGGAGTAAAGCGAGGTCAAGGCCATTTATTCCTGATACGTGAAGCACCCTGCAACCCATGCCTACAGAAAACAGACTTTTTGGAACACCGGTCACATTTTCCATCCAGTAATTATGTAACTTTGATATAAAATTCTCCATGGGTAGGCACTCCTATGTTGAAAGTTTTGTGTCAATCACTCAAGCAGTTGCGGAGAAAACTAATTTAAAACCGAAAAAGGTGGAAAAAGTGAGGGCTTCGGCCGACGTTCTACAACATTGTCAAGGATGGGATTGTAGACATCTATTATTAGTACAATCATTATATATATATATATATATATATATATATATATATATATATATATATATATATATATATATATATATATATATAGTTATGGATTTCAGAATTGGATCCAACTAATGCATACAAATATTTAGGCCCTCAGACAGTTATTTACCTAAATGCATGTACAGGAGAGACCCATCCCCATGTCTGGTGGGATTCTAACTTTGATGCGTTGAGAAGGGTAAAGAATAGATTCCCTTTCTTATGGGATGACCTTTTTAGCAGCATCTCGCGTAGCGAACGCTGCTCCAAGACTGCTCGGCATTGTTGTTCTTCTTCTTCTTCTTGTGAAGACAAAACCTTTATATTCGGACTCAGCTCTTTTATATACATGATCTGGATCTCCTTAAATACTAAGCACTTCTACACATCCTTGCATTGAGGGTGCCTTTTGAGAGCGTCTATCATGAACTTTTAAATATATTCAGACATTTGCTTTAAAGTTTCGAAAAGTTCACGTCACTATTTAAAGATTATTCCATTTAAGGTATTGTAAATTCATAAATACATTATTTATTTCATAAATACACTATATTTCATGAATACGTAAATATACTATGACGGGTCTCGCTATTGGCTTAATCAAGGCACGTGACAAAATATCAGAAGTTGTTATTTTTTTTTGTTTTTTTTAGCCGACAAAACCTTTAGGATGCTGCTCTTGGACACATTTGTCCTTGTTCTCTTTACGACAGACAGATTCATGCACGTGAGATAGCCGTTAACCCAAAGGAGGCTCGTCTAACCTCTTTCCATCAACATTTGACACCCCGTTCAGAAGCTCTATGTACGCTAACTGGCTCTTTTTCGTATCGGGCTGAACATTGAAGTGATAATTGTTGACATTTTATGAGCGCTTCACGTTTTCGCTCGGTAATTCTGGCAAATGGCTGCTTTCTGCCGTTAGTCCAGCACCACAAACATGGCATCATAGGCCAGGAATGATCACGAGATTGGCGGTTTGTCACGTGTAACGATGCGCCAATAGGCAAGGTGGATTTGGCTGAAGTCTGCTTGAGGCTCGGCCCAGACTGGCCGCCTATAAAAAAGGATGAGAGGACCGTTTTTTCCAGTCAGTCAGTTGGTGATAGCTGGTGGCAGTTCTTACAGCTTTGAAAGTTTTGCGACAGTTTGTCAGTTGGTGACAGCTGGGTGACGGCTATTTTCAGCTCGTCCGTTCCAGTCAGACGGTTGGTGAGCTGGCGACAGTTGAGTTTGTGACAGCTGGGTGACTGCTATTTTCGTTTCCAGTCAGACAGTTGCTTCAGCCAGTTCCAGTCAGACGGTTGGTGCAGCCAGTTCCAGTCAGACGGTTGGTGCAGCCAGTTCCAGTCAGACGGTTGGAGCAGCCAGTTCCAGTCAGACGGTTGGTGATGGCCTTGCAGCCTTACAGTTTCTCACAGCGCCTCACAGTTTCTCACAGCTCCTAACAGCTGTCTGTTGGTTGTGGCTCCTGACGGTGGGTAATGCTCGGACCTTTAATGCTGGTTCTGCTCGAGACCTAATTCTTGGCATCCCTGGTTCCTGGGGGTGATGACGTGACGTCGATTGGTGTTCAAGCCTTTTTGCGAGTGGGTGCACGGCAATACAGGGCACTGGCGACGGACAAGGCACGCTCACACATTGCATGACGTTTTATTTGACGTACGACAACTTCTATTTAGTGAGAGAGACTGGATTTCTCTCCCCCCCCCCCCCCCGAATGATCTGCTGGGTATCCTTGTCTCGTGTTTATTGTTAAGTAAAGGCCCGGTCACACCTTGATGGTTTAGCCAGCGATGGCAACGTATTAAAATGTATGTAAAACGCTGGCTTACGTTGAACTTTTGATGTTTTTTTTTAAAGATTCGGACGTATTCATAGCGACTTGGTCTTATGTATAACGCATTGGTAACGGACACAGAACGTTTCGTTGTGTTATAGATAACTTATACCAACGAATGCTGAACCTGTTGTCGGCCTACACAACCTATGCCCAACGATAGTCTAACTTCGGCATAGCGCGTTGCACGCATCGGCGATGATGTCGTGACGTAGCCTATTAAAAGGCTGACGCACAACGATTCGAATCATAACTGCCGTAGAAATGGAAGTGTCAACATCGCGGTCACACCTTGGCGATCTTGCCGGCGTATGCCGACCAAAGAAAAATGTGTCTAAAACGTTGGGGCACGTCAAATACGGTATGAGTAAGTTTGGTATACATGAATAGAACGCTAAAGTACGCTATCATACGTCGTAGTAAGTGGAGTACGTCAAGAAATTTTAAACATGTTCAAAATTTTTGGACCTACTCGGCGTATGACACACGTTCCGCATGCGATGGGGATAAGTTTTACACACGTTATGTGGATGCTTACACACATCCACAAAGGCTACTTATAAGCTACTCATAAGTCGAAACACGTCGCGGTAATGTCTTTTTTACGCGAAACTTATTTCTAACTTATGTTTGTCGTGCTTTGAACCAATTCTTTACGTAGTCCCAACACACATCGACGTATGTAGACGTATTCCAATGACGTCTTCCGGTCGACAAAAAAAAAAAATTAACGTGTTTCTAGCTTACAACTGCCATATAAAGACGTGTTCCCAGCGGTTTTGAGAATTGGTATATAAAAATGCTGCTCATAAAAGGGGAACCCAACAGTGTTTTTGAGTCCTTTTTGAGTCGATGTCCATGTCAGCAGTAACAGTATCAGCATCAGTATTAGTATTAGTAGTAGTTTGTTCATGTTGGCAGTAGTAGGTGAGTGTGAGGGGGAGGGTGTGGGTTATGATGGATCGTCCTTGCGTCCACATGTCCACGGGTAGGAGACATCTTTTCACCATTGTTCGAAGTTCTTCGCGGCTAATTTTTTATGGGGCTTTTTCAACAATGAGCTATAGCTTGTTTTTACGATTTAGGTCTATTCATAACGGGTTGGACAAATGCACAATGAACTAATAATGTGCATAGAGCGCTTTGATTACTTATAGATACGATATACCAACGAATAATTATCGTGAAGCCGGCGTTCACAAACTATGCCCAACGATAGCCTAACTTATCCATATCGTGCGGCAGTTTATCTTTGCCGGTGACGTAGGGTTTGCTATTCATAGGCTGCCACTCAACGATTTAAATGGCTGCATCTCCACTATTGAAAGTATACGCTTGCGCTCAACAATTGGATTTTTTTACACTCAACGACTTTTAAACGGTACCACTCAACTATTTTCATTGTTTACAATGAACGATTTCAATTGCTGTCACTCGCCTTTGTTTTTTGACGCTGGGGTTTGGAAATTTGAAGCGTTTCTTCTGAACGTGTTAAAACGCTCAAACTCGACTATTTTAAATAGACGCTGCCGATGGACAATTGGAATCATAGCCAAGCTAGACATCGAAGTGTGAACATCCTCGTCATGCCGAAGAAAAGTTTGAAGAATGCTGCAAATAAGTGTCCTGGCCGTGGCCGTGGACGCTGACGCAAGGACAATCCATTATACCGACGTCTTTTAGCCTATGAGTAACTTAAAGTAACGTCTGTCGACGTGTGGCAACGATCGCGTAACGTGCCAAGAACACATTAATCATAGGTTATAAATAAGTTTCGGGTACGCTAAACATTACCTCGGCGTGTCTCAACTTATGATTAACTTACAAGTAGCATGTGTTGACGTCTGTCAAAGATCGCAGACCGTGCATACAACTTGTGGCCAGCGTAGCCGAACGTGCGAGTCATACGCCGGCATACGTCGTGAAATTTCAAGCATGAAAAAATGAGGACAACCAAAAAGTACAACGTTTAAAGCCAACGTACAACGACGTATGGCAGTGTTTTTCAGCGTGCTCTCAATGTTATCAAAACTTACCCATAACGTATTCAACGTGTGCCAGCGTTTTAGAAAAAAAAATTCAAAAATCGGCATACGTTGGCTAAAACGTCAAGGTGTGACCGGGCCCTAAGGCATAGTGATAAGCATCTGCTCTTTGTCTCTTTTTCTATCAATGCCTGATTAATTAATTATTTTGATTGATTTGAATTAACTTATTTTCACCACAAGGAAATAAAAGGTTTATTTATTTATTTTCCCCTTATTAATAAAATCCTTGTTGACGTTCCAACTTGTCCGTGCTTGTCCTTTCTTTCCATTGATCCAGAATTGTCCGAAGCTAGATCGACTGTGATGTGATTACCAAACGAGTTGACCTGTTATAGTCGGCACACACCAGCGGTAAATGCTCGGCCGCCATAATTAAGATGTAATCAAGATAAGATTGGTGCTTTGCCGACGGCACGCTCCCCATTCAGGAAACCACGTGACCTCTAGTTAAATGGAAAAATTAGACGGTGAACACTGGAACTCATGGTTAACTGATTGGCATTCGTGCTTGTAAAGCAACCCACCGTACCACGAAGTTAATTGTGAGCGGTGGCCCCAGGTCTTGCTCTTCCGAGGAGAAACGGGGATTAACCCCCTCATAATACACTCAGTACCCGTGGCCGTAACAATATATAGGCTTGTATATTTGTGAGTGTCTGCAATTGACTTGCACACATTCATAAACCATTCGATGGAATGAGTTGAAACTTCGTGGTTGTATTTGGGGTGTGCCTGGGAAGGTTTTGGCGTTAAACAAAATTGTCAAGGGGTTCAGGTGGGGGGAGATGACTAAAATTTTCTATGTGAAGATGTATCGCTCCCATTCTTGCGCCGCTCCCATTGGGAGAGTGCATTACAACTCCGTGCAGATTTCAGTATTATAATAGCAGATCTGTCTGAAAACTTTATATGACTGAAAACTACTTGGCCAATTTATAGATGTGCTCGGTATTTTATGCACTCCTAAACCGCTCAACTAAATATGTTGAAAAGTGTTGGTTGTACTCTGGGTGTGAATGGGAATGTTAGACCAAGTTGTGATGGCCACCTCCAAATGAGGTTTTCACTTTTATGAGAAAGTGTAGAATGATCACAAGAAGTTGGTGAATTATTCTACCTGCTAATGCATTCCTCCACTGCTGGAGAGAACAACTTGAAAACTGGATGTTATTGATAAAAAAAAATTAGTCAAATTCCGAGAAATTGTAGAAATAATCCTATACGTACTATAAACGCAGATAATTGGGTTATTTCAATGAAAACTATAGTCATCATAGATGGGGTGGGGTGGGGGTATGCTTTGAAACATGTGTTTGTTTGTTTGTGGGAAGAAATGCGTTGAAACTTGGTGGTTGTACTCAGGGTATGCATGGGAATGTTCAACTAAGTTGTGATGGCCACCTCCCCTTACCACTTCCACAGGAAATGGGTGCTTCCAGTATTATTATATTAATATGCTAAGCCATATTTTGTGGACGTATCTCCTCCGAAATTGCCGGACGGATTGTCACCACTTTCAGCATGCGGGTGCTCTGTGGTCTAATGTAAAGCATAGGCTATGTGAGATCGCACCAGCTGGACAGGTTTGAGAATTTTGGGAGATTTTCTAATTTTTACATTCGTTTGCATGGCGACGTGTGACGTCACCGCTGAGAGGCGTAATGATGTCATGACATCATCGGTCATTCGCTGACGTCATTACGTCGTCGTCGACAGACCGTCACCGCCGAGAGGCGGAATGCCACTCCTAGAAAACAGCATCTGCAATGTAAAACCCTCTTCTGCACATGCTGACTACCTCAGAAGGTGCATTTGACACAAAAAATGTAACAAGAAACATTGTATATAAAGAAATTTTATAAATCACATTGTGAACACTGTATATATTGACGTCCAAACAAACCCTCACTTCAGAAATCTCGCGCGGAGCGTGGGTTTCGCTAGTAAACTCATTATAAAGCAAACTACAGAACAAGAGGACGAGGAACAAAGCTCCCAGAAAGTATTCAGCATGATGCTAATATGACAGCCACTGTAACCTCTTATCCACAGGTATACAGTTCATTATATACTGCCCTGCTTAAATACAGAGCACCAATCTTCAGTTAAATTACATTTTAGATAACTTTAATTTGTGTGCAGGATATTAAAAAAGGAGGGGGAGAGCAAGGTGGGGAATTTGACTAAATAATAACAATACAATAAATAACTAGAGTTCATCGAACAAATTACCCCATGCTGCCTTAAGAAATATGGGCAGGGTCTACGAATGATTGGTCGGGATGATGTAAAATGTCGTAATATATTGTCAAAGTACTGCTAAACGGAAAGGTTTTTGAAAGTGCTAAAAAAGCGATTTGTGCTCTTCAGTATATAATTCAATTGATATAAAATAAAGATTTTAAAGGCCAGAAAAAAAATTCTGAAGTTTACCACTGTTAATGCAGCACCTTATTTAACAAACTCCATTAGTTATTTGTGTCCTTTATAACGTCCTTAAAAGCAGTAAGTTTCCTGTTCGGAATGATTTTAATTTTTTTTTGATTGCCAGACAGGCAGACAGAGTAGAAAAGATCATCTCACTCCTCTCTCCACATGTGAGATTGGAAGGAATTCAGAGCCAAACTACTGCTATACTACAGGTTCATTTTCTGATTCATGTTCAAAATATAACAATTTGAAATGAAATTGTTCCTCGATCGTAAACTGATGTTTGAAGACAGAAGGATAGACTGACAGATGGAAGTGAACCAATTGCTTAACCCCACTTTTCGCTTCAAATGTGTGGGGTAATGAGAAAAAGAGAGGAGGATAAGAGAGTGAAGCAGAATTGAGACAAAGCTCAGGCGGTAAGGAAAGTAGAGAGAGAAAATGCCAGCACACATAACCCAGTCAAAACTGAGACTGAGACACCAAGACAAAGACCAGGGTGTATTTATTAGGCCGTATTTGCAAACCGCACATGTTCAGGCTCCAGAAGACAAGAGCTTCATCACCTGCATTAAATCACATGAATTTGAAAGACAAAACGAATTGCGATTATCAGTTTGATTCGAACTCACCAAGGGTGGTTATAGCTGGCTGCCCAAGCACAATCAATCATCTATGTGACCTTGGCACTTCAAGGGCAGACAATATGGTACATACATTACTTGAATACTTAAGCAAGGATTTGGGAATGTACAAAATGTGATTTCATGAAGATACAAAGCTTCAAAGAGCCAAGATTGTCGGTGCACGTGGCTTAAATTGTCAAAGCTAAAGTCTATTCCCCACTGTTTTGTGCTTCCCTCTCCCAGCCCTTTTGTTTCCTGCTCCCCTTGTTATACGGTCTGTGTGTTAGCTCTTATACGAACCTTGACATTGTTTTTTTTTTTTATTGAACATTGAACCTTTTTTTAAAGCTCTGCAGATAACAAAAGCACAAAAGATGAAGGTCTAAGAGCTGCAATAACATCATAAGCATGAGGAAGGAAAGGGTGTTAATAATCACTCCAATTAATCAGTTTCTTTTCTAAATGAGAAAATGATTTTAATAGCATACCTTGCTTTCATATGTATTATGCATCCGAAATGATTGATTGATTGTATTTGTTTCTCTATTTGTGGGTATTTTTACATTTCGAAGAAAAGCCCTCAAGCATCTAGGTAGGCAACAAGAAGAACACGATTGCACAATTGCAAGGTGATTGGCTGCAGAGTCTAAAGATTTTGAGAGCACTTGTATTTCCTGTTGGACTTCATTGTAAAAATTTTTTTTATTTTTATTTTTTAAACAAGGAAATATCAGTCTGTCGTGTTTTGTTTTGTAAACAAGTTCTCATAAGGCATACTTGATCAGCCACTTTCATTGCCTGTAGTATATGAGCTGACAGGATGGCCTGGAGGTGCACGCACTGCCTGTAAGCCGTCTAACCTGGGTTAGAATCCCCACACAGCTATCAACTCGCATCTCGGTGTTTCACAGGCAGAGAGATTCATCAATGTGTGTGCCGTTAAAATGGGTGTCCAACTTCCTGGCATTCGTTGGTTGACGAGGAAGATCCCAGTGTCCTTTGTGAAAAATAAGTGACCATCGCTGGCACCCAGGACAAATTACAAATTCCTGCCCTAACCTATAGAGGGCACTGCATCAGCGGTATAGCCACACCCTCAGCCAATGATGATACTCACAGCATTGTGCTGCATATGAAAATAAGTCCATAGTACCATATCCTCATGGGCTGGGTGGTATGGGCTGGCCTTAATTAGAAGAAAAGGGCATGTTTAGAGTATATGTAGGAAGGACAAAAGCTTCACAAATTTTGCATGCATCCTATGTAAATGGCACTTGTAAAATGAGTTCAAACTAGAAAGGCACTCGGTAGAGCGCATACCTCTGTTATGCAATGCCTGACCCACAAGAACATATCTGGCCCAATAAATTTTTGAAATATCATACAAGACATCGTTTTGGCCCAATCACTCAAAGGTGAAGAAACACTTTGAAAATTGTTAAAATTCTCGTATCCAGATCTTCACCAAAATTGAATCAATTCATCCTCGTCACCACCCAACCTGTCCACTACGTTTTGTCTGAATCCGCCCACAATTTTTTGAGATATCGTGCTACACAGCAAACCCTCAAATATCATGGATTCTACTCTCGCGGGTTTCCACCAAACGCAGGAAACCTATTGTGTTCCGATTCCGTTATCGCTGGATTTCATTTCTACCAATCGTGGTTTTTGAGCTGAGATGAGTCAGTGCTTGCATCCTGTGCGTGAACAATTACCTCCCATTACAAGCCTTGTGGAGTTTCTCATGCACCGTTTTTAATGAGCTTTTAACACCGTTTTTTAACCTCTCTCTCACCGCAGGCAGGTCGGTGGTCTTTCTGTCTACCACCGTCTCCTCTCCGGTCTCGCCCCCCCCCCTCTGTCTGCGATTTGTCCCCACCATATTTCCGCAGAGCACTCAAGGTCAGCTTACAACCCCCTTCTGGTAAAACTACCAAAATCACGAATCACTGCTCACCTTCACTCTTTCATTCCTCTTTTTCTCCCACCTTTGGAATAAACTCCCTCTCTCTGTTCAATCCCATTTTTCCCTCCAAGCCTTCAAAACAGCTTCTCACCACCACATCTTATCCCCATCCAAATCCAAATCCAAACCCCCATCCAAATCCTCGATCTTTTCTACCCCTGTTAATCCACCCCAAACCCACCTCCTTTAAATTCCCTGCCTTCCTTCCTGAAAGTCCCTGTAGTGTCTATCTTGTATCCCCCATGTTCCCCACCCCATCCCTCTCCCTTCCACAGATGTCCTAATGTCTCTGTTCCTCAGAGTTTTGTCCTTCCCACGCCCCTCTTGTCTCATGCCCCCCCCCTGCTTTGCGTTGTGTGTTAGCTCTCATACGAGCTTTGATGAGGTATACAAAAATAATAATAATAATAAGTCTGAAGACGACGATAGTTCAAGAGCGGTATTTGACAATGTAGATTGTTTCAGAAGTCAAGGATGAGACAATGTGATAATGTTTGACCAAGTTATAAAAATGATCAACATAATGTGGTACGAGTGACAGGTTATTAGCTGCAAAATATCAAAAACCCAGTTTCATTCAACAACTTAAAAAATTTGACCTTTGCATAACCTTTAAAGGTCACAAAACAATGTTGTGGACATTAAAATAAGGAAACAGGATACGTGCTATAGCTTAATGTAGTTAGTTCGTCGAAGAAGGTCAAAAACCCGGTTCGATTCCCACAACTTTGAAAATTTGACCTGAAAATGAAAAACCAATAATATCGATTTAGCACTATCTCTCAATGGTGAAGAATCACTTAAAAAAAATTCAGATCCAGATCTTTTCCAAAACTGCATCAATTCTTCCTCGTGACACACCCAAAGTGTCCAACAAGTTTCGTCTGAATCCGTCCACAACTTTTTGTGAAATCATGCTATATATCGTTTTTGGTCCCATCTCTCAATGGTGAAGAATCACTTTAAAAATTCTAGGAGCCGGATCCAGATCTTCACGAAAGTCTAATCAGTTCGTCCTCGTCAAACACCCAACCTCTCCACCAAATTTCATCCGAATCCGTCCACAACTTTGAGATATCCTGCACACAAACAAGCAAATGAAAAATCACTCATAGAGGGACACTTGGCAAAATAGAACGAAGGAGCGGTTGAATTCAGTGAGCTGATATGCAAGTGCTCTTAAAATATCAATTCAATCGAATGAAAATTGACAATTTTAGAAACAATTTAAAAATTTGGCCTATGTTGTGTTGACCTTATAGCCTATGTTGACCTTTTGACCTATGTTAACCTCAAAAATAATAAGTGGTTGAATTCATTGACCGGATATGCACATCCTGTTCAAATTTCAAGTAAATCGGATGAAAATTGAGGATTTTAGAAATTTGACCAAAGTTGTTGACATTTTGACCTCAAAACCGATAGGATTCTTGCTTATGACCAATTCTACGATTTTGCGAAGTTTCTTAAAGATCTATTTGGTCAAAAATTTTACGAAACTTAAATGCGGGACCGTCGCAGGGTCGGTGACCATAATCTCCGAAAATTTCTGAACTATAGGCTGAGCGGTTTGGGCTGGAGGCAAGCATACAAACAAACAAACAAACCGGAGTAATCAACATACTTGTCAAAAAATTTTGTGCCAAGTCATATAAACACAGACAGGGGTGAAAACATAACGTCATTCCACCTTCGGTGGCAGAGGTAATAAGTTGGACACTGAAAAAAAAAAAACCCAAGAAAGGCTACTTAGGAAGCTTGATGAGCATACGTTCAAAGCAGTGGCTATGCGACGTCTATGCAAACAAGCAATGGCAAACTTGATTTCTCATCTAAGTAAAGACTTCCCCCAATTCGCTAACATGGTTATAGTTTTATGTAATTTCACTAGACACCCCCTCCATAACTCAGAGCACCTGTTCGAGCTCTTGCTCTGGATATCCCTGCTTGCTTGTTTCGCTCTCGGTACCCTCCCGCAGCTCTCGCAGATGTTGCGCTTCACTCTTTGCCTCAATGATCTCATCACGCAATTTCACTTCCAACACCTTCTTCTCATCTTGGAAAGTCTTATTTTCCTCTTGTGCTTTTTGCAGCCTGTATGACAAGCAGTAGGCAAGAGTCGAGTTGTGACATTCAAGGCAGACATTAAATTTGACCGACATTGAAAAATGTAGTGTACAGATTTTCTTTTTAAAATAAATAATTCACACAATTTATTCGTAAGGACAAGCAATGAAAGTTAACTGGAATTAACCTCTCCTGCAACTCAGCTAGGTTCTGCTCTGCACATTGCAGGCTTGCCAGGTCATCATTCATACGGCGGATATGATCACGGTAACTGCGATTCTGTGAGAAGGAGAACCAACAACCACCAAGACCAGCCAGCACAGACAGCAACAAGGCTAGATCTTTTAGACGGTTTCTCTGAACCCCTAAAACAAAACAAAAAAAATATGGAGAAAAAAATTAATAACATCATTTTAAGACTAGTCATTTAACAAAACTGACATCCACATTGAACAATCTCAATCATGTACCAAGTACAGTGTACACAGTCACTATTTCAAAAAAGCAATGACAACATTAAAAGGTCTTGGGTTCTTCTGCCAAATTGGTTATCAAAGTGAAGAAGTAACTTGAGGACTTGCCAGGGGGAGGTCCAAACAGAACAGCATCCATAGCTTTCAATTGCAGTTTGCGACGGTGGCTACGTTCACCAACTTTCAGCATAACCATGATGCTCCCCATATTCACTGCTAGGCTGTGTTAGCAGTGAGGGAGGGGTGATGGGGGGGGGGAGGGGGGAGCGAGGAGAAAGGAAAAGAAGGGGAAGACAGAAAAAAAGGTCAAAATTGTTTTCAAAATTACGAAATAGGTGATGAATTGGTGACAACGGGCAATGGCTCGAAAATGCTAATTTGTTTACCTGGGCATAGTGGAGCCATTGATGGTTAGCTTGCGGAAAGTTTCCTCATATTGCGGCAGTTCCACACATTCGGACAGCCACTCGACCATGTCGTCCACTGTCCAGTTGTACACTGTGTATCAAAAATGTACACAAAATAAGCAAGCTGTTGCCATTCAACTATTATCTGAAGTTATGCAAGGAATAGTGATGAACTACAGCAGCAATTTTTTCAACCTTCACTTGCATTAAAACCATATTTCATGATGAATATTGTTATGTTTGTGGGGATAGGTCAAATGACTTTCGCTGAGATATGAATGCAGAGCTTAGCATAGACCGTGTGACGTGGCTAGGAGTGACAATGAAGTTATTTTAAGTCAGTGAACCTGTAGTGTGAAGGTGCATTTTTGTTCCTCCCATGTAGTGGTGGGGGGTCGTGATAATTAGTGTAGGGATTATGGGTAAGATCCACCTGTTCATAACAACCCCTTGTAGCCATCCCTGTGTTTGGGAAATGAGGACGGGGCTTTTGCAGTGTTGTAGCAGACAGACCATGATGGAAATGGAGGCTGTAATGAGCGCAGGATACAACACAAGAAAAATGCACCAGGGGAGGAGGAAGGGAGCTTTGGTACTGAGATTATCAGGCTGGGAGAACAGCATTGTAGAATGTAGGGCCCATGGAGATCAGTGACGTACTAAAAAGACGGTTTGAGACGGTCACGTGATCAGGGGTTATAAAAGAGGTAAGCCTGTGCTGGTCACCCTTCTTCTTCCCCTCTCTCGCTTGGCTCCCTCTCTCGGCTCTGCCTCGACGCTCGATCTGACATCATCGTCTCTCCTCACTGACTTCGCTTGACGTTCATCTCATGGTTGTGCGCCTCGCTTCAGCATGTCCCCTGGTTCCATCGCCTCGCGTTTGCTATCTTTGGTGCAGATTAGGTGTCTTGTATTTACCCCTTTGTTTGTCGAGTGCGAGTGTGTGTGTGTGGGTGAGCGCTCCATTTAGGCCTTTACTTATTTGTTTCTTGGTGCCTTCTATTTGCTTTTGCTTGATTTCTTTCCTTGTACATAATTGTTGAACATTTGATAACTTTATTTATTGTTGCGTTTCCTTGGTTTGGGTGATTAAACCCGCAAAATCCCAGGTCAAGTCTCCCATTACTTTGCATTTCCCACGCGTACGAAAGGTTCCCACCAAGAACTCGAACGCCTTGCTGTAACCGTTTGGCCATCCGTGCACGTTCAGTTTTAACTGGCTGTATACGCGACAATATCAACAGGTCATCAGCTCATTCCTTACGACCTGCTAGGCTTCTAATACAAGTAGAAAAAGTTTGTCAATGAAGTAAAAGACAAAGACGACTACTTCAGCAAACCCCATAAGCTCAACATTCTCGAAAGAGGAGTGCAACAACAAAAAAAGAACGTTCTTTCAACAAGTTTGCTCCATCTTTACCAAAATACAAAACATTATAATCCAACATGTGTTGTGTGTTGCTAAACCTCACAAGACGACTGTGATTAAAGACAAAATTCCTCCTGTGAAATTTGAGTATGTTTAACTGAACTGAGCTGTTTCAACATGATGGTAGAACAGGATGGCAACTTGGTGGTAGAACTGGATTACAAGGGTGTTTGGGTTTTCACAAAAATTCTTACATTATTTTGGAGAATGATATACAAAATCTGGCTATATTGTAGCTTTCCCATTTTTAGGAACAAAATGTCCTTAAAAACAGTAAATTTCTTAATTGGATTGATTTTGAATTTGGTTTGACTACTATACAGGCAGGCAGATGAAAAAAAAAAAAAAAGAAAAAAAAAGGATCTTCCTCCACTCTGCATCATGTGCGATCAGGACAGCATTCCGTCCAATTTGCCAAATTCAAAGCCAAAGTACTGCTAAAATGCAGGTTCATACTCTGATTCATGTTCCAATTTGTGTTCAAAATATAACATTCAATTGAAATCAAGTTGTTCCTCGATTATAAATTGGCATAGTCGGACAAAATGAGCCAATTGCTTAACCCCACTTTTTGCTTGACCTGTGCACAGGGTAATTATGCTGATGGATTGAAGAACAAGGATTGACGCCATTTTGGACGAAGGCAATGGAAAGACATCTCCACAGGGGCAGAGCCACGATGGAGGTGTCTGTCTGTATGACACTCAATTCCACTCCATTTGTCAACTAGTTTTCCACACTGACAACATATTCCATTATTACTACTGCCACCGAAGGTGGACGGAGGTTATGTTTTCACCCTGTCTGTCTGTAAGCAGGACATCTCAAAAATTTATGGACAGATTTGTACGAAACGTGCTGCACAAGTTGGGTATGTAACAAGGACGAATTTATTTGATTTTGGTGAACATCCAGATCTGGATACTAGAATTTTTAAAGCAATTCTTCACCATTGAGAGATCGGGTCAAAAACGACAAACATCATATCTCAAAAAGTTGTGGATGGGTTATGACAGAACTTGGTGGACGAGTTGGTTGGGTGACAAGAACAAGTCGATAAGATTTTGGTGAAGATCCAGATGCAGACCTGGCCCATCAGTACGAGACAAAACATAAACTCTTCAGCCTAGCGGAGGTATGCACTCTACCAAGTGCCGCTCTAGTTGTACACTACAACCACATCTATGAAATATTCTCAAAGAATCAAAGTCAATCAGGATCAATGGGAAGTTTTGAGAAGTTTCATAAGATTGGCTGCCAGTTCTATATATCCTCGTTTATTTGAGCAGGTTTAATTTGGCTGCAGTCTACAATAATGGGATATGCTGACCTGCCTAAAACTATCCTGTGAATCTTGGTCCACTGACAGGAAGTGCAGTTCAGGCCTCCATCGTGGCTCAATTCCATGTGGATGTGTCTTCCCATTTCCATTCTCCACAACGGTTTGATCTCTATCTCACGTCTCGAGTCCTTTGGCACGTTTTGCGCCCTTTTTGTTTTAATAAAAAACTTTTTTAATTTTGTGCTTAAATTTTGTGTTCGCCTGTCCCATAGTCGTCTCACCACTTTTAATGTACAGAAAGGTAGAACAAGAAAAACAACATGAAATTTAATTGCCATATGTCACAAAGTAGAAGTGATAGTTCCAATTTCAATATAAGCACACAGAATAAAGAAACCAGTCCTAATTAAAATTGTTGGCAGTGGAATCACAGCTTAAGAACTGGAGAGAATTGTCCACCAAGGACAAGATACAAACTAGAGGGGGAGCACTCGGTAGAGTGCAAAACCTCCGCCGCCAATACTGCTGGGTCACTTAAGTGAACCTGATATCCTATTCATTGTAGGTCAAAACGGATCAGACTCTACTGAACCACAATTGAATAAACTAAACTAGATCGACGCGCATGTAGAAATGCCAAAAAAAAAATAAAAAATAAAAAAATAAAAAAAAAAATCGAAATTTTTTTTGAAACAAAAGTTGCAAAATTTGTTGTTTTTTTTTCTCTAACAATTTTTTTTTTGAAGGGGGGGTTGGAAATCACTTAAAACATGTAGAAATGCAAAAACAAAAATTCAAATATTTTTTCAAAATGGCCGCCATAGCAGCCATATTGGACTTTGGACCAAGTCCAAAATCTAATGGCATGATCCTTGGACCATACCTAATCCCCCCACCAAGTTTCGGCGAAATCCATCCAGGAGTTTTTCCGTATAGTAATACTGTTCATAAACAAACAAACAAACAGACAGGGGTGAAAACAGTAACCTCCGTACATCTTCGATGGCGGAGGTTAACTAGAGGGGGAGCACTTGGTAGAGTGCAAAACCTCCGCCGCCAATACTGCTAGGTCACTCAAGTGAACCTGATATCCTATTCATTCAATTTGACGTCAACAGTGCTCACAGAGTTATAGTTTGCAACTTTCCCTTTTAACTTTTACATACTCAATTCATTCGTCATAACTAGATTCCTTGAGACATAAATTGATTTTATGTGGGTATATCCACCTGAAGTTCCAAAATCAGCCGCAATTATAATTTTGACGTTTTTTTGTTGGAAATCACTTATAGCATGTCGAAATGCAAAAAAAAAAAAAAAAAAAAATCGAAATTGTTGAAAAAAAAAAGTTGCAAATTTTTTTTTTGGGGGGGGGGGTTGGAAATCACTTAAAACATGTAGAAATGCAAAAAAAAAAAATTCAATTTTTTTTTTCAAAATGGCTGCCATAGCGGCCATATTGGATTTTGGACCAAATCCAAAATCTAATCCCCCCACCAAGTTTCGTCGAAATCCGTCGAGGAGTTTTTCCGTAATACTGTTCGCAAACAAACAAACAAAGAAACAAACAAACAGAAAGGGGTGAGTGAAAACAGTAACTTCCGATCTTTGATGGCGGAGGTTAATAAACAAATTTAAAGCGGCAGGCATGCAAATCAGAGTCCACTGTACTTGCAAAGGCAGATAAAAACAACAGAAGTAACTGAATGGAAAAACCTTCAGATTTCCTCCAAGCCCTCCACAGATCCTCAACACTGATGTCATGATCATCGCCATGGAAACTACTGTGCTTGGCACTGCCATCCTGGTACTTCATGTCTTCCAAGATGAACTGAAAGGAAGAGAGAAATCTCGTACCCCAAACAAACAAATAAAACAATAGCCTTCCTGTCTATATAACAATCCATTTGTATTTCTATCACTGATGGTAAATCTAAACCTTCTTGGTTGTGTGGCAGCACAACAAATGCCCCTCACACGTGACCATAACTCAATTAAATAACAAAAAAAAAAAAAAAAAAAAAAAAAAATAACTTGTGGATGTCGACATTGCATGCTCAGACAAAATGCATCAATAGCACTCAATAAAGGAAGTGTGGGCACGATCTACCCATGGGATTTAGTTCAGCAGTTTTTTTTGTTTGTTTGTTTTTTGCATGATTGTTAATAAGCACCAATTAGTTTTGAACATACAACTAAAGCAAACCCATTACATAAGAAATAAAGCCTTCAACTTGACATTAAAAAAGAACATAAAACAGAAACATCAAAACAATGCTCAAAAAACGTGTCATTGCCAACATTTTTAGACTGGTTTGAAGAGTTTTTACAAGCAGTACTACAATACTACTCTCATCAAGTTTTACCAGTATGCAGATCAGCCAACTACCATTTAATTACAGGTGAATAATTATTTTTCATTTGCATTTGGGTGTGATCTACCATACATGCTCGTTGGTGGCTGTGTTTATAGCTATGGCAACGTTATATATTGTTACAGCTGTGGAAATTTGCAGACCACCATAAAGGACCTTAGATCAGTTATGACGATAAGTATCTGTGTAGTTAGATTTCCCCACCGTTGTTTAGAGGGTATTTCCGTGTTCACTGGGCTGCGATCCTTTGAGTTAGCCGTTTTTCTTTTCGCTATCATTATTTTGGACCAATCATGCCCCAACAACCAAATCGCCACCACCATCATTCCCAAACAACTACAACTCAAACACCACCACGTTCGCCTCTTTATCTTCACAACTCCACTCCGCAAACATTGCTTCACCGCCATTCTCAAACGACGCCCGCCAGCAACCAAATCGCCACCACCAACACCCTTCCCAAACCACCACAGCAAACTCCCACCACCTCCGCCTTTCTACCACACGTCATGCCATGGGTTGTGAATGCGTTCCTTTCGCCTCGAAAAGCGGATCAGGAATGCTTCACGCCCCCTTTTCTTCCATCCAATGGCTGAGCATCAGGTGGTATAGCCCCGCCTCCGAACCCGCTGTGATCCACAAATCTGCATATATGCTCCTCCCTCGGCCTATATAAGCGTGAGCACAACGTAGCTCGCGGCAGAAGAGTGGCAGTCTGGAGGGTCTGGAGAGTGCGGAAAAGTGGGAACAGTGGAGTGGCAGCAGCAGTGTCGGCGGAGCAGCCAAGTCGGGAGACGGAGCTCGAAGCCGACGGGAAAGGCAGACGGGGAGCGCCGGAGAGAGCTCACCGACCACGTCAGGGGCACGAAGCCAAGCGAGGCTATGCTGACATCGCGGCTTGCCCGCCATCGCGCCATGAGGGCGCGGGTAAGACCCTTCGGTCTCGTGGACCTGTCCGCTCATCTAGGCTCCACGCGCATTAGGCCCAGTCTGACTCCCTTGTCTATGAGGGGGTCTTTTCTTGCTTTTCCTTTGAATGCTTGTTGTGGCGCCGAGTCCCGAAAGTAAAACCGTATAAGTGACTGTACATAATTGCTTATAGACGGTCGTAGCACCTTTTGCTTTGCTTTTGTTCTGTATACGTGCATGTTAGTGTTTTGCATTCCTGACTGCATATGTGCTTGTATAATAAATGTATGAGTGTGCAATAAATGTGCTTGTCGAACCGTTTCCCGTTTCGTTGCGTCCTTTCCTTTGTTTGAAAGTTCCATCTTGCATCACGGAAGGAATTGGTGGAGGGTGTAAGCACCCGGTAAATAATCACATCCGTCGGGACCGGCGATAACACCGCTCGGTTATCACTGAAGCACGGAACGGACCACTTAAGCGGTTCATGTCCTCGGCCGGCCAGTGGCGAGGTACGATCACCCGGTTAACTACCCGCGCAGGTACTGAGGTAGGTCGAGTTTGGCGAACAACCCTATCCTGCGCGCGGGTGGCCGATTGGCACGATTGTGGTGTGGTCGAAAGACCCACCCGTGACTAGTTTCTGGCGGTAGCTCCACGGAGGGTCACGACTGAATTGTCTGTTCCAGTGGGCGACGCGGTCGCGATTTGAGTTACGTGGTAAATCGCACGCCGGGCGGACCGAAATTCGTAACAATATATTTTTCAACGTTATATATATTTTTTCTGTTCAAACATTTTTTCTTTTCCATTAAACATGTTGATATTTGGTCCAGGGGTAGGTTTGATAGACATACTCTTAACGAATGCTTGGATGATGAAAAAAAATTTTTTTAAACGTTGTGCATCACAATGCCGTACGAACAAAGTAAAGCTATATAATCCTACTATTAATTTGCAAGTGGTTACAGGCTTTGACACCAATTTAATTTTTTATTACGGACCCAAGGCATCAAAAAGCTACATATAATGAACAAACAGTTTCAAATGGAGAACCTCACCACCATTACAGCATTTAAATTGCATCAGATATGGCAATAAACATGAATAGTTGCTCCCAGCTTCGCGGCTCGATGGCAGAAGACGCCATTTGTATTTTTGCAACCACCATCCCCACACCGTTTAGAAGCCCGTGCGGGCATGGGCAACTTGCTAGTACAAGTTAGTCTTTACTTCACTTTAAAATTCAAGGGTGTTTGGGATTTAACACAGCAACTTACTGCAGTCATAAGGTTGTTTTCAACCAGGCACAAAATACAATACCTCATCAATGCCATTTATTCTCAAAATAAATAAATAAATAAAAACAAAATAAAATAAACAAAGCTCCTGTGATTGTAATTCTTGGTTTATATAATATTAAAATGACTGTTTTAAACTATTTTTTTATGAACATTGTCACATTGTTTCCTCAATGACATGATGATGCAAAACAATAAGCCCTGTCCCACTTTTCTCTCTTTCTTCCTCTCTACAAGAACAAGGCTAATAATGCAAGAGCAAGGCTGAATTTACAGGAATCATGGGGCAATAATTGGTCACAACCAGCAAGGGAATGAACGAACAGGGAAGGAAGAGTGAGAGAGTGATCTAGATGTAACACTAAAACCAGGATAGCAAGATGGTTAGGTCAAGAAAGGCTAATGGGGGAAATAAAGATCAGGGGTCAGGACAAAGGAAAGGGATCTTGTACAAAGGGAAGGGACCCCGCAATCAACGTAGCAGTTATCAACCCATTACACTGTTGTCGGTCCCTGGAAAGGCGTTTATTCAGGTCAGGTCAGGTATGGGAGCATGTGCCAGAACAGCGCGTCGCTGCGTCCACTTTCCGCCGGTACTCCAGGGGCCTCCGTCTGGCCATCCCCCAGGCAGATGCCAGGCCCATCCTCATCTCCTTGAGATGGTCAACCTGCTGCAACCACGAGGCACGTGGTCGGCCCACTGGCCTCCTCCACTCATGAGACTCCCTCGCTGAGAGAATCTGGTGAGCAGGATCAGCGTCAGGAAAACGAGCCACATGTCCATACAGCCGAAACTGACGCTCATGGACTATGCAGGTAACAAATCTCATCCGAGTCTCTCTCAGCAACCGCTCGTTGGACACAAAATCCGACCAGCGATAGCCAAGGATTCTCCGAAGAGACCTGGTACCAAAGGAATTAAGTCTCCGTCTCAGATCCTTGGTCAGAGTCCAAGTCTCGCACCCATAGAGCAAGACTGGAAGTACCAAGGACCTGAAGACTCGGACTTTCGTCCTCCCGCACAGGTACCGGCAGCGCCACACCCCATGATCCAGTGAATCCATGACTCCCCAGGCCCGACCCAGACGTCTATTGACCTCTGACTCGCAGCTAGCAGAGACATGAATATCACTGCCAAGGTAAGTGAATCTCTCCACAACATCAACATCCTCACCACAAACAGACACAGACAGGACAGCAGCATCCAAGATGTCACCGAAAGCCTGGATCTTAGTTTTGACCCAAGAAACCCGTAATCCCAGCGGCTCCGACTCCTCATTCAGCACCTCGAGGGCCCCCAAAAGGATGTCTAAAGTCTCCGCAAAGATGACTGCATCATCTGCAAAATCAAGGTCCGAGATCTTGACATTCCCAAACGATGCACCACAACTTGATCTCTCCGACATCCTCCCTAAAATCCAGTCCATACAAGTGCTGAAAAGTGTGGGGGCCAGTACACATCCCTGACGAACTCCAGTAACAACTGGAAATAAGTCAGAGATGGTACCACCACACTTCACAGCACTCTCAGTACCAGAGTAGAGTTCAGACATCAGATCGATCAGTTTTGGTGGCACCCCACGAAGACCAAGAATCCTCCAGAGGACATCCTGATTCACTGAATCGAACGCTTTACAGAGATCAACATAGGCTGCAAGCAGCCCCTGCCGAAACTCTCGTCTGCGTTCGGTGAGGACACGAAGGGCGAGGATATGGTCAATCGTTGACCTCTTTGGTGTAAAGCCTGACTGCTCTGGACGCTGGTGCTCAAGCAGATGGTGGCGAACCCTATCAAGAATTATCCGAGCAAAGACCTTGCCCGGCACTGAGAGCAGCGTCACCCCTCGGTAGTTGTTGCAGTCTTGGTGATCACCCTTCCCTTTCCAGAGAGGGACAACAAGGCCCCTCTTCCAGTCAGTTGGGATGATGCCTGTGTTCCAGGCAGAGCACAAAACTGCATGCAACGACATGAGTGCAGCATTTCCACCAGCCTTGAGAAGTTCGGCATGGATGCCACAGATCCCTGGAGCTTTGCCCTGTTTCAACCGGTTCACCGCAGCCCGTGTTTCCACAAGCGAAGGTGGACCACAGTTTATTCGAGGGTCAGCAACAGGGATTGCAACTCCCTTGACGTCCAACTCGACAGCTGGGGGATCAGCCTGGTACAACCGCTCAAAGTAACCGGCCCAGCAGGCCTTCACTTCAGACTCCTCTGTCAAGAGCCTACCACTCTCTGCTCGAACTGCAGTGCTCCGAGGGATGGGCTTGGATGAACGTAATGCGTGAATTCCCCTGCAAGCGGGACGAGAATCACCTGTCCACAGGTGATGCTCTACCCCCTCACAGATTCCTCGCACATAGGCCTCCTTGTCCACCCTCAGTGCACGTACAGTTTTACGCCTCAGCTCCCTGAACAGCTCAGCTCTGCCATTCAGCCTGGCCCTGCGACTCTGGTCAATGGTATCCAGTGTCCCTTGAGAGACAAAATTCTTCTTTGCCCTGCAGTGAGCTCCAAGACATCCACCGGCAACATCAAGGACGGTGGTCTTGAAGGCGCTCCACAACTCTTCAGGACCCCTCAAAGCACCCAGACACCCCAAGTGTCCACTCAGCCTTTATTCATGCTTTACTAACTCGCCTGGAACCATTACTCACCTGTCGACACCACCCACAGCAGTCCAACTTCACAAAGGGAAGTTCTACCATGGATGCAGTGCTCACCCTCAGGCTTTTTGCGGAGCTCCACCACGAGTTTGCAACACCACTTAACATTGCCTGCATCGACATCAAGGCCGCCTTTGACTCAGTGGATCAGAGCGCTCCATGGAAGGCTCTGCAAGCAGATGGAACACCATACATTTTGCTCCATCTCATCCGGGACCTGCATGAGGGTACCACATCAAGGGTATGCATTGGAAGTGACATCTCCGAATCTTTCCTCACCGCCTCGGGTGTCCGTCAAGGCTGCATCCTCGCTCCAGCCCTATTCTGTTGTTCCATTGACTGAATCCTGAATCGGTGTCAGGGAGACCTTGGAATAATCTCAACTTCCTGATCGAGTTTCTGATACCAGGTATCTTCTGATCTATTTTTGTACTCAAAACCTGGGGATCGTACTGCAAAAATTCTCCGCCCCTCGAGGAAATTTTGATCATGTCAACATCGAAGTTCAGGTTTCTTACTCCTCACCATCAACTGTTGTTCATCCTGTCTATCAAATTGTCTTCCAATATAGCAAGGCTGACTGGGATGCCATGCATTCTTTTCTTCCTGATGTTCACTGGAACTAAATCCTTTGCCACAACCCACCTGAAGCTGCCAAGGAAGGTACCGAGTTGATGTGTTGGTATAACGTTAACATAATGCTCAACCAACATAGCAACGGGAGTAATAATGAAAGTTCAACCAAGATACATGTGGCCAATGCTCCTCGGAATACGAGTCTAAAATTCTGGCAGGAAGCATGTCACGAAATGTTGATTTTCAACTGATGAAAATGGGAAAGTTCGTCTGTGGTGGTTCCACCGAGATGCAGCTAATGTTTCTCAAAACCTGGGTTGGACACAAAAGCCTGTGAAGTAAGAAAGTTTGGCTGGTCGACGTGAGTAATTTACAGGAAGCAAGTTAGGAACAGCTGATAGAAACGAGGGAAAACGAAGAGAACCAGGAAGAATGAAGAGAACCAAAGGAAGCCAAAAGAAATGAGCAGCACTGGTACTTCTTAAAGCTTCACCATCCCATGGCTCCTCGCTCTCGTGAAATTCTTCTTCTTCCTTTTTAAATCAATTTCCTCATTTCCATCGTAGAAAATGATGCATGTACAAAGATATATAGTCACCACGACAAGTGCCTTGTCTACCCACCCCCTTCTGCTGTGCACGAACAATGATGCCAGCTGGAAACTTGTCTTTGGGCACTGTCTTCCTCTTGAACATGACACATGAGAGAAGCTTGCCACGCAAGCTTATTTGAGGTGGGTGTTCCGTTATTGGACTCTAGCTATTGTGAATAATTCTTCTTTTGATATGAGACCAGGTATTCTTCTGATTATTCTGTGTTTAATATAGTGTTTTTCAGAGCTGCGAGGCTCTATATACACCACGCACAAAAACTCCGGGTGTCTCCGGACGTTTCCTGCACACAGTTAATAAAACGCTACAAACTCTTAACGTGAACCGATTTTCAAAATTTGTGTTCATTTGGAACAGAATTGAAATTCAGCATTGATCGTTTTTAAGACCGATGTTTTTTTTTCTATACCCGTGTATTAACCGCACCCCCAACTTTTACCTTTTTTGCCAATAAAAAAGTGCAGTTTATACACCGGAAAATACTATATTAGAGAATGCTAAACGACAGTATGCAGAATCTGTTTATGTTGTTGTTCGTCTTTCGGCTGCTCCCGTTAGGGGTCGCCACAGCGGATCATCCGTTATGATCCGCATACTGATTTGGCACAGGTTTTACGCCGGATGCCCTTCCTGACGCAACCCTGGTCACCTCTTACGACACAGGGATAAGGATTGGGTTTTGCCATGATTCTGGGATGCCCTTCACCCTCTCATAGCGTGGCCCAGCGCAGAGCTCCCATCCTCAAGCAATCCTCCAACCCAAGCCTCCGAGTAGCCGGATTACAGGCGCACGCCACTATGCCCGGTATGTATGCAGAATCTGTTTATGACTATCTCAAATAAACGGCTCAGTTACAGAGATTTTTGGAGAATTGCTTATAGCATTCTCAACCGTAATTGATCACCGCGTTCTGTCCTCTTTAATGGTCCTGAAGTGATTACTTCTTCTATTGATAAAGTCCACTCTTCGCTGAGCATTTTGCTGCAAACTCCACACTTGAAGACCATGGACACCCATTGCCTATTTGTCCTTCCGTCTTGACACCAGGTTTTCCACGATCATAATCACACCCAGAAAAATTGCGAAGACTATGCAAGGGCTTGACATCTCAAAATCTACTGGACCAGATGGAATCCCTGCAATTGCTTTGAAGACGTGTTCACCTGAACTCTTTTCTATTCTCTCAAAATTGTATCGCTTGTGTCTGTCAAAGTCTATGTTTACACCGAGCTGGAAGCAGGCTTCTCTAGTCCCTATCTCAAGGCCCCGATGAAAAATCTGATCCTTCTAACTATCGGCCTATTAGCCTTCTACCCATTATATGCAAAGTGTTTGAATCCCTGATCAAATGGCAACTCATGACTCATCTGGAAACCCACAACTTCCTAACTTTTGTTCAGTATGGCTTTCGACATTCAAGGTCGACTGGTGATGTTCTATCCCTAATCACTGAACATGTGAATAGGAATTTGGATCATGGAGAAGCCAAGGTTGTTGCTCTCGACATCTCATAGGCTTTTGACAAAGTGTGGCACAAGGACCTCATCCATAAGCAAAAATAATTTGGCATATCTGGAAAATTTATTGATACAATTTCTGACTTCCTTGCAAATCGTCAAATCTCTGTGGTACATGAGGGACAGTTGTCCCCTGTCCATAATACGAATGCAGGTGTTCCTCAGAGATCTATGTTGGATCCCATATTGTTCTCGTTATATTGTTGTGGGCCGGGGTTCGGTGGCGAGGACGACTGCCAGACGGAGCAGCTAGGTCATCTCCCACCAAACACCGGAATTGAAAGGTCGTAACCCTTGGATAACTCCAAAGGTCACCGGTCCCTTAGCGGACCGTGGTCGCCAATATTTTGACGGCGTGAGGTAGGCTCCACTTGTCCAATTCCAATTTACCGAAGTACTCACGTCGTCTAGCTACCAGGGAAACCACACCCTCGGCCGACTCTGTCCAAACCGAGTTGCATGTTCCGACTCGGGTGTGGCGTACAGAGTGGGAGTTACTAGAGCCGCGCCGGTCCCAATGACAACTTACGGCACACGGCCTCCCTAATTCTCAATACGCACCGTGCCAAGGCAATGAAAGAAAGTGACAGACAATGAGCTGGTACATTGAACAATTGGGGGGGTTTATTTATAATGGGGCAGGGGAGCACAGAGAGCAGAGTTATCACGACTATAAGAAATGCAATTTACAATGTACAAGGCACTTAAACAGTTTCTACTTACAGACGGGGCCCACGGACACACACGGACACACACACACACACACACACACACACACACACACACACACACACACACACACACACACACACACACACGAAATGGACCCCGTGGGTATTTATTTGGCCTTTCAGCTTGGAGGGAAGGCGAGCTGAGGGCAAGAGCCTATGCTTGCACTTGTCCACCTCGTGCGGTCTGGTCGAGCTTGTCCGGTGGTGGGACTCGAAGCCACCGCCACAACGCAGCACCAAGCACCAGGGATGAGGGAAAGAGTGAAGGACGCCAGCCAGCACGAAGGTGGACGAGGCGAGAGATGACGAGGAGACCGGCGATCAAGCCCGAAAAAGCTTCGCCTGATCAGGCGACACCAGGCAACGCAGACCCAGAAGGCCAGACAGAACGCGCCGATCACTCAGCCTCTCTTGAGGTGGGAGAGATTTATTTCCTCGCCACTCGACTCCTGATTGGACGGTTTCCTCGTGCGGTCTGGTCGAGCTCGAGGACTCGAACCCACCGCCACAACGCAGCACCAAGCACCAGGCATGAGGGAAAGAGCAAAGGAGGCCAGTCAGCACGTAGGTGGACGAGGCGAGAGATGACGAGGCGACCGGCGATCAAGCCCGAAAAAGCTTCCCCTGATCAGGCGACACCAGACAACGCAGACCCAGAAGGCCAGACAGAACGCGCCAATCACTCAGCCTCTCTTGAGGTGGGAGAGATTTATTTCCTCGCCACTCGCCTCCTGATTGGACGGTTGCCTCGTGCAATTCGCTGGCCATCCCTTATTGGACAGGCACACGGTAGGTGGGGCAACTCCCACCTTTCTGGGGCGGAGTCGGAGCTGAGGCGATTGTAACACCGCCTACCTCCTCACCTCAGGCCAGGTGCGTAATGTCGATGTTGCCGCTGTTGTTGTAGTTGATGCATAAATTCTAATTATAAAATAACTCATAGCCCACACATGAAATTCCCATTAGACAGAAGGAAGGATTCTAACTATAAACACATACTGATCGAAATAACTAAGCTTAGGGACTGCTTTCTGTTTGTGTGCAAATGACTTCCAGATTCGTAACAATATATCAATTAACTGCCTCATTGTATTCTTTCTCAGTTAAGCATTTAAGCAGATGACAACACTGTATACTACCTACCCAAGAACCTTGTCTCTTCCTTCCCGTGACCATGCCAGTATAACTCTCAATTAGGACCTAGAGAAAAGACTGGCTTGTTACTTTCAACCAAAAATGACCCACTTGTTGTCTGTGTCTAGTTCAAGATCACCTTGTTTTCCAACCCTATCTATTGATTCTTCACCTTTGCAGGAACTCCCTGTTATCCAACTGCTTGGATTCGACATCAGCTCAAACCTCACCTCGGAAAAGTACATCTCTGGTAGAGCTAAAAGAGCCTCCCAGCACCTTGGCCACATATTTCATGCTTAGCGATACCCTCAAGCTGCTATGCTCCATCTATACAAGGCCACTATATGACCTATGATGGAGTATTATTGCCACATTTGGGCTCGCGAGTGCTCGAGCCTGTCACCTATCTATCATTGACAGAATCCAGTGACGTGCTGCCATTCTGGTGCGACAGGAGTTGGCATCATCCCTGGAACCTCTCTCAGTCCGCCGCTCTGTTGCTTCTGAGCACGTCTTTCGACATTGCCATGGAATGTGCTCCGAGTGTCTTTCACAAGTTGTTCCACCTGAGCATACCTTCAGGTCACTCAACACGTTTGGAAGTTTCTTCCCATCCACACACTATATCTGCTCCGAGAAGTAAGACTACGAGGTATTCTCGGCTTTTCCGCCCGCACTGCATCACTGGAGCAGTTTACCTGCATCCTGCTTCCCCCTCAATTCCAACCTACATTAATTCACGAGAAATGTCAATAGTTTCCGCCTTTCTGTTTAATATCTATACTTTCCTTTGTGTAGCCCCCACATTGAGTGGCATTTGGATTTGTGGTGGGCAAAATCTCATTTTAAAATGTTTTTTTTTTTTAATTAAAATAATTTTTAAAAAACTGTTGGCAGTGCACTTATGGATCTGGACTATGCTGATGACACAGCCTTCTTCCGAGGTAGGCACGACCAATGGCCAACGTAACTATCGAGGAAGAGGCTGGGAAAATGGGAATGCACATTTCTTGGGCAAAAACAAACAAAGGTTCAGAACAATGGTCCCGGCCACCTCGAACAGCAGTGATCATTGTGGGCCAGACCATTGCAGCAACGGACAAGTCCAGGTACATTAGATGTGATATAAACTCCACGGGCTACTCCTCACCAGACATTCAATGATGCATGGTCCTCACCTCATCAACCTTTGGCCAGCTGAACCATGTGTGGTGGAATAAACGACAATCTATCAACAAAAAAACTGAGAGTATACACGACCTGTATATTGCCAGTGCTCGTGTATGGGTCCAAAATCTGGAAGTTGCTCATGAAGGACGGGCGGAAGCTTCATGCCTTCCACATGAGGTGGCAGCATCACATCCTTGGAGTGTAATGGTTTGACTTTGTCACGAACAAGACAAGATCACAAAGCACTGGTCTCGATGACAAACACAACAACATTTCGCATCGGCGCCATTCCATTTTGGGCACGTCCCGAGTTGCCAGACAACTCACCTGTACAAATTGCCCTCAAATTAAGTGTCGACATTTGCGGAGGAATCAACCCAGCACGGACTGGAAACGTCCCTGATACCGCTCCCACATCAACTGGGTACATCAGCTTGAGGCAGACCACAAGACAAGACAGTTGTATTGACCACAGGTACAACATTTGTGGCAGTCTGCATTTGGCAGGAAGGAATGGGCAGCCCAATGTCCACGTTACATTTGGAGAAATCATCATCATCATCATCATCATCATCATACAAACCTTGAAGAAGATGCAAAATGTTGGATCCCGTTTTTAGGTTACAATGAATTTTAAAAGCATTATTTCAAAAACATTTTTGGAAGCTTTTCACATTCATTTCTACACTTCCAAGAGTGCATTGCATCAGCTACTTGTTAAACAGGACGTCAGAGTCTTGATGAAATCTGATCAATCTTCCAGATAATACCCCAAATACGTAACTCCACCTGTTCAACACTCGCATGTTGCTTGGTCATGTCTGCCTTAGCAAAGATCTGATTAAATCATGGCTGACACATTCGCCAACGCTTATGTTGGTTGTAAAAGCTTCACTCGAGTGATGTCACAAAATTGCATGTAGGTGAAGGGTGCTTTATAAACCGTGTAGCTCGAGTTAGAAATTTAATTTGCAATGTAACAAATGCAAGGCATTTTGAACCACGAGTGATTTTTGTGTGATTTTTACTTGATAGTATGTTGAAGAAACACGTTAAATTTAAAAAGGGTTTTTTTCAAATCTGAGTTATTATGAATCACGGAATACAATACATCACACTGAATAATCCACAGTGTAACCACAACAGAACATTGCGTTTTTTCACTTTTGCTCCGAACATGTTTCACATTGCACCATTGGTGTCAATTTGTGGCATTTTCGCTGATGCAAGTGTTCTAACCAGAGAGTTGGTGTCAAAGCCACCCAATGCTCGTTCTGTTTATACATTTATCGTTTTTAAAAGACTAGTCTAATAATATTTTTTATAAAGCATTGCAGTGAAGTCTGATCCAAATAATTTTAAAGCAATATATGTATTTGTATATTGTAATCAGTAAAAAAAATAGTGTGGTGGATAAAAACATTAGAAAGGAAATAACTTGCACCAAAAACTTTAACATTTTCACGCTCACGCTGACGCCGACGCTCACGCCGGGGGTATCGCTATAGCTCTGTTCTTCGAACAGGCGAGCTAAAAATGAGAGGCGTACTTGGTCGATCAAAAACACTAACCTTCTGCGGTGGTGAAAACATATTGTATGCATTTGTGCATGTCATATCAAAGTAGTCGAATGGCTTGAGCCAAGAACAATTATTTTTCAGAATACAGGGTTTTCCCCAAAGCCATGGGAGCATATTGGGGCATGAAGAATTTTAGTTGGGTGACACTTGGACAACCCTGATGCACTTAAAATTAGACAACAACGCGTTCATGTATAGTTAAAGTCTCCACTCCAGCCTTGGTGCTGACGTGGCATGGGGCTGTTACGGTCCAATCACTGATACTACATCGATCCATTTGTGGGCGTAGGCAATGCATGATGTGATATTCACCAATAAGTTAACACACACCAAAGTCGGAGCATTTCACTTACAATACCAGTTATGACTGCCTTTGCAAATTAACCCTTTTGCTGCTCGTTTTGATACAGGCAGTGCGTTTGTATGGCAGACGGCAAATGTTTGTTCAAATATGCGTGGCAATGGGCTTGATGAGACAAATTTGTCTCAGTGCAACAGCTAACGAGTGATTATCAAATAGGTTGTAATGCCATAAGTGTCTTGGTCCTTATGGACTCAAACCAGATGAGGCCGGAGTTAAGCACCACAGTTAAACACCTTGAGCCGGAGGAAAATTTGGTGCACGCGCAGGGTTTACAGTACAAATCTATTTGGGCATGCTTATTCTCCCCAAAATAATTAATTAATCATGCCAGAGGCATGTCCATATTCCAAATAACCAGAAGTGAATAAAGGTAAATACAGGTTTTAACGAGAAGGGTACTCGGTTGAGTGCGTACCTCCGCCACATAATGCCTGATCCACGAGAACATAATGGGCCCAATACATTTTCGAAATATCATGCGATACAGTACTATATCATTTTTGGCACCATCTCTCAATGATGAAGAATCACTTTAAAAATTAAATAATTCTCATATCCAGATCTTCACCAAAATTGAATCGATTCTTCCTTGTCACACACCCAGCGTGTCCAGTAATTTTCATCCAAATCCGTCCACAACTTTTTGAGATATTGTGCTGGATATCGTTTTTGCCCCCAACTCTCAATGGTGAAGAATCACTTTACAAATTCTAGCAGTCGGATCCAGATCCGGATCTTCACCAAAATCTAATCAGGTTCGTCCTTGTCACACACCGAACCTATCCACAAAATTTAATCCGGATCCGTCCTTTACTTTTTGAGATATCCCGCTCACACCAAAGACAGACAGACAGACAGACAGACATACAAAAAGGGGTGAAAACATAACCTCTATCCACCTTCAGTATAAGAGGTGATTACATAACGAGGTGGGGACACAGTAATGCAAATGTGACATAAGAAAAGGAAACCGGTCAGTGATGCGCTTATCAGGAAAAAAAAATATGCCTGACATACTTCAGCTAACTCTTAAAGCACTGCTACGCACAGGAGGTGAGCAGCTGAAAGAGGGCACCTCCCAGGAATAGAGCGCACAGAAGGACCACAAGACCCTCACAGACTGGTGAGAATGAACCCATATGCCACACTGGGAGGAGGAGGAGGAGATTGGGACCATACTCTGTGCAGAGCGTTGGTACTGCTTAAGCAGTCTCCTTGGCTATTGGGCACAATCCTGGACGGGTTGCCACTCCGACACAGTATACCAGCCTGCTGGCACTCATTTTGCTGACCTTGAAAGGATGACAGGCGGAGTTAACCCCACCTGGTATTAATTCAACAGCTGAGCGGGATTTGAACTCAGGACCCTAGGATCCCAAACCCACCACTCCAACCATTAAGCCAACACCAGGCATATATGCCACACTAGCACTTGCTGTAAGTGTCCTGACCAATAGGGGGTGCTGACCACATGTCCACCATATTTTGGGATCAATTACACAGTGAGGATTTTGAATGATAGCCAAAAAATAAGATATTACAGTTTATGAGGGCATTACAATTATGTATTTACCGACTAGAATTCAGTCATTGTAAACTGTGTAGTGGATGCCTAAATGTGGTTAGATGCATTGGAGGCACACCCTAATGGTCAGGACTCAGGATTCTTGCAACAAGTGCTGGTGTGGCACACAAATGCACAGTCACCATACAGTGAAGAGGTGACATTTGAGATACGATCACAGGAGACAGCATTCCAGCTCAACTCTTGGGGTGAATCTACATCATGCACCGATGAAGGTTGGTGAGCAAGAAATGCATCCATGGATCGATTTCCTTCCCATGGGGTCAGCTGGCATTTTCAAAGAAAGGCTTCAAAAGGCCGTGCAGGCTGACTAAGACGGTCTTTAATAGGGGACGATTTCACAGACTGCAACTTCAACCAGGAGTTCTAGTTAACGGTAGAGTATGTGGGGGGTTTGGAAATGGTCTCGTGAGCAAAATTCGTATATATATATATATATATATATATATATATATATATATATATATATATATATATATATATATATATATATATATATATATATATATATATATATATATACATATATAGACATAGACACATATACACACAGTGTGGTCCAAAATGACATGCAACTTTTCACACAACTGTCATAATTATACTCATGTGACCCTCTCTTTATTTTCAGGTCACTTAAAAAACAAGGTTTAAAGTTTTTTTTCTCATAGAAGTTTCAGCCATAATGGACAATTTCTCTGTGCCCCAGCAAACGCTCATTATAAAGACGTTTTTTGCGACAAAGACAAAGGTAGTTTCGTAGAGTCTATCCAAATGCAAGAATTCCACATGACGAAACCATCAAATGTATTGTTGAAACATTTAGAGACACTGGAAGTGTGAAAGACCAAATTAAAGGACAGTCATAGACCACATTCAGTGAGAACATACGACAATATAGAGTCCGAAAGAGAAGCTTTGCAAGCTTCTCCGAAAAAGTCAACACTCCGACATGCACAGGTGATGGGAAGTTCTCGCACAACCATTGGCAGAATCGCACAAGATGATCTGAAACTGTCTCCAACAAGATACAGTTACTGCAGCACCAGACCGAAAGAAAGACGAGGAGGGGAAGGTTCAGATTTTGCACCGCTATTGCCCAGAGGATGGAAGAAGAAAATGGGTTTTCTCGACATCTTCCTCAGTCAGTGATGAGGCTCACTTCCACGTGAACAGATTATCTGATTTTTGGCAGAACACCAAGTGCACCAACACATGTAGCAACCAGTTTCTGAAGCGCAAGTAACGGTTTGGTGTTTAAGCTCAAGTCGAGGATGCCAAATATTTCATATATATATATATATATATATATATATATATATATATATATATATATATATATATATATATATATATATATATATATATATATCCATCCATCCATTGGGACCATACTCTAGGCAGAGTGTTGGTGCTGCCAAAGCAGTCTCCTTGGCTCTTGGGTACAATCCTGGACGGGTCGCCACTCCGATACAGGATACCAGCAAGCTGGCACTCATTTTGCTGACCTCGGAAGGATGACAGGCAGAGTCAACCCCACCTGGTATTAATTCAACAGCCAGGTGGGATTTGAATTCAGGATCCCACAATCCCAAGCCTACCACCCTAACTATTAAGCCGACACCAGGCATATACATATATATTATATATACATACATATAAATACATACACACCTGTCTCTGTCTGTCTATCTCCCTGTCTCCCTCTCCCCCTCTCCCTTCTCTCTGCCCCCCCCCACTCTGTCTGTGATCTGTCCCCCCACCCCCTCCACATTTCCACAGGGCACTCATATGTGTATATACTTATGTATATCAAGCGCTCAAGGATAGACCGAAGTCAGCCTCAGCATGCAGTAAATATTTGCAAGATAGGTCTTCTGAACAAGCACACAAAAACTGGGATAGGATTTTCACTTACCACCGCAGTGACGTGGGTTGCATTTTATACATACATCAGTGTAGCATGGAGAGGAGTCACAAACTATTCATATACGTCAGAGACAATCTGACGTATACGTAGATGAACGGTCTACTCATGCTTATGCTATTTGTCTGTTTGGCCTTTCATCATAAAAGTCATCCAAGACCATATTTTAATGACATGACTCAAAGTCTTTCACTCCACTTTCATGACCAAAAAGGTTCAATCAACAAATGGAGCAGCATGACCTCAACTGGTGATGCAGCACGGCACTTTCAGCCTGAAGATATCCACATGCCAGATCAAATGTTTTCTGGTTGGGGATTTAAAATAAAAATAAAAATAAAAAGAACTAAATATTTGTCTCCCTTCTTCTACAGTATTAATGTAATCTGGACAGTATTGCAATAAACAATAAGAGTGTGGGGGTGAACAAGGTTGGGGGAGGGGGGAGGGGGGAGGGGGGATGGGGGATTAGAAGGGAGCAGTAAGTGCTTAAAAAAGGCTCAATCAATCTTCTTTCTTTCTTTAACAGCCACAATTATTCCTTTGTGGGGTTGGCCAGCAGAAGTTTTTGGCCCAAGTCTTTCACAAACCGGCTGGTGAGGTCTGACATTCGACTAAGTAGTTAGGGTAGGAATTTGTAATTTGTTCAAGGTGCCGGTGATAGCTCGCATACTCTTCACGACAGACAGCGTGAGAACTTTAACGTCCACCGACTAATGTCAGCATACGGGACGCTAGTTTAACATCCATCCGAGAGACGGCACACACATTGAGGAATCAGCCTGCCTGTAAAACACCAGGGTGACATTTTATAGCTGGATCAAGATTCAAACCAAGGCTCGACAGCTTAGAGGTGAGTGTGAAAGACTTGCACCAACAACTTCCCCTGGCCAACCGCGTGATAAAGTGGGAATAATTGTGGCAGAAGACGACGACGAAGAGGAATGCAAATGTAGGAAAGGTATCATTTTGACCAGATCTCGCTAGGATGGTAAACTTATGAAGCAACTCCAGCAGACTGATAAAGTAGCATCGATGAATATTCTATCACTTTTTGTCTTGTAACAATGGTGATATGTACTGCCACTTGAGAAAGGGATATGGCATAAGTATTCATGCTAGATCTTCCGTGAGACAATGCCCAGCAGTTGAGTCTAGACAAATGTCTCGTCATACAGTGTTTGACATAGTCTCACCACAAATGCTGTTTTTTTTTTTTTGTTTTGTTTTTTAATCTGAGTTTTGTTTGTCTTGAAAGAAAGAAATAAAACATCAACAAAGAATACAAATTCCTTATTGACATTTTCTCTATTTAACCAAAGATAGCAGTACATAGCACAAGAAATAAAACATCAACAAGGGATCCAAATGGTTTACTTCGTGTCGGGTTCAAGCCAACAACGTGGGAAGAGTGGGTCCTGAGTTGCATTGCGTTTGTGTCGAATGTTTTGAGTGCGGGGTGGTAACCAGACCACATTGTGGTTGGTGTTACTCAGGAGGAGCGCAGATGAGCTTGTTTGGATGGAGTCTGGTTTGTTGAGTAATTTATTGTTGTTCTGTTGTTGCAAAACTGTGGTGGTGATCCAAATGGTGTGTGTGTGTGTGCCCTTTTTTGATTTTTTATACAATTCCACACCCTGGGACCAATCTTGACCAAATTTTGCATACGTACTGCGGGTACCCAGGTTCAGGTCATGGGCACAACTCCTCCCACCCACCCTGCTACTCCATCCCATCCATCACCTGTGAGGGTTTGGAACCGACTTACAAGGGAAATTAGGCCATTTGGCCCAACATTGCCAGGGTGCACTCCCATGTTAATTTTTTTCTGCAGCTTTAAACATAAATCTTCTTGATGTTTTACTGAAGTCTAGAAGCCTGGTGTTGGCTCAGCGGTTAGTGTGGTGGCTTGGAATTCCAGGGCCCTGAGTTTGAGCCCCATTGGCTGCTGAATTAACACCAGGGGATTGACTCAGCATGTCATTCTTCTGAGGTCAGTGAAATGAGCACCAGTCAGTACTGGTAATAGGGGCACTGCATCAGAGGCATAGCTGCGCCCCTAAACCAAAGATTCAACCAGCAGCCAAAAAGGCTGTATACGATGGGAACTGAAGTCTAAATAACCTGGTCATGATCGGGTGACCGAGCTCGTCCTTAACATTGTTCCTTGTTCAACTATCCTGGTCTTTCTGTCTCTACCTTGACACCGCAATGGAGTATATCTCTGCACCCTACACATTTGCTCATTGATGGTCACCCATTTCTCCGATGCAAACCACCCACTCATTAACTTTTCCCAATCTGAAGCTCCCAAATCACTTCTCATACACAAGTTCTCAAAGATCCAACAGGCTTAAATCACCATCTCAACAATGGAGTTGCACTTACTATGTTGTGTTCACTCGTGTTCTTCTATGGTCACCCAAATATTCTCCCACCTCTCCCTCCTCTACCATATTGGGATCATTTACTTAAAAAGAGGTCCAACACTGCATCCCCCTCTCCCCCATGGACTTTTGTTATCTTCATAGTTATTTGTATTATAAATGCCAGGTGGGTGATGTGCAGAAAATTGAATACTGGACAAAAATATAGCTCTTTATATAGTTATTTCATATTTAATTTCTCAATGTCTGACACTTTCTGTTTTTAAAGATGTCACAAGTCTGAAGACGATGATGGTTCACGAGTGGTATTTGACGATGTAGATTGTTTCAGAAGTCAAGGAAGAGACAATGTGATAATGTTTGACCAAGTTATAAAAATGATCAACATGATGTGGTACGAGTGACAGGTTAATAGCTGCAAAATGTCGAAAACCCGGTTTCGTTGAACAACTTTCAAAATTTGATCTTTGCATAACCTTTAAAGGTCACAAAACAATGTTGTGGACATTAAAATAAGGAAACAGGATACGTGCTATAGCTTAATGGAGTTAGTTCGTCGAAGAAGGTCGAAAACCCGACCTTTGTGAACTTTAAAGGTCAAAGGTCAAGGATAATGACCTTTGGTGCAAAACTTCCTCTGGAACATTCCAGGAACAATATAACGTCATATAGAATATATGGCATTTCGCACTCCTTGGATTATCCATACTTTGATGAAATCAGCGTAAAAACACACTTGAAGGGGGCGCCACGGGCAAGGTGTTCGAGATAGAGAAAAATGGTTTCAAAACTTTCGGTGGGGAATGACCTCAAGATTATGCATAAAAAATATTGTCATCCGAGCTCTCAAAGTTTGGGCGGTCGTATGATTTTTATGTCAAAATTCGAAATTTTCTAAGTTCGTGACGAAAATGAAAAATCGAGCTCTGTGGGGCTATGCAGGTGTCATTGGGCTAACCAAATACCGAAAACCCCTGCCAGATTCGACAAACCCCTTGGAGAAGATGGATTTTTATGTAAAAATCGCAATTTTCTAAGTTCATGACCTTGTGGCCTTGACCTTGGGACGAAAATGGAAAAAAAAAAAATCGAGCTCTGTGGGGCTATGCAGGTGCCATTGGGCTAACCAAATACTGAAACCCCTGCCAGATTCGACAAACCCCTCGGAGAAGATGCAAATTGAAATCTGCTACCCCTAAAAACACAATTCGCAATTTTCTAAGTTCGTGACCTTGTGGCCTTGACCTTGAGACGAAAATGAAAAATCGAGCTCTGTGGGGCTATGCAGGTGCCATTGGGCTAACCAAATACTGAAACCCCTGCCAGATTCGACAAACCCCTCGGAGAAGATACAAATTGAAATCTGCTACCCCTAAAAACACAATTCGCAATTTTCTAAGTTCGTGACCTTGTGGCCTTGACCTTGAGACGAAAATGAAAAATCGAGCTCTGTGGGGCTATGCAGGTGCCATTGGGCTAACCAAATACTGAAACCCCTGCCAAATTCGACAAACCCCTCGGAGAAGAAATTTTTTATGTCAAAATTCGCAATTTTCTAAGTTCGTGACCTTGTGACCTTGACACGAAAATGGTAAGAAAAAAAAAAAAAAAAAAAAAAAAAAAAAAATCGAGCTCCGTGGGGCTATGCAGGTGCCATTGAGCTAACTAAATACTGAAACCCCTGCCAGATTCGACAAACCTCCTAGGAGAAGATGCAAATTGAAATCGGCTACCCCTAAAAAGACAATTCGCAATTTTCTAAGTTCGTGACCTTGACCTTGGGACGAAAATGAAAAAATGAAAAAGAAAAAAAAAAATCGAGCTCTGTGGGGCTATGCAGGTGCCATTGGGCTAACCAAATACTGGAACCCCTGCCAGATTCAACAAACCCCTTGGAGATGAAAATTTTTATGTCAAAATTCGCAATTTTCTAAATTCGTGACCTTGTGACGTTGACACAAAAATGAAAAAAAAAAAAAAAAAAAAAAAATCGAGCTCCGTGGGGCTATGCAGGTGCCATTGGGCTAACAAAATACCGAAACCCCTGTCAGATTCGACAAAGCCCCTAGGAGAAGATGCAAATTGAAATCGGCTACCCCCTAAAAACGTTTTTTGGGCGTGGCTCCGCCCATAATGGGCGCACCATGCCCATTTTCAGGAAAACACAACTAAATCATGATATAAACCTCGCACCAAAATTTTATCAGGATCGGATCAAAACCCACGGAGCTATGCTCAGGACAGACAGACAGACAGACATACATAGACAGACACACAACAATAACGAATATAGTGGTCACTTATTTTTTTCGTGAAAATATTTTTTCGTGACCAATAAAGGACACAAACATGCTATCATCATAAGTCTGGCAGCATTAGAATTTTGTTTTGTACAGATTTAGGAAATCTAGATGTCTCAAAAATGATTTTTGCAACTTCAGACATTTTGTAAGGGAAAACCACGAGATCCCAGCATCAAGAGCTAAGTGATCAGAAAGGAATGCCAAACATGTCATCGTAGTTGAAAAACACTTTTAAAAATATAAACAGAACACAGTCAAAATTTGGAACGTGAAGAAAACCATGGGGTCTACTTCATTTAGAATTTAAAACAATCATCCAAAACAATGCAAGGTGAGTTTAAAAATAACAATAATAATAATAATAATAATAATCTTTTTTTTAAAGCGAGTCTGACCTCTCGGCTTTCCTTCACGTCCACGTTTCCATTAGCATCATCATCCATCTGCTTGTGGATTGCACGTACAGCATCAAATCCCAAGCGTTCACTTTCAATCCCACATACTTGTGGATCCATTCGGCAGAAGTCTGTGGTCGAGCCACCTGTGCAAACAGAGCTGTCATTCATAACAAAAGTAATTTGTACAAATTCTTCCCTGCCCCATAGTTATTCCAAGAATCATTGCCTCTGGTGAAAGGTCTGTCAAGCAGTGCAATGTTGAAATAGGGTGGTAATCTCTGGCACAATCTTATCATCATCAATATAAATCAAGTAGCCCATGGTAACCTGAATGGAAGCCTGCGACCCCGCAGAAGCAGACCACCCCGACCGGATTTCCCCAGAGATCGTAAAGAGAATACATGTTGAAGAATTTGCCTACATTGCATGTGTTGAGGGCATGTTATGATTAGGTGGGGTACGGTGTTGGGTTCAATGGAACAATGTGGGAAGAGTGGGTCCCCGAGTCAGATCACGTTTATGTCGAATATCTTTTGAGTGTGGGGTGGTAACCAGATCGGATTAAAGCTGGTGTTACTCTGGAGGAGTGCAGATGAGCTTCTTCGGATGAATGAATGGATAGATGATAGAGTGTGGTTCATTGAGTATTTTATTGTTCTGTTGTTGAAAAACTGTGGTGGTGATGCGATTATGGATGTTTTTTTTTTCCGAGATGTTGTGCTTGAGTGTGGAGGTGGCACGTTCGAGAAGATGTTATAGTAAGTTGTGGGTGAGGCTTTTTGTATCTGGGAGGATGTGAGCAATTGAACAAGGGGTAACAAAGGTAATCTGGTGTCTGGGTGGCATCAATAAAGTGTGTGTCCCTTGAGGTTAGAGTGGTGTTGGTGGGAAGTATTTATTTTGTCTGCAAGGTGGCGGTCTATGTCGGTGAGTTGGTTGCAGCCTGTGATGATTCTGGGTGTTGTTTTGGGTTTGTTGGAGTTTGAGCACATTTGTTTTGGATATGGTCGGAGCCCAGTTTGGGCTGGCATACTTGATAGTGGTTTGGATAAACGATATAAATTGTAGTTACCAGGTGAGTAACTGGTAACTACAGGTGACCAGGTGAGCCGTGAGTGAATAGGGATTCTTTTTTGTTGACCAGGTGAGGGTCAAATGTGATTCCAAGTATTTTTGGACTTTTTATAAGGTGGAAGTTGTTCGTTATACATTGTGATAATCAAGTGATAGTCGATTCGTACTTGTCCGGGGTTAGAAGAGTAATTGTTGATTTAGTTGGGCGAGTTATTAATTCTGTTAAGTGCAAGTTGGAATTGTGTTATGTGTTGTTGAAGTGAGTGAGCGGTTGCATTAGTTGTGTGGTTTTGTGCTGCGATGGAAAGGTATTCTGCATAGGTGCGGATTGCACATGGGTTAGGGGTTCTGGGATGTCGTGGCTGAAAAGGTTAAAAAGTGCAAGGGAAAGAATGGCTCTGTGCGTTCCTCAACGTGGAAGGTTTTTGTATGACGAGAATGTGTTTTCAACTCCACGTGCATGAAACAAAAAGCCCATGGCCCAATTAAGCAATTGGTTCACCTTGTGTCTGTCTGCCTGCCTGTCTGTCTGCAAGCATCAGTTTATGTTTGAAGAACAACTTGATTTCAATTGAGCGTTATATTTTGAACATGAATCGGAAAACGAACTTGTAGTTCAGCGGTACTTTGGGTGTGAATTCATCCCGACGCGCTTGTGCACAGGGGAGCGAGTTAATTTTTTTTTACTCTACCTGTCTGGCAGTCAAACAAAATTAAAAATCATTCCAAATAGGAAAATTACTGTTTTTAAGGACATCACAAAGGACACAAACAACAGGCACAAATAACTAATGTAATGTGTAAAATAAGCTGGTGTAAAAGTTGCTACATCAACAGCAATAAACTTCCAAAAAAGCTCTTTTTTTACAACCTTAAAATTGAATTATATAATTGAACACTGCAGAACACAAATCGCCATATTTGCACTTTCAAAACACTTCCGTTTAGCAGTGCTTGGACAAAATATTATGGCATTTTACATCATCACAACCAATCAAATTTGCCATTCATCGACCCCACCCATGTCCTTGTTTCTCAAGTGTGTGGGGTAATGTGTTCGATGAACTCTCCAGTTGTGTGTAGTAGCACATGCTTATCTACCAGACATAAAATTTGAGACCTAAAGTTTGCCATTGTTGTCCATGCTTGTTGTAGGAATCCTTTGTACAAGTTTGTGTCCGAGTAAAGTATTGAAAGATTTGTTAACGTTGTGGTGGCAATTGTGGTTGGTATTTTTTGTGGTGATTTAATCCATCTAAAGTGAGCTGTGTTGAAGTGGTGAGAAGTGTAGTTGGAGAGTTGAGTGGTGTGAACCCATGTTTATGGTGGGCCAGAGGGATGTGAGGGTGGATGTGAGGGTAGATATGAAAGAGAATGAGGTGCTCAGGCACTTTAACCATACCATTGAGTAATTGTATGGGGGTAGTAAGAGAAAAGGTCGTTGGAAGTTTGCTCAATTTTAGAATTGGAATGATTATGGCCCATTTCCATATGCGCGATTACGAAGCCATGAGAAGTTAAAACGAGAGCGAAGTCGATGGTGTGCCATCGCAAATCACACTTCCCACCAAAAGCAAAAATTGTTCGTACTTGAAGGGCTTGTGTACCAAGATGTTTTAAATGTTTGTTACCTGCGACATGTCGCAGGTCCACAAGAGCTTCGTGTTGCTGTTGTTGTTGTTTTTGGTGGGGGTCGATTTTTGAAATGTGCACCCATTGGTCAGAGACAGCAGCCGCACCACACTCACATTTGTTACTCGACTCCACCCACCATAGCACCCAGACAAAATGATATGGCTACCATCTTCTTTTTTTGGTGGGGCTAACACATTCGGCCTGTAGGCCTCTGCTGATTAAACACTGTCCGGGTTTGTTGCGTCAGATTTCCATTGGCTTTGTTGGGTCAAGTGTTAATCATGATGAGGGACCACAAAAAATCTAATCATATGGCAAATAAAAATGATTAGTAATGTTTAATCAAGTATGAACCTCCCTAAAAAAATAACGTTACATAATTTTTGAACGGCCCCATATTGGGGTTAAACAATCTGCGACAGTGTGATGAATCAGCTCGTTCTGATACAACTCTGACGAATCAACTCTTTTAAGAATGCTTTAAATGCACATTTCCCAATTGGCCTGTTACAGGATTTTTAAAGCCAATTCACTAACACTTAATGGCAAAGTTCCGTACCTCGAATGACCACCTCGAAGTTTTTATGAACAAAAGATTTATTACCACAAAGACAGCGAGACAGCGCGAGGGCAGAATATAGGGCGAGGGGAGAGGGCCCTTTGCGTGCACGCAGAAAAACTGAGGTAACAGATATAAAGGTAAATCCCTTGTTCAGAATCACAATTAATCTTATTCATTCACATGGGAACACGGGACAGACACGGCACAAGGTCAATGAGACAAATTCGAGAATGTAATCTGAGCCGTGGGTTTTGATTTTTTTTTTTCTTTTTATTCTCAAACACAGCTTTCAGTCTTTCACTACACAGTCACGTGGAACTTGACCAAGGATGAGGGAGTTGAGTGGACAGAGGAGGCAAAGAATATATATTTTGTGTCACAGATTGTGACCACAGTGCGGTTATTCTTGTTTATATTGGATATGTGGTCTAGACCTGTCACAGGTGAGTTTTTTAAGTTTTCTATTAGTGTCTGATACTTGTTCTGGAATAAAAGGATACAGACAACCTTTCCATCGCAGCACAAAACCACACAACCAATAATGCAACCAATCGCTTACTTCAACAATACATTTAACAGTATTCCAACACTGGCTCACACTTCACAGAATTAACCTCTCACCAACTAAAACAACATCACTGTTGACCTGTATTTTGTGCATATGTTTCGTTATGCATCTGTTGTCTCTGGAAGTGTGTCTGCAGCTTCTGTCGAGTCCCAAAAAAGGCAGGAGCTCTGTGACCGATCTCTCTGTCTATATTGCTGCCCATCCACTGAGAGTTACATCATGCGTACAAGCCGTTGCTTCTTGTAACCTGTGCCACCTCCTCCAGCATGCCAAGATAACCTACTGTGTTCACTCTGGCATGAACTGCAACTCCCAACTATTTTTGGCAGTTCTGTGTTTATGGTGTGTGTGTGTATATGTGTGTGTGTGTGTATATGTGTGTGTGTGTGTATATGTGTGTGTGTGTGTACAGACCCATAGTTGGTGGGGGGGGAGGGGTGGGTAAAAATTAATCACACTTATTAATTGTTATCTGTTCAAGATTCTGTGCCGTGCATCTCATTTATTCATTAAAATTTACATATTTCTTAAGGCTGTATGCGTGTGTTCCTGCCATCTTTCCCACATCAACCGATTGCATTAATTGTGAACCTCTGGAGGGGAAAAAAATTCATGAAGGCACTCGCTTATTTGATAAACGCATGCATTCAGACACTCACGAGTTCAAAAGATCACATTACTCAACCGCTATCCAAATGCAGCCTTTCAGTTCACCGATTCATCGGATTAATTTACAGCATGCGTCAGCAATGACCGCAATTGTGGTTGTGGTCATCATGGTTTCCATTCAAACAATACATTCAAACCATGCATGCCTTGTATGTAAATTTGGCCAAGAACTTTTTTTTAATCCCTTCACATATGAAATCCTGGAATAGTGTGCAATCCAAGCGATTCCCATTTTAAAGATACCTTACATCATGACCGAATAATAGATTAAGCATTGCTCTTTTAAAATGGATATTTGAGCATAAACATATACCATTTAGTTTAACAATGGTGACCTAAAAACATAACACAATAGAACAGAACCAAACAATCTACATTTTTATGCTTAAATTTTTTTTTTAATCTCCAACCCATAGCCTCCCGAAAAGGCTCCAAACTGAAAATCAGGTTGTTTGCTCTGCCTGTCCATGAGACTAAACACATGGCTTAATTACAGTAAGTGATGCTCAATTTAGAGTCATTTTCAGTTCGTGAACGCAAACAGCATGCAGGCTAAACAAGATGAGGTGCTAAAGTTCCCAGTGCCGACAGCATGGGATGCTTACTGTTGCAGTGAAGGACTGCAAGGAAAAGCTAATTCTTAACATCTGGGAATATAAAAGAACTATTGAGAGTTCAACAGGTTTTAGACTTCCTTACACCATGCAGTCTTGAGAAAAGGAAAAAAAATGACATGGGAAAAGTGGCTTGGCCTGTTATTGCCCATTCCGAGCTCACAATTTTGCGGAACCCAAGTTCAAATTCCAAATGCCAATGTGTTTGTCCATTGTCTACGAGCATCCTTGCAATTCATGTCAATTAACACTGCCTGAAGATTCATCTACAGCAGTGTACAACCAACACAGGGAACCCATTTTTCATAGAGGAGGTTGTTAGGGTGATGACACTAAAGTGCAAATGCTGCTTTCCCCTTATTATGGCTTTCTGGTGACTGACACATGCCCATTATCATAAATACTGTTATATGCTTCGAACAGCGATGAAACCAGGCACAGAAAAAAAAATCTTCACACAATGGTGAAATGGTGCAAGAGATGGAAAGTAATTTCACCATTTGCTTATCATACCAGCACAGACTTTACAACCTCAAGCCCAGGATGCGGATGTGGGTAACTCTCCAGCAATACATAATCCGTAAAAAAAAAATAAAAATAAAAATAAAAAAAAAAATGTACAGCAAAGGTACGACTCTCAAATTGATGATGAGATGTATCATACTCTTTAAACAGCACTCGTGCTGCCAAAGCCATTTCTTAGCAAGGGTTATGTTGGGTGGTATACCATTGCTTTCCCAGCAGTCAATCCAGGCAAGGATTTGGAATTTGGACCTGGTGCCGGCTAAAGCTCGCCTACTCTTCACGAAGAACACCGCAGGATCTCTTACATCCACCAACTAATGCCAGCAGATGGGACACCCAGTTTAACGTCCGTCCGAGGGACAGCACACACACTGATGAATCACCCTGCATGTGAAATACCAGGATGACAGTTTACAGTTGGGTCAGGATTCAAACTCAAGCTAGACAGCTTAACGGTGATGGTGCAAAACTCGAGGCCATCCTGTCAGCCCATATAAAGTGGAATGCAATACTATTATGATAATGCAAGCTCATAGGCTTGAACTTCCTAATCTCACAAAGATAAAATGATTTAAACATCTCAAAAACTACATCTAAAAAGCTATTGCTTCTTAGTGTCAGCAAGCATGAAGAAGTCAAAATTTGTTTTGGCAAGTGCCTAATCACAAACACAAGTGCACCTACTGTGAAAGCATTTATAAACACGAGAACGGCACTCAGTAGAGCGCATACCTCAGCCAGGCTGAACAGTTAACATTTTGAATCCTACTGATAGGCTGGATGTGGATCCAGATCTGAACCAAAATCGAATCGGCTTGTTCTTATCATCCAACCAACTCAACTACCTAGTTTTCGCATAACTCGTCCACAACTTTTTGAAATATCATCCTATACCATACATCATTTTTGGCCCCATCTCTCAATGGTGAAGAATCGCTGAAATTCTCATATCCGGATTTTCACCAAATTCTAATGAGTTTGTCCTCGTCACACACCCGACCTGACCACCAAATTTTGTCCGAATCCATCCATAACTTTTTGAGATATCGTGCACAAACAAACATGGGTGAAAACATAACCTGCATCCACCTTCAGTGGCAGAGGTAATGAGGCACCAGCCAGTGATACCAGTTATTCTTACAATAAACACAAGTGAGGTGAAAAAAAAAACAATTTACAAAAGTTTAAGTTTACAAATATATATATATATATATATATATATATATATATATATATATATATATATATATATATATATATATATATATATATATATATATATATATAAAAGCTGATTCAAAAGTACCAGCTGTTACTTCTGCAGATTTCAAAAGAACTATTACAAGTTTTCACACTTCCATAAAAGTCCACTGCTGTACATACAATCAACAACAATAAAATGAAATGGATGATCAACCACCCTCTTGATTTCCCCCCCCTTACTCACACCCCAAGGCTAAACTCTACTTTTTTGAGTTGTATCAAATCATATCCAAGCGTCTCTGCATTTGTATTGTGCAGTGTTTAAAAAAATAATAATAATAATAAAAAAAGACAAGAAGGTGATCCGTAGCCCCAACCAGCTTTCTTGTAAAGTTTACTAGCAGGGGTACCCAGCGTTTCCCGGTGCTGTTCGAATCCTGTTGGCATTTTGAAGAAATTGAATGTTGGGTTTTTTTTTGTGGGGACCTAAAACACTTGCCTTGCCCCACTAAGGAATGAGGTCAGGGATCATTTAATATTACCTTTGACATAGATACAAAGGCTTAGGAACCAACAACTTTTTCTTTTCAAATTTATTAAAAAAAAAAAAGTTTTACCGAAAACATTCCCCAGCACTGAGAGTTTGATGAAAAGCCATTTGGCAATCTCTGAGAAAAATGGCGGCACAGACAGACATACAGACAGACAGACATCTCTCTGTACTTTAGATATGTAGATAGTTTATACAGTGCCTTCAGAAAGTATTCACACCCCTTGATTTTTTGTCACATCTTGTTGCGTTACAGCATGAATTTAAAAAAAATGATTAAATTTAATGTTTTTGTCACCAATCGACACAAAATACCCAATAATGACAAAGTGAAAACATGTTTTCAGAAAATTTTACAAATTAATTGAAAATCTGAAATGTCTTGCATCAATAAGTATTGAAGCCCCTGAATCAGCTTTCAGTCTTCTTGGGTAAGTCCGTATCAGCTTTGCACATCTGGATCTGGGGATTTCCTCCCATTCTTCCTTGCATATTTGCTCAAGCTCTGTCTGGTTAGATGTGGAGCGTCGGTGAACAACAATCTTCAAGTCTTTCCACAGATTCTCACTGGGATTCAAATCTGGGCTTTGGCTGGGCCACTCAAGGACTTTCACGTCCAATTTTCGTCTCATTGGAGAACAGAATATTTTGCCTCGTGCTCTCAGAATCTTCTACGTGCCTTTTGACAAACTCCAGGCACGCTGTCATGTGCCTTTTTCTCAGGAGTGACTTCCGTCTGGCCATTCTCCCATAAAGCCTAGATTTGTGAAGTGCTGCACAGATTGTTGGCCTTCCAGCAGGTTCTCTCATCTCAGCCAATGCTGTAGTTCTGGCAGAGTGGTCATTGGGTTCTTAGTCACCTACCTGCCCAAGGTTCTTTTTGCCGGGTTGCTCAGTTTGGTTGGACGGCCAGCTCGAGAAAGAGTCTGGGGAGTTCCATATTCTTTCCATTTTCTGGTGATGGAACTCACTGTGCTCTAAGGAACTTTCAACACTCCAGAAATTGTTTTATACTCTTCCCCACATCTATGCCTCCTCACATTGCTATATCGGAGATCTACGGACAGTTCCTTGGACTTCATGGGAGAATGTCTGCTCTGACATGCACTGTCAACTGTGGGACCTTATATAGAGGTGTGTTTCTTCATAAATCGTGTCCAATCAATAGATTTGGCCACAGGTGGACCCCAATCACGTTGTGGAGACGTCTCAAGGTTGATCAAAGGAAATTGGATGCACCTGAGCTTAATTTGGAGTGTCATACCAAAGGGATGAATACTCAAGACATTTCAGTTTTTCATTCTTCATTAATTTGTGAAAATTTCTCAAAACATGTTTTCACTCTGTCATTATGGGGTATTTTGGTGTGGATCGGTGACAAAAATTTATATTTAATCCATTTTAAATTCAGGCTGAAACACAATATGTGAAAAAGTCAAGGGGTGTGAATACTCTGAAGGCACTGTGTGTCAATTTTAAATGCCACATGATGGGGCCAAGAAGGTCATAGGTATTGGAGGCCACACTACCTAAGTGGGAGCCACATCTCCCTCTGTGTCAATTTGAGCACGAAGCCAAGTTACAATTTAAATAATGGAGTGATTTGGTGGCCAAACTAGTACATACGAAGGACAGACATCACCACAATGTCTGGATACAAAACACTGCAAATGCGGCCCAAAGAAAATGGGCAACAATAAAACCACTGAAGCAAACTTTAACCTTTCTCTTATCCTTAATCTTATCTTGTACAACACTCACTGAACAAGACTAACAGCAGGATGCAAGAGCTCTTCATCATCACAGTGTATGTGGAAGCCAACAGTATCGAGAACTCCGCAGGAATGGAGCAAATCAAATTATCATGAGCAGTGAAAGTGTGGCTGGCAGCTGCGCCAATGACTGCATCCAAATGATGGTAGAGGAAACATGCTCAATGAAGATCATAAGATAAGAAACAGCATGAGGGTTTCAGCAGATCATGTCCAGATTTTCATCATTTTCAAACCACATTGGGCAGGAAGGCGGAAGCACAAGCATGGTGGAAGAATGATATATATACCACATGGCCAAAAGTATGTGGACACCTGCTCATCCACCATCTCATTCCAAAATCATGGGCATTAATATGGAGTTGGTCCCCCCCCCCCCTTTTTGCTGCTATAACAGCCTCCATTCTTCTGGGAGGCTTTCCACGAGATGTTGGAACATTGCTGCAGGGATTTGCTTCCATTTAGCCACAAGAACATTAGTGAGGTCAGGCACTGATGTTGGGCGATTAGGTCTTGCTCGCAGTCTGCGTTCCAATTCATCCCAAATGTGTTCGATGGAGTTGAAGTCAGGGCTCTGTGCAGGCCAGTCAAGTTCTTCCACACCGATCTCGACAAACCATTTCTGTGTGGACCTCGCCACGCTGAAACAGGAAAGGGCCTTCCCCAAACAATTGCCACAAAGTTGGAAGCACAGAATCATCTAGAATGCCATTGTATGCTGTAGCATTAAGATTTCCCATCACTGGAACTAAGGAGCCTCACCTAAACCATGAAAAACAGCCCCAGACCATGATTCCTCCTCCACCAAACTTTACAGTTGGCACTATGCATTCAGGCAGGTGGCGTTCTCCTGGCATCTGCCAAATGCACATTCGTCCAACAGACTGCCAGAAGGTGAAACAGGATTCATCACTTTAGCCCACGCTTGGCATTGCGCATGGTGATCTTAGGCTTGTGTGTGGCTGTTTTAGGCCATGGAGTGGTAGGCAATTGGTAGGCCATGGAAATCAATTTCATGAAGCTTTCGACAAACAGCGTTTGTGCTGACGTTACTTCCAGAGGCAGTTTGGAACTCGCGAGCGAGTGCTGTAACCGACAGACGATTTTCCCGTGCTACTCGCTTCAGCAGTCCCGTTCTGTGAGCTTGTTTGGCCTACCGCTTCGCGGCTTAGCTGTTGTTGCTCCTCAACCTTCCCATTTCACAATAACAGCACTTACAGTTGACCGGGGCAGCTCTAGCAGGGCAGAAATTTGATGAACTGACTTGTTGGAAAGGTGGCATCCTACAGTGCCACGTTGAAAGTGACTGAGCTCTTCAGTACGGCCCATTTTACTGCCAATGTTTGTCTATGGAGATTGCATGACTGTGTGCTTGATTTTATACACTTGTCAGCAATGGGTGTAGCTGAAATAGCCAAATCCACAAATTAGAAGGGGTGTCCGCATACTTTTGGCCATGTAGTGTATTTACTCATCAGTAAGATGGTGGCACCAACCAATCAACCTTTGCACTATTCCCTATCTCCTTTTATACACCACTGCCCAAAGTACACTTTTTTTTCCCAGAACCTTAATTTGGGTCTCAGGCCTGTGGCGCTGTCCATCAAGTTAATGTTGACCCAGCCGATGGGCGTCATCAGTTTTTGATGAGACTGCAAAGTTAACCCACTCTTATGGCATTGCTCCAGAAATGTCAGTGCCATGGAAAGTAGTGAGCTAGGTGTGCTTGGCCTTGTGTTGAACCAAATTCCTATTTGCACTGGTTTTGTTTCTGCATCTTTGTCCATAGAGTCTATTAACGTAATATTTTACAAAACTATGCCTGAACACTGAGCCACGCAAATATTCTTAACCTTGTAACTTATAAAGAAACAACACATCAAAAAACGATTTTGTATTCTACCAAACAAAGTTGTCGTTTCGTATGGAGCCGATGACTGCTGGTTGCATCATTTTCTGGAAGCGCGGCTGTGCTGCTGATGCAGTGCTTGTCTCAAGTAAGCTGGTACTCATTTTGCCAACCTCGCAGGATGACAGGCTGAGTCCTCCCTTCTGGTGTTATTTCAATGGAATGACGGGTTTGAACTCAAGACCCAAATATCTTAAGACAGTCACCTTAACCCTTAAACCAGTACCAGGCTTATCAAATGAAGTAAACAAGTATTGAAAAGTAATTAAATAAAAAACGTTTTCAAAACAATAGGAATACAAGTAGAATTTAGTTATTTCTTCATTGACACTTAAAAAGCAGCAATTTAAACAATACTTAGCCTACCACCCTCTTTCCATTGGCTATACTCGAGCAAAATAAGTATGCCTGTCTATTATCCGCACTGTTTGGAAGGACTAAAGAACATGCAGCCAAAGGGCTGACCAGCAGAATGCTGCCCTCGTCACCTCACCAATACAGCATGCGACTCACCATAAGGAATTCTCAGAATCTTGGGAATGCCAACGCAAGGGAATTCTTTTTGGAAGAGCCACACAGTTGGTGTAGAAAAATCGATTTTCAAAACACTGAATTTAAATACAGTACTTATTTACCTTGCTTTCGATCTCTAATCCCCAAGGAAGAGATGTGCAGATGCTTGTATTTACGAGACAGCATCAGAAAGAACATGCCAACAAAGCATCAAACAAAAATACATCATGTCTTTTAAAGAGCCTCCAATATGTTCATTTTAACTGGTGAGCTAATGACCTTTTGATCACGTGTCTACCACTATTGAAAGTTCTCTCTTTATAGATAAAAGCTGAAGCTGATGGAAAAGCTGGATGACAAATGATGGAAATAAAAGAGAGAGTGAAATGGGCAAATTAGTTTACAAACACAAGAGACCAAATGAATAAACAGCACACATCACGTGCAGTTATTCCAGGATAACTTGACAGCAGTGTAGTCAAGGCATGGCATGGTCCACACACTGTTGTTGAAATTCAAACATCGTTAATTAAAAATAAAATTTCTACAGTAGAAAGAAAAAGTACAACAAAAAGGCAGTCTGTGTGTCTGTGTGTCTCCTCCATAACTCCAAAACCATGAAACAGAGCGGCCTGAAACTTTGCAAGCATACTAATGGAACTCAAAGGGAGTGATTGAATGAAAATTGGGTATTTGGGTTAATTTAAACACCTCTTTTCAAGATAATCAAATCCTTATCAAATTATCCTTTAGGAAGCATCCTTGGTCACCTCGCTGTTCCTCGATAGAGTCTTCATTCGGTATTTCTTTTTGGCTTGCATAACAATTCCATGACTTGGAATAGGCCGCAACAATTTCTTAATGATAAAGTTTTTGTTTTTGTTTTTCCACTCTCCTCACTCATATTATCGAATCCCTGTTCATCATACCTACAAATCGCTGGGCACATTGCAATGCTTATAAATGCCCAGAGACGCCAGTGTTTGTGGCTTCATTTCATTTCCGCACACGAAATAACCTCAAGATTCTCTTAAACTAAGCCAAAATACAAAATTCAAGCTCCAGAATGGAACTCAGCAGCAATTCCAACTGCTAAAAAAAAAATTTTTGATGTGTTCATTTGTCTAATTGGGAAATACTTTGACATTTCTGGCGTCTTTGAGAGGTGCTTAATATGACAGATCGGCAATCACCAATTGTTTGTCAAGCCTGCAGTTCCTTATCAACCGATTCATTGGAGTGCTAAAGCCACTTGGCGAGCATTCTACAATATTCGCACCGTCAATGAATACTCCATATGGATTAACTTGAAAAAAGTTCAGGGGCCACTCGCCTACGTTTGGCCCTGCATTTTTCTGCAGTGCGTCGGGCGGTGGCTGGTTCACTGAAAATGAGCAATTTTATTTTCCACCACATTTCCCCTTTTTGTACAATCTTTTTTCATTATACAACCCATCACTTCAACAGAGATAAATACATATTAAAAAAAAAATTTACCATTTCATTTTTAGAAGTTTCTTCAATTGTTTCATTGGAGTGCTTGGTTAAGCCACTTGGCGAGCCATCTTCAAGCTTCGATGGCGATCTCTCTCTATCGAATGCAGCCTGTGGCTGCTGGTTGCATCATTGGTTGGGACGCGGCTCTGCCGCTGATGCAGTGTCCCCCTTACCAGTACACTGGTACTCATTTGCCGACCTCGGTAGGATGACAGGCTGAGTCAACCTCCTGGTGTATTTTAATTCAGCAGCCAACGGGGCTTGAACTCAGGACCCCAGGATCCCAAGCCGCCACCCTAACCACAAAGCCAACACCAGGCTTCGATGGCGATACCGCTGTTTGATACCGGAGTTAGGAAGGCAAAATACATTCGATCATTACTATGAGTAAAAATGTTTAGTTGTTACAAAGGAATGACTCGGCACATCATGGCAGGATAGCCGAAACGCATACTCGTTCCAAGCTGTCTAGCTGAGAAGTACACATGCTCGCTCCAAGCTGTCCAGTCTGGGTTCAAATCACGCCCCAGCTATAAACTGCCATCCCGGTGTTTCACAGGCAGGGTGATTCATCAATGTATGTGCAGTCTCTTGGATAGATGTTGAACTGGGCATCACATCTGCCAGAATATATATATATATATATATATATATATATATATATATATATATATATATATATATATATATATATATATTCTCTCTGTTTGTCTGTCTGTCTCTCTCTCTCCCCCCTCTCTCTCAATATCCCCGTCAGCTGAGCGACGAGTTGTATTTGCTCGTCAGTAATAAATCAAGACGATACAATCGCAAACAAAAAACAGCAATCGGACAACCTCACCAACTACTACATTTCAATTCGTCAAAAACCCAGCATTCCCAGAAACAGATCAATCATAAAAAGGCTGAATAAATTGAAGCTCCATCACCTTCACCTTTTAATCAGTTAGATATGATCATTTTTAAAAGCCAAAAATTCCAATTCTACAGCACCAGACATCTCAAAAATCTAACTGAAACACCGAGGCCCTATAGCCATTAATGCACTTCTGTAGAACTGGAGATTTTGCACGCTGCATCAAATTTTCATACTATAATGGAGAAGCGTGTATTTAACAACATGCCAATATGCTTACATGTTTTAAGAGAGAGATTACAATATCAGATCGGACAAACAATGCTCATGCCATACGCAGGAAGCAATGCACTTGGCCAGCACACAGTGCAAGTCATTCGCTACTACAACACAGTACTTTAGTGTCCACAATTAAAATGTTAAATATACTTTGTTATTTGAAGCCGATTTCAAAAGCAAATAAACTACAATGTTTCCCGTAACCTACAAGCTTGTTAAAGCAGGTCTTAAAGCACCGTCTGTCCGGGCCGCTCACAATAAAATATTGAAAGCTGGTACAAGCAGAAGTCTCGTACCAGCTTGTGGAGAGGACAATGCAGTGGCCAGAGATTAGAATGAATAAAAATATCCAATGCTCCAGGAGACCATGAATTTTAAGGTCCACAGAATCAGAAATTAAAAATATATATTTTGACATGATGATATTGTGGTTATGTCTAATCATTTTTTGAGGTGTTAAAGTTAAAAAAATAAAAAAAAACAAAAAAAAAAAGCCAACCTGGCTGGTACCACCCATAAACATTCCAAAAAAGCTCCATGGTCATTTCATCCTGTGACGTCATCACGAATTTGATTTTCTAAGCAAACAAAGAATAATGGTCGCACAACTCAATTTAGACTCGTCAAAAAGTGAAATTGATGAATAATTTTCTGAACAAGAACCCTCATATTATGACGAGAGTCAAAATCATGAAAAAGGTGGTCAGACCGTAGATGTATGAACCCGAGGTGGAAATTGCGGATGACATAATTCATAAAATACCTGGCGTTCACAACAAATCGGGACGATATTGAATAAAGACTTGGTAATAACAACTGATAAATGGTAAATAAGAGAGCAAGAACGTGGTAAATGTGGAGTTTAGTGGTATTTTGATGAAACACATCTCTGTAATTCTTGTAGTAATGAGAAATTCACTCATTTAAAAACAAAAGGGTATACAATTGTTGACATTAGTGTCACGGCTTATTACCATACTGAATCCTCACAAGATACACATATATGTAGTGAGTGAGCGAGTGATGTAGAACAGTTTAATCAACAATGATTGAACATAACTGTATAACCACCGTGGTAACAGTATGCCACTTACCCTCGGTTTCTGGAACATTTGTACTTTTTCTTCTTTTCCATGTGATTAAAATTATCTCGCATCTTCATGGGGATAGCGTTGGCTTTCAATCGCTTCAATTATTTTTTTTTCAGTAGATGTCACAATTACGGTGTTTCTATGTATAAAGCGTGTGTTGGCCGCACATAAACACAAGTCCAGAAGCAAAAGTGACCTGAAGAAGACGTAGCAGATCACGTGATAATGACCTAATCTCATTGCCGTATTTTGGAGGTAGGGGCAATTGAACGTACAAGGAAACCCCAAAAAAAACATTAAAATGTTCGTTCAAAGATATTTATTCAAGAAAGAAAACGATTAAGCCATATTTATTTATTCACCCTTTGAACCCTAGCGGCCATTTTACCAGCCGCTATTCAAACCTCCATATACCCGAGCAGCAAGATTTTTCTTCAGGGAGCCCAGGGTGGGAGAGCCAAAAGTCCAAGGAGCTCAGGGTTCAAAAAGAGTTAAACCAAACATGAATTTTTGATTCTGTGAATTTTTTTATCTCTGCATTCAATTAACTATTGCTTTGTTGTGCTTTACTGTACATTCCAGTTGTATTTTATTGGTTCAGTACGAGTTATACCAGGTTTGTAAAACCTTCAAGTCGATAATGGAGTGTTACGTTTGTGGGTGGGGAGAGGGGTGGAAGTGGGGTGAGATATTATTGTTATGAATCTGGAAGCCATTTTCACACAAACAGCCAGCAGTCCCTAAGCTTAGTTATTTCAATAAGCATGTGTATACTTAGATTCCTTCCTATGTTTAAAGGAGATTACATGTGTGCGCTGCGAAGTTTCTCTCGTTAGATTTTTGCAATACCCAACGCCAACAAATCAATCCTTCACTTCTTCGCACCATCGGCGCCATTGCCCACGTGCGTTCGACCACAGACGTGGGCAGAGGTTTCCTCACCTCAGAACACCGACTCCGCCCAGGAAAGGATGGGGTTCCCCCCTGTCCAATCACGGATGGCCAGCACATCACGTCACGAAACCCTGTCCAATCAGGGCAAAGATTACCTCAGAGCTCTGACTCCACCCCAGAAAGGCAGGGGTTTCCCCCTGGCCAATCAGAGGGGGACAAATATCACCCCACGAAACCCTGTCCAATCAGGACAAAGATTACCTCAGAGGACCGATCACCCCACCCGCCCAGGGGAGGGATAAGAATCGCCGTGCTTCCATTAGTGTTTGCTGGAGTTGGGTTGGAATTGTCGGAGAAGAAAGGGGTCGCCATTGCTCTTGGTGTGCGTAGTTGGTAGTCGTCGTTGCCGTGTCTCAAGCTGGTCCTCTGACTATTCCACAGCTGTCGACTTCCATCTCTCATTTTGTCAAGCAATAACCCAGAGTCCGAGCCAGGAATCTCCGCTGGCCCTCTGTGAGGAGCGACCCTGGCCCCCGCTATACCGTGTCTGGGCTCGCCGACGACCCAGAGTTTCACACCTGCAGTCGCGGGCCAAACCGCACGAGGCGGCCAGGTACCGACCAAACTCTGACCTCCAGCCTATCTATCCCCTTGGCTGTGAGGGTCAAAATAAAGATAATCCGGGTCCATTTCCTTTTGGTGTGTGTGTGTGTCTGTGGTGGCGCTGTCCTATAAATAGAATTGTTAAGTGCTTTTGCTCACTGTATATTGCCTGCATATAATAGTCGTAATAACTCTGCTCTGTGTCTCCCTTCCCGATTACTGTAAAATAAACCCCCCCATTAAATGTTCCAGTTCGTTGCCTGTCGTTTCTTTTATTGGCCTGGCATGGTTCGGGTTTGAGTTATAGTGAGGCCGTTTGTGCTGTAAGTTGTCATTGTGGCCGGCGCGGCTTTGGTAATTTCCACTCGGTTACTCCGGATCAGAGTCGATAACGACTCGGTTCGGACAAAGTCGGCCGAGGGTGTGGCTTGGGGTAGTTAAACAACGTGGGTACTTAGGTAAATTGGAATTAGACAATTAACCCTACCCCATGCCATTGAAATATTGGCGTCCATGGTCCACCAAGGGACCCGTGACCTTCGGAGTTATCCGAAGGTTGCGACCTACAATTCCGGTGTTCGGTGGGAGACGGCCCAACTGCTCTGTCTGGTGGTCGTCCTCGCCACCACAACAATATCACCCTAGAGCAGATAGGAATGTATAGAGTAGCATGGTCTGTGTATGAGTAGTTAGCCAATCTCGATGTAATAATTAGACACGTCAGCTTAAGGAATGTCTTGTTTGTATGTGCACCATACAGGGGATGGTGCATGGTAATAATTAGTTAGGGATTATGGAAAAGGAATTGTGTGTTTAAACCCCCTATGAAAACCTTTCCCAGGAGCAAGAGAGGAATAGAGGGGCATGGTGTTGCTTGGGGAGAAGAGGGAGGAGTGAACAAGGGAGTGGTTGGTCTGAGGAGAATGGAAAGCACAACGGAGAGAAAGAGTCTGAGGAGAAAAGGCTGCTGAGGAGAACGAGGGCTGAGAGAGCCAACTCGAGGGAGGAAAAATAATGCGGAGGAGAGCTCTAAGAGGATCATCCTGTTTTGCCTACCTTTGCACTGTCCTGTGCTGTGCTTGTTTGTCTGCCTGCTACCTGTCACCCATCATCCTGCCCATTGTCCTCATTGCCTGCTCGTGGCTGCCCATGCTTCCACCCGCAACCACCAGAGCAGAGTCACCTGGTTTTGTCTCTTTCCCGTCTGTGATTAAATCTGATATGTGGCACCACAAGTTTTATTCACATTGTATGTAATTATTTATTCATTGCATTTCTTTCATTTCCATCCCAACCCGCTGTCGTCTGTCACGATTCCAACATTCCTTGGTGGTTCTTTTTATTTGCTTGTGGTTCGGGAAATAAACCCATTGGTTTTTACAAGAGTTAAGGTTCTCGTGTTTCTCCTCATGACCTGCGTGTGCATTGTCACCATAATTTGAAACATCTCCACAGGAGCTAAAACCGTTCAGTACATCACAGGATTTTAACCTCCTGCCATGACGAGCTTGACGTCAGTCGAGCCAATGACGCTACAGTATGTTTTGATTCCTGTTTCTCTTCAATTCCGGTTACAATGGAAGTTATTTTCTCCTTATGTAAACATTCGCTGGGTTTCACATGGTTAAAAATCGGTGAGAATGTCATGCCTCTTGTGCCCGTTCCACAAATTAAAAATGTACAAACACCGTTTTCATGTCGCTCAACGTGAAAATTTCCACCTCTACAGTAACTAAAATATCCAACCACTCTTGGACATTGGACACAATAAAATTCCCTCGATATGGAAAAAACGCAATTGTACCAAAACTGAAACCTAACAAACCTCTGAACAACCCAGAATCATAATCAGCCTATTTCTCTCCATACACCCAAGCAAAATACTGGAAAGGCTCATCTATCTATAATTCCAGAAGTGTGTGTGTGTGTGTGTGTGTGTGTGTGTGTGTGTGTGTGTGTGTGTGTGTGTGTGTGTGTGTGTGTGTGTGTGTGTGTGTGTGTGTGTGTGTGTGTGTGTGTGTGTGTGTGTGTGTGTGTGTGTGTGTGTGTGTGTGTCCACTGTTTCTCAACAACCACTGGTCCGATCTAATTGAAACTTGCCAGGTATATTGCTGGGGACCTGAGTATGTGCCTTTTCAAGGTTTGATATTAATCGGACAAGTGCTTCCCAAGTTCAGGGGTTTCCTTAGAAGACGGTTACCGGCGACCCGCAGCCATCTACTCAGAGAAAAAATGTCAAAAGGTCGCTGCCTACTTACTTCAGAGGCAATTTTTCGATTTTTTTTATTTTTATTTTGTCACCACGAAATCTCTACATCCCCCTGTTTTGACATCCGAGAAATGGAATATGGTTTCCTTAATGAATGCTAGTTCATCTACACTATTATTATGTCACACTTACTTCAGATTGCTCACTGTACTCCACTATGTGCAGTATCATCTCCCTATTAAGAACCAAGGTATGGCCCAAATGTTGCTAAAATGACTCTTTAAAAGTGCTTAGATACTCCATCTTCCAGACACCTTGGTGTGCCCTAAACCATGGCCTTAAATTAATGAACTCTGTTTAAAAGCTGCTTGAACTAACTAAACAGTATAGCTGAATTTCAGTCAACTAGTCAGTCAGTCATTATGTTAATGCAACTACATCCAGTACAGGCCTAACCACTTGTTTTTGTGGAGTTTTCCACCCCAACAGCATGATAATATGAGAACTATTTCATGTCAGAAATCATGCTAGAATGCACCTCCAGCCATCTAGGATCTTCTGGCTTCCAGGGCCCTAAGTTGGCCCTGGACCCCGGCCATACAGCTGCGCTCTCTTTGCTTGCGGTGATGGTAACCTGCTAATTTTTAATGGTAGCCTCCTACTCCAAGAAATAAGGAAACCCCTGCAAGTTATGGCCATTTATTTACCAACCAATGACAGGACACATTGCTGCGTAGGCGTGGCCGATGCGCCATTTAGTTACCAATCACAGGACACGTTGCTGCGTAGGCGTGGCCGTTGGGGAAGAGATCCTCAGCCGCGTTCCCCATTACGGGTTACAACGTACGGACTTCCGGATAGTGATGACACTGTATTCTAATAATTTCTCGATTTCTTATGCGCATTTATAGATAAACACAATGCCCCAATCCAGTCGTCGTTTATGAGAGCGAAGGAACGGGCTGTTATGTGTAGTTGTTTGAAAGTTTGTTTTTTTTTCACGTATGGCCACGCACGTACAGGCACGTGAGAGCGAAGGAACGGCCTGTGTATTTGTTTCTGGCACGCGGTTTGAAAGTTTTTTATTTTTTTTTATTTATTTTTTTTTTTTTGGGGCATGGGCGGGCACGCACGTATGAGTATGCGAGAGCGAAGGAACGGCCTGTGTAGTTGTTTCTAGCACGCAGTTTGAAAGTTTTTTTTTTCTTTCTTTTTGCACGTATGGCCACACACGTACTAGTCTTAAATAAAATCTCCCTTTTATTCCTCCAACCCCATCACAGCATGGTTTTCGTCCACTACACTCAACAACCACTCATCTCTATCTTAACACAATACATTCCAGACAGTTTTCACAAAAAAACTCCCTCTGAGAACTGTCCTCACGGCAATAATCATGAATAAATCTATTAACACTGTACCCCACGATGTTCTCATAGAAAATATCCTCAACACCAACAATAAGAAAGGGCAAGCAAGCTTTTTGTCTCAAAATTAAGCTCAAAATGAACAATTACCACATCCTCTCTTCCTTCAGACTTCTACATAACGGCACCCCACAGGACTCCATACTATCTCCCACTCATTAAATTTATTCCTCCCTGACCTTCCAACCCCTCAATCTGATTCACTACTTCTATCAGACATGCAGATGAACCATTTCCTCAAAACATTCTAATTTTGTCCAGGCTACAAACACCCTTCAGCAATATCTCTACAATAATGAAAACTGCCTCAAACTGAACTGCAGGAATGCATGTCCACCCAAATCTTTTGTCACCCTTCTCACTCCAAACAGACATGAATCAAATGCACATCCAACCCTTTTACCCTTTTCAATAACAACTTCTCAAAAGACAAACATTACTGGGTATTCTCCTTGGATACCCAAATGACCTTTACAAAACACACAAATCAACTCACTGCCAAGGCTAACAGAAAATCAACACACAAAAAAAAACAACTCACTAATACAACCTTTGGACAACACAAAGAATCACATCAAACAACCTTCAAAGTTGAAACAGTTCATCTGGAGTAGGATCAAGTATACCAGCCCTAGTTGGGCCACCACTCCTTCAAACCATAATACAAAAACTTCAAAAACTACAAAACAAAGCTTACACAAGATCTACAAACAAATCACACATGACCACCCATCCTCCAACCCAACAACATATGAAACTGTTCACTATTATGTGTATGTGTATGTGTATGTGTATGTGTATGTTCTCCAAAACTATAAAACCTAGCAGCCTGAAACTTTGCATGCATACGAAGAAAACTCCAGGAAGTGCATGACTGAAAAATTGGGTATTTGGGGTAATTAAAATTCCCCTTTTGAAGATGATTAACGGCCTTATTTAATTATATCCTTCATCAGGCGATCTTCGGCCACCCCGCTCTCTGGGGTCTGAAGACATTTACTGGGTAACCTCGCTGGGGTCTGAAGGCATTTACTGGGTAACCTCGCTGGGGTCTGAAGCCGCCATGTTTTTTGGCCTGCTCAACCATACCTTGACATGGAACAGGCCACAACGATTTCTTAACGATAGTCCCCCCCACTTTCCTCACATATACCATCGAATGCCGGATCATCATAGCTACGAATCGCTGTATACATCGTTTTTGTCAGTACGATAGTTTTCAAATTAGGAGCTTGGAGCGATTTCATGCATGATGTGATATGATTTTCCACGATCTACTCTCATGGACTAATTAAAATATATCATCGAAATATTATTAGGATTTTGAAGATCGGATATCGTCCGGACTAAATACGTGTCGAAATAACGAGTCTTATTACCAAGCCGATATACCTATTTACTTTAAGCAAGCAATGCTATGTTCCCTCCTCCATACCTACACAAGAAAATGAAATTCCCAAATCATGAAAGTTATCCTTTTCTACTGTTTGGAGAATTTTATTGAGTGAAAAAAAAATTAGGAATGTGCCAAAATGAATTAGCTTCATTGAGCTGCATGATTTAATGCATTCACTGCTAGACCTCATAACTTGTCTCCCAGAGGGACTGCTTATCCATAGTGTTTGCTAGATCTGTGTCTATATTTTCGGAGGTTTCGCGAGGAATCAGGGAATCAATGCAAATCTGGTAAAAAAAAAAAAGTTTTAAAATGAAGTTAGAACGTTTGCACGGACCCCGAACAGAGGTACCATGTGACATGTGCATAGACGAGCAAGCAAGATGGCAGATTATCTGCAATGTTAATTTCACGGGCGATTGAACTTTGCGATGTCTCCAGGGTTGTTCTGCATTCAACTGCAACTTTTTGTGGATAAAATAATCATTTGAACAAATTCATTTTATTTCAGTAACTGCTGCATGCACCGTGACCGGCTTCAAAGTTAAATGGATCCCATATGATATGCAGCGACAGCCTGGCCAACCATTTAATTGGAGTGCTTGCACGAGTGCTGAAACCATTCACTAAACGCCTTACAGTCGATAGCGGTGCCATGCTATGTCCTTCTGAGCGAATCGTTCACTCACTGCTGAAATTTTTGCCGGCCATGTTGCCCTGAGCGAGCGGCCCGTGCTCCGTCGCCCTGAGCGAGCGGCCCGTGCTCCGTCGCCCCATTCTCACTTGGAAAGCGCAGCCAAAGATGCCATGCTATGTTAAGTGTTAAGTGTTAAGTGTTAAGTGTTAAGTGTTAAGTTAAGTGTTAAGCTCCATGTTAAGTGCAGAGCTCTGCTGCGTGGGTCGTCCAGGAGATATTGTTGGCATCTTCGTGACTGTGAACTCGCGTGGGCGGTGCTGGCAATGGAGGAATTGGGTGTGCACCAATGGGCGTGCCACAAATCCCGGTCACAATGCCGAGCGACTCTCATGATCTGCACCAAAGCCCCACCCCGCCAAGCAGCTATTTAAGCAGTATGTTCCAGATGCGTGAGGGGAGGATCTTTAGCTTGATCAGCAGTACAATGCGAAGGGCGGGTCAGAGCTGGTGAAACAGAGCGGGAGTGGTGGGACGGAGCGATGGATGAGCGAGCGATTCAGGTAACGTGCAGGGTGCATTCATTGAGGCCAGGCCAATTAACACCTCACGCATTAAGCTAATCTAATGTCTCCTCACACATTCTTTCTCTTTTCCGTCTCGTCTATTGTGGATGCAAGTCCTGAAGGGCTGTTCTTTACGGAGTGGCCTAACTGACACGCATCTCTTTCCAGTTTCCTCCTTGCAACTCACCCGCACCTCTTAATTACACACCTTAGACACCAACCAGTATTCCTCCTTTTTACCCTCCCACAGCGAATGAGCAGCGTGGGCTCGTCAACCCCGCTCGGTGAGCTAAAAAGGTTGCAACCACCTCACACTGCTCTATCTTTCTTGCTATTCTACCTTTCAGCAGAATGATCCTGATGGCACCTGGATGGTTAGTTTAAGCAAGAGTGTCTAAGCTAAATGGTATCGGTGTAGTTCTGCTCTTTGTCTCTTCGCATGAATGTGTCACTGTACGTCTTTTGCTGCACCACATGAATATTGCATGTCCCTGCTGTATGTATATAAATCCCTTGCCCTTGTCTTCACTGTGCCAAATGCTTTTCCTCACACTTTCTTTATAAATAAACTATATGTAAATGCAATTCAGCCAGCTCGTAGTGTCCTTTCCTACATTGGTCCAACATAGCCAAGAGCTCCAACCCACACTAAATTCAAGATAATCTCCCCTCAGATGGAAAAAAATTCATCATGATGTAACAGTTTCATGTTTAGTGTCATTTTGTAACTAAAAAGTCAAAGTTATGATTCTGTAAGGGGAAATCACAAATTATGCACATTAACGATGAAATTAGTGACTTAATTTTCATAAAATTTGAATAAAGGTGTTACGCATGGGACAACTTGAAATAATTTTGAAAAATAAACAAATAAACAAAAAAAACAAATCTGAAATCTACAGCTATATGTAGTCAAGTACAATACGAATCAGTCTTCACAAGTTGACAGAGTAAGGGAAAGCCTTGGTAAGTGTGAAGAAGGCACTACCTCAACAAAGGGAACAGAGAACTGTACGTCAGACACTCAGAAAGATGCCACGACTGTCAAATTCATGAGAAATTTTCGAAATCTTTTAAGACAAAATTCAGTTTTACCGCTGAACCGGAATATGTTGGTGCTGTTGGATCAGTGGTCCAAGTACTATAAACACCAATTGTAAACAGTCGAGATTCATGTTTCTTGAGGAAATTGAAGTTACAAAGCGAGATGTTCATGAATATGTCTGAGCTACAAAAAGAGTGTGTTGCCTTCTGCTTGATCAGCAAATGCACAGTATTTGTTTTCCCCCAGGAGACGTGATTAATATTGCATTAAGTTTACGTTTGTTGGTGTGTGGGAGGGATCGCAAGCTGAACCTTCTCGCTGAAGTAAAGGAACTATTTTGTTTTCTTTTCATAGCAGTTTGAAACTTTACCATGTACTTACAACTGTCCATAAAGATGATGAGGAGGTTATATTGCATGAAATAAATCACTTAATAAAATAAAAGAACATGATTCAAAGTGAAATTATACAAAACAGTTGTGATACAAGACTTCATTTCATTATTTCCATGCTGCAACATCCATGGTTTTAAATTCAATGTTAAGTTTACAAGTCTTTGGTGTTTAAATTGTTGAAATTTTGATCAATAAAATGTTTTGTTAAGGATTCACCAGTTGTTTTCCCCCCAAACCGAAATAACACATGATTTGTGTGATACTTTGTGAGACATGAAAAAAGAAACACTTAATCACATGAGACCACGGGGTACAAAAGTCCAAAACGTAACACGTCCTTCATTAAAAGAACAAACACCAATTAAATATGGTACAAAAATAATCTCGTGTTCAACCTTTCTTCACACTACATATCAAGTAATACAAGAAAATAATTTAAGAGAATTTTTAACTTGAAAATTGTTTTTTAAAAAATCTGAAATTTTTTTGTGGTCCCATACATAACAAGGTACATTTTAATTATCTGACCAATTACAGTGCCTTCAGAAAGTATTCACACCCCTCAACTTTTATCCAAACTTTGTTGCGTTACAACCTGAATTTAAAAGGGATTCAATTTAATTTTTTTGTCACCGATCTACACAAAACTACCCGATAATGACAAAGTGAAAAAAAAATGTTAGAATTCTTTACAAAATAATGAAAAATAAAAAGCGGAAATGTCTCCTCAAGTCAACAAGTATTCAACCCCTTTGCTATGACACTCCAAATTGAGCTCAGGTGCATACAATTTCCTTTTCATCACCCGAGAGATGTCTCTACAACTTGACTGCAATCAACCTGGGGTCAATTCAATTGATTGGACATGATTTAGAAAGAAACACACCTTTCTAAAATAAGGTATGACATTTGACAGTGCATGTCAGAGCAGATACTCCACCATCAAGTCCAAGGAACTGTCCATACAACTCCCAGATAGAATTGAGGAGGCATAGATCTGGGGAAGGGTTTGAAGCAATTTCTGGAGTTTATAAATTTCCTTAGAGCACAGTCAGTGTGCTCCATCATTAGGAAACGTAAATAATATGGAACTACCCAGACTTTCTAGAGGAGACTGTCCAACCCAACTGAGCAAATGGGCAAGAAGGACCTTGGTCAGGGAGGTGACCAAGAACCCAATGACCATGTTGACAGAACGACAGAATTCCTTGGCCGAGATGGGAGAACCTGCTGGAAGGACAACAATCTCTGCAGTGCATCACAAATCTAGGCTTTGTGGGAGAGTGGCCAGACGGAAGCCACTCCTGAGAAAAAGGCACATGACAACATGCCTGGAGTTTGCAAAAAAGCACCTGAAAGACTCTGAGACCGACATTCCCCATACAACTTGACAGAGCTTGAGCAAATCTAAAAGGAAGAATGGAAGAAAATCCCCAAATCCAGATGTGCAAAGCTTGCATTACTGCAGTCTCCACCCCAATCACAACTGTACTCACCGCTAGTTAACTGGAAATCTGTCACTTGGGACTCACCGGCTGGACATACCCAAAAAGACTCGAAGCTGTATTCGCTGCCAAAGGGGCTTCTACAAAGTATTGACTCAGGGGAGTGATTACTTGCTGATGAAACACATTTCAGCTTTTCATTTTTAATTATTTTGCAAAAAATTGTAAATACATGTTTTCACCGTGTCATTATGGGGTATTTTGTGTAGATCAGTGACAAAAAAATTGAATATAATCAATTTTAAATTCAGGCTGTAACACAATAAAATGTGACAAATGTCTAGGGGTGTGAAAAAATTAGGAAGACACTGCATTTCAAAGTCAAATGTCATCATTTTTACTTACAGTATTTGTCTTACACATACCAAACAAGAAGATGAAAAAAAAAACATTGAATTCATAGTCCTTTCAGATAAATTTTGAGAGGATGAAAGTCTCTGAATGCCCCCATTCGTAACGCGCGTGATATCTTGACTGGCGCAGTCTGCATGTTTGTTAGCTGGGAAGTTTCACCCCACGGATTGACTCTACAAGTTAGCTGTTACGTACTTAGCAGCTGCACTCAGCTGCACCCGATTAAAAAAAGATAAGGCAAGTACGTATCGAGGGCACGAGCCCCCCTTGATACTGCCAATCCATTGGAAAGGTAACGCGTGTAATAGCGAGAACACTGCCAGGATTGGCGGTACCAATCGACATTCGTGATTGACGAGCAACCCGCTGGATCGCGGTGTTATCCGCCACTGGTGTCCTCAGGACCAGGCATTCGGGAGGAACCTGAGTGCTTCCCCTCATGGAGAACCTCAAACCCTGCCTCCCCAACAATATCATGGCAATGAAGCAACAAAAAGAAAAGAAGAGATTGAACACCTTGGAAAGGTGCTGTCTTGGCAGAATCAAAAGGTACCAGAAGAGCAACAAATGGATCTGACAGGAAAAATTTTTTGACATTGTGGTCAAAAAAAAAAGAAAAAAAAAAGATGAAATTTAACTGGGCTGGACAAGTAGCAAGAAGAATGGAAAACTGGCAAATAACAAGAGGATCAAAGATCAAAGATCAAATTGAAAATTTGACTGGAATAAAATGACCTGAAGTTGCATTGAATGCAAGAGAAAGGACAATGTTGAGGGAGGCCTTTGTCTTGCAGTGAACTAGATAAGCTGGTCAGATCAAGTCAAGAATGCACAACAGGAATATGAAGTGAAACCTATAAAGCTACTAGAATTACAGTACTTTCAAAATCACAATAAAATGCATCAAAGTCGCTTCACAATGCTCCAATCCAAGATGCTTCACAATGCCTTGAGCCTATCCATGAGTACTGTAATGCAATTACAAATTTCTCCACAAGGTCTTAATGTCCCACCAATTCATATAAAAATTATTGACGCCTTCAAATGGTATTTTGATTTGATATACCAAACCCTTTACAGAGCGTTGGTGCTGCTGAAACAGTTTCTTGCCAAATGCTATACTGGGTGGTTTGCCATTGCCTTTCTCGCATTATTTGTCCATGCCCTATCTTTTTAAATAGTGAGTATCAAGCAGGGAAGCAGCACATACCATTTAAGAAAAAAATTTTTAATCTTTGGTATGACTCAGCTGGGGTTCAAACCACCGACCTCCCAAACACAGAGTGGATGCTCTATTCCGCCAAGTCTTGTTAAAATGGAAGGGTCCTTCATATAATACATGAAATACAGGATCTCCATGGGCTCTAGAGGCTAGACAACATTTTACTCAACAGACTATTTCAAAGCATTAAATGAGAGAGACAAAAATACAAGAGAAGGGATCAAGGGATTAACTACAAGTGTAAACAATTCGTTCTTGTAACACACCAAACCTGCCCACCAAGTTTCGTCCAAATCCTTACATAACTTTTTGAGTTATCTTGCTCACAGCCAGACAGACAAATGGGTGAAAACATAACCACTGTCCACCTTCGGTGGTGCAGGTAACACATCATATGGTCAATGTTAAAGCCCATGGATATTGCTCCCTACCATCTACATGTAGATTCTACAAAATGGAAAACAGAAGGAAAACTATACAGTACTGTAGTTATGTTCAGTTTATAGGCTACATTCATTCAAAAGAAGTGGCGTCAGATTTCCAGTTAACTAGCCAGTGAGTACAGTTGTGATTGGGGTGGAGACTGCAGTTATGCAAGAATGTGACCTGAAAGGAACAAATGTACTCTTCAATCATTTCTTCCCCCAGGAAAACAAAGGTATCAGATATATTTATCTAAGCACTTTATTCCAACCACTTACAAGTTACAACCAACGAAAAAGACACTTAGAGAAGCATTGACAAAAATACATTTGGTTTGCAAAAGGATTTCTAAGGAGTGCACCTAAGTCTAAGTAGACACAAAAATGGCAGCAAATGCAGAGAAAAACTGAAAAAAATATAAAAAACAAGAATTCATAAAACACCTTTACTTACCCCACGTAGTCTTGAGAAAAAGGACATGGGAAGGGTCTTTACAACTCTTACCTTGCATTTCAGAGCATGATCTACATTTCCTATGAGCAGCCATTTTGTCTGAATCTCGATATTCCCCAACAATGAGAATGCGAGCGACAAATTTGATTGGTCGAGATGCTGGAAAATGGCATTATATTTTGTCCGAGGGATGCTAAACTTGAGGTTTTTGTAAGTGTGAAGAAGGCGATGTGTGTTCTACATTGTTCAAGTAGGTAATTCAATTAAAATAAAAAGGTTTTAAAATTTAAAGGATGTTGAAAAAAAAAAAAATAAATAAAAAAT
>NC_140966.1:53420907-53583407 GCF_056783735.1 Eptatretus burgeri
GATAAGAGGTGGTGGTGAACAGCTGTTTTGAAAGCCTGGAGGGAAGAATGGGAAAGAATAGAGTGAGGAAGTTTATTCCAAAGGCGGGAAAAAGAGGAATGAAAGAGTGAAGATGAGCAGTGATTCGTGATTTTGGTAGTTTTACCAGAAGGGGTTGTTGGCGGACCTTGAGCGCCCTGTGGAAATGTGGTTGGGACAAATCGCAGAGAGAGCAGGGGGGCAAGGCTGGAGAGGAGTCGGTAGAAGACAGAAAGACCACCGACCAACCTGCGGTGATTGAGTGAGAGGCCCAAAGACTCAGCTTCATTGCGGGAGATGCCAATGATCTTAAAAGCCCTGGTTTCGACAGCGTGAAGTCGAGAAAGGTGGGAGGCAGGAGCACCAGCCCAGAGGGGAGAGCAGTACTCCATCAGGCTACGGACAAAAGCTTTGTAAGTGGTCAGGAGCTCAAGAGGGCCGAGGAAGGACTTTGCACGACGGAGGATTCCCAGTCGGCGACTGGCTTTTGAGGCAAGGTTGGAAATGTGACTTTCCCAGGAAAGGTCATGGCAGATAGTGAGACCCAGAAGCTTGAAGGAAAAGACTTCTTCCAGAGGATTGTTGAGAAAGTGGATGGGGGGGTTTTGTAAACGGTCCTTTCGAAGAGACATAGTGAGAGTGTGAGATTTGTCTGGATTGAAAGACATGTTCCACGTGTTGGACCAGTTTGTGATTTTATCCAGATCTGCAGTGAGCGAAGAAGCTGCTGCTTGCCGGTCTGAGGGATGACAGATGGTACGGCAGAGGGTGGAGTCATCGGCAAAGAGAAATAGAGGATTTTCCAGAGAGTCCGAGAGATCATTGATGAAAACCAGAAAAAGAACAGGGCCCAGAACGCTACCTTGAGGAACTCCAGCCTGCACAGGAAGAGGGGATGAAAGAACTCCATTTAGGGCCACACGTTGACTGCGACAGGAGAGGAAGTCTGCGAGCCATGAGTGGAGATGGCCTTGAATACCATGGGAAGAGAGTTTGGTGAGTAGGGCAGGGTGCCAGACTGTGTCAAAAGCACGTGATATGTCCAGGGATACGGCTCGGATTTCCTGTCTGGCATTGAGGACCTCCATCCATTGATGGGAGAGCAGTAGCAGCATATCTAGGGTAGAGTGACCTGGTCTGAAACCAAATTGATGATTGGAAATCAAGCCATTGGAGAAGAGGAAGGATTTCATGTCTGAAGCGATGATGGATTCCATAACCTTGCTGATGATTGGGAGAAGGCTGATTGGTCTATAGTTACAGGGATCTGTTTTTGCACCTTTTTTATGCAGGGCAGTGATGTTAGCAGTTCATACATTTTTTTTCCATGGAGCGGCTTCAGAGATATAGACTGAGGTGCAAAAATTTTTGGTTTTTACAAGATGGCACCTGTACCGTGTGACCTATAACATTATAATTATCATTATAAATTCCAACAGGAGGAGGTGCACCTATAATCAAAATTTGGTGTCGGTCGAAAAAACAATTGCAGAGAAATTTTTTCATACTGACTGGATCAAGTGTTATGCCTGGTGTTGGCTTAATGGTTAGGGTGGCAGGCTTGGGATCCTAGGGTCCTGAGTTCAAATACCAGGTGGGGTTAACTCGGCCTATCATTGTTCCGAGGTCGGCAAAATGAGTGCCAGCATGCTTGTACCCTGTGTCGGAGTGGCAACCCGTCCAGGATTGTGCTCAATAGCCAAGGAGACTGCTTCGGCAGCACCAACGCTCTGCACAGAGTATGGTCCCAATGGATGGATCAAGCATTGCACTTGTCAAATTATGACGTCATAATGAAGGCACCGATGACATCTTCATTACCATATCTTATTCCCCATGGGGAGTACATTACAATAAGCCAGTTTCAATTTTTTCCATGGAGTGGTTTCGGAGATATTGAGGTGCAACTTTTTTCCATTATTCCAAGATGGCGCCTGTACAATGTGACCTATGATGTCATAATTATCTTTTTCTTTAAATTCTACAGGAGGAGCCGCTCATATTCTGAAAACTTTGCGACCATTGGACAAACAGTTGCGGAATAATTTTTTTATATATATACTGTTCAGATCAAGCATTGTTCTTGTCGAATTATGAGGTCATAATGAAGGCACCGATGACATCTTCATGAACAAATCTTTTTTTCCACATGGGGAGTACTTGATAATGAGCTATGTGTAAATTTTTTCTGTGGAGCGGTTTTGGAGAAATAGAGGTGCAAAGTTTTTCGGGTTTTCCAAGATGGCACCTGGACCACGTGACCTATGACAACAGACATGAGTATAGATTGAGTATAGATTCCACAGGAGGAGGCACACCGATGTGGAAAATTGTATCAAACGAACCAACAATAGCAGAGAATTTTTTTTTCATACTGACCGGATCAAGCATTGCGTTTGTCAAATTGTGACGTCATAAGGAAGGTACCGATGACATCATCATTAACATATCTTATTCCACATGGGGAGTACTTGACAATGAGCAATGTTTCAATTTTTTCCATGGAGCGGTTTTGAAGATATAGAGTGCAATTTTTGGGGGTTTTTCCAAGATGGCGTCTGTACCACGTAACCTATGACGTCATAATTATGTATACAAAAATTCTGCAGGTGGAGGCACTCTGATGATAAAATTTTGTGTCAATCGGACCAATGGTTGCTGAGAAAATGAATTTTAAAAATGCAGACACGCACGCACGCTACACGTACGCAACCGAATGACTCACCCTGATTTTCGCTTCGTGAGTGCAGGGTAATAAGCCTGCCATCTCACTTTCCTCACTAACCACTCTCCCAGTGCTATTCCTCAATGGGCTCCCACTGGTCCTAACCTATTGTTTTCCCCTGATATACTTAAAGAATGCCTCGCTATTATCTCCACTAATAAGTGTGTGTGTGTGTGTGTGTGTGTGTGTGTGTGTGTGTGTGTGTGTGTGTGTGTGTGTGTGTGTGTGTGTGTGTGTGTGTGTGTGTGTGTGTGTGTGTGTGTGTGTGTGTGTGTGTGTGTGTGTGTGTGTGTGTGTGTGTGTGTGTGTGTAGATATTCCCTGCAGATGGCAGAAATAAAAAAAATTGGGGGGAAATAAAGTTTCTCTTCTGAGATGGGAATAACCAACTTCAGGGTCATTTCTGTGCCAGGTAAGTTGTAGTCCCATGTGTGTACATTTTTGTGTGGAACTGTAATCATATTGCATAGTAGTTGTCAGTTTGGTAGACCTCATAAGCAGACATATATCATCATGGAAACACCTGAAGATAATTTATGGGAAATCAAGAACATCCTATCAACGTTGTTAATAATTATAGTCTTCAGGAAGTATTCACACCCATTGACTTTTTCACAGGTTGTTCTGTTACCGCCTGAATTTAAATGGATTTAACTGAGATGTTTTTTTGTCACTGATCTACACATATTACCCCCATAATGTCAATGTGAAATTATTTTTGAATATATTTTACAAATCGATTCAACATGAAAAGCTCTAATGTCTTGAGTCAATAAGTATTCACCCCTTTGCTCTGACATTCCAAATTGAGCTTAGGTTCAACCAATTTCCTTTAATCATCCTCAAGATGTCTCCACAACTTGATTGTAGTCTACCTGTGGCCAATTCAATTGATTGGACATAATTTAGAAAGAAGTTCACACCTTTCTATATGAGGTCCCACAGTTGACAGTGCATGTAGGAGCAGAAACTCTTCCATGAAGTCCAAGGAACTGTCCGTAAACCTCCGAGATAGAATTGTGAGGAGGCATAGATCTGGAGAAGGGTATAAAACAACTTCTAGAGTGATGAAGGTTCCCAAGAGCACAGTGAACTCCATCATTAGGAAATAGAAAGAATATAGAACTACCCAGACTCTTCCTAGAGCTGACTGTCTGACCAAACTGAGAAACTGGGCAAGAAGGACCTTGATCAGGGAGGTGCCCAAGAACCCAAAGACCACTCTGGAAGAACTACAGAGTTACTTGGCTGAGATGGGAGAAGCTGCCGGAAGGACAACGATTTCTGCAGTTTCACAAATCTAGGCTATATGGGAGAATGGCCAGATGAAATTTGGTGGACAGCCAAGCTGCCACAAGCAAGAACAGAACCGTACCCTTCCAATTAATTTATTTGAATTTGTCTAAGGGTTGCATTTATTGTTGGTTAATAACATGTCATTGTCCACGACATGGTTGATTCCAAAATAATGCAGGGTCCATTTGCCTTCGGCTTCATGTTGTCGCAAAACAGTACATTGTACTGAAAAAAGTACAGGAATAAGAAAAGTGGGACAAAATGAGAAGGGAGTATTAGAGCATATTAACGAGCTGTGGGAAAAGAGAAACCATGGAAGATGAGAGATTTCATGAAAATATTGTTACGGTTGTGGAAATTTACAGGACACCATATAGGTCCAGAGATCAGTTATGTCGATAAGTCTGTGTTCAGATAGATTTCCCCACCGAGGTCTGGAGGGTTTTATTCGTGTAACCGGGCTGTGATCTTTGAGGTAGGATTATTCTTTGGCTATCTTTATTTTGCAACAACCACCACAACCGCATCTCAACCACCTTCTCCATGACCACATCTCAACAACCACGCCATCCACACCACAGCGCCAGCCACAACAACCACAAACCAACTCCTCCACAACAGCCGACATCTACAGGAACACCAAAAGGCAACAACAACAACTCCATCACTCCCTCGGAAAGCGACGGTTAAAAGTATTCACTTTACAAGTTCCCTCCGAACTGGTAAACAAGATTGACGGTTGGAACTCAACTCCCGTCCCGATTTCCCTCAGATCGGGTAAACAAGATTGACGGTTGGAACTCAACTCCCGCCCCAATTTCCCTCAGATCGGGTAAACAAGATTGACGGTTGGGACTCAACTCCCGCCCCGATTTCCCTCAGATCGATTAAACGAGATTGACGGTTGGAACTCAACTCCCGCCCCAATTGCCCTCAGATCGGGTAAACAAGATTGAAGTTGGAACTCAACTCCCTCCCCAATTGCCCTCAGATCGGGTAAACAAGATTGACGGTTGGAAGTCAACTCCCGCCCCAATTGCCCTCAGATCGGGTAAACAAGATTGAAGTTGGAACTCAACTCCCGCCCCAATTTCCCTCAGATCGGGTAAACAAGATTGAAGTTGGAACTCAACTCCCGCCCCAATTTCCCTCAGATCGGGTAAACAAGATTGACGGTTGGAAGTCAACTCCCGCCCCAATTGCCCTCAGATCGGGTAAACAAGATTGAAGTTGGAACTCAACTCCCTCCCCAATTGCCCTCAGATCGGGTAAACAACATTGACGGTTGGAACTCAACTCCCGTCCCGATTTCCCTCAGATCGGGTAAACAAGATTGACGGTTGGGACTCAACTCCCGCCCCAATTTCCCTCAGATTGGGTAAACAACATTGACGGTTGGAACTCAACTCCCGTCCCGATTTCCCTCAGATCGGGTAAACAAGATTGACGGTTGGGACTCAACTCCCGCCCCAATTTCCCTCAGATCGGGTAAACAAGATTGACGGTTGGGACTCAACTCCCGCCCCAATTTCCCTCAGATCGGGTAAACAAGATTGACGGTTGGAAGTCAACTCCCGCCCCAATTTCCCTCAGATCGGGTAAGCAAGATTGACGGTTGAGAAACAACAACTCATCCAGCCGATATCTGTTGGAATGTTCCCCCCCCCCACGCGCCGCGAAGGGAGGGGCGAGGTGCCAGGGGGATAAAAGGGTGCGCTGAATGCAAGGAGTGGTTGTTGTGTGGAGGAGAGGGAAGAGAGTGGAGGAGAGGGAAGAGAGTTGAGGAGAGGGTCGAGTGGAGTCTGTCTGGGTGCAGTCAGGAGTTGAGCTGAGTTGTGGAAGTCGAGAGTCGGTGGGCAGTCGCGTTGGAGTCTGGAGTCTGTCGGGGAGCTGCGGAGGGTCGTGGAAGTTGTGGAGCCGGAGAGGAGTCGCCAGCCGGATCGCCATTGAAGGCACGGGTGGAGTCCAGCGGAGTGCGGGCAGGGCCACCGAGGGTCGCCGAACCCGAACCCATCGAGTCGTCTCCAGGGCAAGGTAGCCAGCATGGCCTCTCGGAGCTTTTGCGGTCTCCACAGCTCCGTGATTATAAAGGCCTACAGGTCCAGTCTACCCCTTGCCTTTCCTGGGGTTTCTTTGTATGAACGTTGTGGCGCCATGTCCTTAAGTAGACCTGTTGATAAGTAATTGTACATAATAAATAGATGGTTGTAGTTGTTCTTGCTCGTGTTTTGTCTCATACGTGCATTCGTTGCATACATGACTGCATGATTGCATATGTGTCGTTTGATAAATAAATGTCCTTGTGTGAATGTTCACCCGCTCGTCGCGTCCTTTTCCTTCAAATTGAACTGCCGTATTGCATTCGAAATAATAGCTAGCTTTTTAATAGCCGATAATAGAATCGGATCCAACGGGGCTTTCGCAATAATACCCCGCTCGGTTATCCCAAAACGGAGCGAGCTGCTTAAGCGGCTCGTTTCCAAGCAGGCCCCGTTGGGGTACAGTCTCTCGGTAGTCTGCCCGCGCGATTAATTAGGTAAATCGACCATTCGGTGATCGGACCCTGTAGCGCGGGTAGAGTGTTGACTAGTCTGTGTTGTGCATTAAAAACACACGCGTAGCTGGATTTCGGCGTTGCTCCGAAAGCTGCGACTAGATTGCTACGTCGGTGGGCGAGCGCGGCCGCCATTAGCTAAAGGCGGCCGCCCGTACCCCGGCGGGCAGAAATCTGTAACAATATCAAAGAATGAAGGATTACATGCATGTTTTCAGCACGTGGGATAATTTTTGCAGCCCTTTTATTACCTCCGCCACCGAAAGTGAAGGAGGTTATGTTTTCACCCTTTTCTGTCTGTTTCTTGTTTGCAAAATCGAAGATTTTTCAAGTATATTGGTCAGTCGATTTTGTTATTCTGACTGTCCGTTTGTCTGTTTTTCGCCTACAGGTCACAATTTTAAACCGATCTTCACAAAACTTCACCACATGGTACATTTTGTCATAAGGAAGAAGCCTGTTGTTTTTGAGGGCAAAAGGTGAAAATGTCAACATTGGCCAAAGGTCAACATCTTAGGTGAGATTTGTTCATAAACTAATTATGAGCGATGAAACTCGTTTCCAATTGAACAGTTTTGTGAATAAGCAGAACTGTAGGTTCTGGGGATTAGAGAATCCTAGGGATATTCATCAACGTGAGTTGCATCCTCTCAAATGCACTGTCTGGTGTGGTGTAACCTCAGAAAGGATTATCGGCCATTGTTTTTTTTGAAAATGAGGATGGCAGTGCAACGACGGTCACAAGTGAGCGGTATCAAGAGATGCTCGAGAATTTTGTGCGTCCTGCAGTGAAGGATAAACCTGAGATGTGGTTTCAACAATATGGGGGCCACTGCCCACACGGCACTAGCCACGGTGGAGCTTCGAAGGCAAATTTCTGGACACCAATTAATTTCACAAAATTCACAAATTTATTGGCCATCACGTTCTCCTGATTTGACGCATCCCGATTATATTCTTTGGGGTTACCTAAAGGAGCGTGTATACATCAATAAGCCCCATACAATTCAGCAGCTCAAGGACAACATCTGTGCAGAAATTCGAGGGCTGCAGCCAGAGTTATTGTCCGCTGTTATGGAAAACGCTGTCGAAAGAGCCCGCCTCTGCGAAGCCGAAAATAGAGGACATCTAAGCTGCATAATTTTCCATAAATAAAGAAAATTTATCTCCATTTTGTAAATTTTCTTTTGATATAAAAATAATCATAAATTATTTTTTTAAAAACTGAAATGTTATTTAATTTCTAAATCCCTCGGTGACTTTTGGAACACCCCGGATTTCAGGTCAGTGAATTCAAGAACCAATTATTTTTTAGTTCAACATAGGTCAAAAGGACAACATAGACCATATTTCTAAAATCCTCAATTTTCATCCCATTGACTTGATCACATTAACTCACCTGTTCCATGGTCGGGTTGTCGGCGACTAAACCGTCTCCCCCACCAGGTTTTCTGGTGAGGAGGGTGTTTGGATATGGACACCCAGCAGGATTAAAAACAAAACCTGTCAAAGGGCGGAGGAGCTCCTTGTGAGCCAACGGCCATCCATATCTAGTGCCCAACTGTGTCTGGGGACGTCCTCCTGCAGTTGGGTTACTTCTTATGAGGAGGTTGGTGGCAGGATTTGCACTCCGGCCAACGTAAAACCCTTCATTCCGCAAAACGCAAAAACGCAAAAAAATCTGAAAACCCACTCCGTGGGAGTACCTCCTGTGCAGCTTCCCTTCGCAGGGCAGCTCACCGGATGACGGGATTGGGGCAAAGCCTTCAGGACCCCCAATCTTTGATAGGAGGGAAACCACGGGGTAACATTCCTGGGTCAGATTGCGGGAGAGTGTGTCGGAGTGGTGCTGAGGTGTCGTCCACCAGACGGCGGTCTCCTTGGGTTAACCTGAGGCGGTCCCTTCGGGTGGGTGCCTGGAATGTCCTATCCCTAAGAGAGGATGATCACCTGTCTCTGTTATCATCTGAGCTCAAGCGTTTGGACATCGGGATTGCAGCTCTCTCTGAGGTTCGGAGACCGGATTGCGGCGAGATAATGGTGGGTGGTTACACCTACTATTGGTCTGGTCGCTCTGATGGTTACCATACCCAAGGAGTTGCTGTAGCTGTGTCCAATAAGCTGCCCCAATGATAATTGAGGTAACACCGGTCAACAAGCGTATTATGAGACGAAGGATTTGTCACTCCTTAGGTGTCATTTCCCTGGTCTCTGTTTATGCTCCGACTGAGGCGAGTGATCTCACCGTGAAGGACACATTCTACGCCACACTCGAGTCTGTGGTTGATCAGTGCCTCAGACGAGATACACTTCTAGTCTTGGGGGATTTCAATGCATCGACTGGAACTGATAGGGATGGTTATGAGGTGTGTGTTGGTCCCCATGGGTCAGGAACTATGAACCAGAATAGCACTAAGTTCCTTGACTTTGCAAGAAGTCATGGACTTAGGGTGGCTGGTTCATGGTTTCAGCGCCCGCAAGCTCATCGCTGGACTTGGCATTCCAACGCTGGCGGTGTGGCAAAGGAGATTGACCATGTCCTCATTGACGGTCGTTGGAGGATGATCCAGAACAGCAGGGTCGACCGGAGTGCTCAGTTCCTCAATACTGACCACAGGCTTGTTGTAGCAACTCTAAAGCTGCACCTTAAATCCTGGAGAATGGTACCATCCCAGCCTAGGCTGGATGTTGCCAAGCTCAGGGATGAGAGAGTAGCTGAGGAGTTTGCGAACAGGCTGAGTGGACACTTGGGGGGTCTGGGTGCTTTGGGGGGTCCTGAAGAGTTGTGGAGCACCTTCAAGACCACCATCCTTGATGTTGCCGGTGGATGTCTTGGAGTTCACCACAGGGCAAAGAAGAATTTTGTCTCTCAAGGGACACTGGATACCATTGACCAGAGTCGCAGGGCCAGGCTGAATGGCAGAGCTGAACTGTTCAGGGAGCTGAGGCGTAAAACTGTACGTGCACTGAGGGTGGACAAGGAGGCCTATGTGCGAGGAATCTGTGAGGGGGTAGAGCATCACCTGTGGACAGGTGATTCTCGTCCCGCGTACAGGGGAATTCGCGCATTATGTTCATCCAAGCCCATCCCTCGGAGCACTGCAGTTCGAGCAGAGAGTGGTAGGCTCTTGACAGAGGAGTCTGAAGTGAAGGCCCGCTGGGTCGGTTACTTTGAGCGGTTGTACCGGGCTGATCCCCCAGCTGTCGAGTTGGACGTCAATGGTGTTACAATCCCTGTTGCTGACCCTCGAATCAACTGTGGTCCACCATCGCTTGTGGAAACACGGGCTGCGGTGAACCAGTTGAAACGGGGCAAAGCTCCAGGGATCTGTGGCATCCATGCCGAACTTCTCAAGGCTGGTGGAAATGCTGTACTCGTGTCATTGCATGCAGTTTTGTGCTCTGCCTGGAACACAGGCATCATCCCAACTGACTGGAAGAGGGGCCTTGTTGTCCCTCTCTGGAAAGGGAAGGGTGATCGCCAAGACTGCAACAACTACCGAGGGGTGACGCTGCTCTCAGTGCCGGGCAAGGTCTTTGCTCGGATAATTATTGATAGGGTTCGCCACCATCTGCTTGAGCACCAGCGTCCAGAGCAGTCAGGCTTTACACCAAAGAGGTCAACGATTGACCGTATCCTTGCACTTCGTGTCCTCACCGAACGCAGACGAGAGTTTCGGCAGGGGCTGCTTGCAGCCCATGTTTATCTCTGTAAAGCATTCGATTCAGTGAATCGGGATGTCCTCTGGAGGATTCTTGGGCTTCGTGGGGTGCCACCGAAACTGATCGATCTGATGTCTGAACTCTACTCTGGTACTGAGAGTGCTGTGAAGTGTGGTGGTACCATCTCTGACTTATTTCCAGTTGTTACTGGAGTTCGTCAGGGATGTGTACTGGCCCCCACACTTTTCAGCACTTGTATGGACTGGATTTTTGGGAGGATGTCGGAGAGATCAAGTTCCGGTGCATCGTTTGGCAATGTCAAGATCTCGGACCTTGATTTTGCAGATGATGCAGTCGTCTTTGCGGAGACTTTAGACATCCTCTTGGGGGCCCTCGAGGTGCTGAATGAGGAGTCGGAGCCGTTGGGATTACGGATTTCTTGGGTCAAAACTAAGATCCAGGCTTTCGGTGACATCTTGGATGCTGCTGTCCTGTCTGTGTCTTTTTGTGGTGAGGATGTTGAGGTCGTGGAGAGATTCACTTACCTTGGCAGTGATATTCATGTCTCCGCAGGTTGTGAGCCGGAGGTCAATAGACGTCTGGGTCGGGCCTGGGGAGTCATGGATTCACTGGATCATGGGGTGTGGCGCTGCCGGTACCTGTGCGGGAGGACGAAAGTCCGAGTCTTCAGGTCCTTGGTACTTCCAGTCTTGCTCTATGGGTGCGAGACTTGGACTTTGACCAAGGATCTGAGACGGAGACTTAATTCCTTTGGTACCAGGTCTCTTCGGAGAATCCTTGGCTATCGCTGGTCGGATTTTGTGTCCAACGAGCGGTTGCTGAGAGAGACTCGGATGAGATTTGTTACCTGCATAGTCCATGAGCGTCAGTTGCAGCTGTATGGACATGTGGCTCATTTTCCTGACGCTGATCCTGCTCACCAGATTCTCTCAGCGAGGGAGTCTCATGAGTGGAGGAGGCCAGTGGGCCGACCACGTGCCTCATGGTTGCAGCAGGTTGACCATCATCTCAAGGAGATGGGGATGGGCCTGGCATCTGCCTGGGGGGTGGCCAGACGGAGGCCCCTGGAGTACCGGCGGAAAGTGGACGCAGCGACGCGCTGTTCTGGCACATGCTCCCATACCTGACCTGACCTGACTTGAGATTTGAAGAGGAGTTGCATATTTGGTCATTGAATTCAACCACCAATTATGTTTTGAGGTCAAATTTGTTTTGCAAGTGTCATGGTCTGCATGACATCGTCTTCTTATTCTGTCTGTTTGTCTTGCTGTTTTGTCTGTTTATCGCCTACAGGTCACAATTTTAAACCGATCTTCACGAAGCTTCACCACATGGTAGAGTTTGTAATAAGGAAGAAGCCTGTTGTTTTTGAGGTCAAAAGGTCAACATAGGCCAAAGGTCAACAACTTAAGTGGTATCTCTAAAATCCTCAATTTTCATCCGATTTATTTGAAATTTGAAGAGAAGTTATATTTCAGATCAATGAATTCAACAAGCCAATTATTTTTGAGGTTAACATCGACAAAAAGGTAAACATCGTCAGTCAACAACTAAGGTGGTGTTTCAAAAATCCTCATTTTTCATCCGATTGACTTGAAATTTGAAGAGGATTTATATTTCAGGTCCATGAATTCAACTACCCATTATTTTGGAGGTCCACACTAGCCAAAAGCTCAACATAGGCCGAATTTCTAAAATTGGCAATTTTCATCAAATTCACTTGAAATTTGAATCGGAGTTGCATATTTGGTCACTGAATTCAACCACCAATTATTTTTGAGGTCAAATTTGTTTTAAGGATTTTGCAGGTATCGTACTCTGCATGACGTCTTCTTCGTGTTCCTTGCAAAATCAAAGATTTCTCAAGTATATTGGTTCGTCGATTTTGTTATTCTGTCTGTCTGTCTGTTTGTTGCCTACAGGTCACAATTTTAAACCGATCTTCACCACATGGTAGGGTTTGTCAGAAGGAAGAAGCCTATTGTTTTTGAGGTCAAAAAGTCAACAAATGCCAAAGGTCAACAAATTAGGTGAGATTTCTAAAATCCTCAATTTTCAACCCATTGACTTGAAATTTGAAGAGGATTTGCATATCAGGTTACTGAATTCAATCACCAATTATTTTTGAGGTCAACATAGGCCAAAAGGTCAACATAGTCCCAAGGTCAACAACTAAGGTAGTATTTCTAAAATCCTCACTTTTCATCCGATTGACTTGAAATTTGAAGAGGATATATATTCCAGGTCACTGAATTCAACTAGCCAATTATTTTTGAGGTCAAAATTGACCAAATGTCAACATAGGCCAAAGGTCAACAACTAAGGTGGTATTTCTAAGATCCTCAATTTTCAACCCATTGACTTGAAATTTGAAGAGGATTTGCATATCAGGTTGCTGAATTCAATCACCAATTATTTTTGAGGTCAACATAGGCCAAAAGGTCAACATAGTCCCAAGGTCAACAACTAAGGTAGTATTTCTAAGATCCTCACTTTTCATCCGATTGACTTGAAATTTGAAGAGGATATATATTCCAGGTCACTGAATTCAACCACCAATTATTTTGGAGGTCAAATTTGTTTTATGGATTTTGCAAGTTTCGTGCTCTGCATGATGTTTGTTTGTTACTTGACAAAATCTCCGATTTTGTCAAGTATGTTGGTTTGTTTGTTTGTTTGTGTGTACATCTCGCTCTACAGGTCACATTTCGAGTCAGAATGTCATGGAACTTCACCAATGGACTTATTGGCCACCAGAATAGAACTCTATAACTTTTGGCATGTCAAGGTCAAAGGTCAAGGTCAGGAAAAATTCCTGAAAATCCGTATCTTTTAGCATGGGCCGATTTTCGAAAATTCATGTCTCCGCCAAATCTTAACGGATTCCTTTCAAATTTGAAACACGGACGTAGGAGGGGAGTATCTTTGACTGGATGAATTTTGTCAAGTCCTGGCCCTATGGGCCATTTTTTTTGTCCGTTTGTTTGTGTACAGGATATCTCAAAAAGTTATGGACGGATCTGGATTAAATATTTTAGACAGGTTCAGTGTCTGACAATGATGAGATGTTGGTGAAGATCCGGATCCAGATCCGGCTACTAGAATTATTTAAGTGATTCTTCACCATTGAGAGATAGGGCCGGGCCAAAAATGATATCGATCTGTATAGCATGATATTTCAAAAATGTATTGGACCCAATATGTTCTCGTGGATCAGGCATTACGTGGCAGAGGTATGCGCTCTACCGAGTGACTTTCTCGTTCCTTATTTGTTCTTTCTAAATTACTTATTACCTGTTCCGTTCGACTGCAAAGATAAACCTTCCCAATACATATTTTCTTAAGGGGCTGTCAGGATGGCTTTGAGGTTCACACACTCGCCCTCTCAGCTGTTTAGCCTGGGTTTGAATCCCGATCCAGCTACAAACTGTCATCCCAGTGTTTCAGTGGCAGGGTGATTCACCAGTGTGCTGTTCTGTCTCATTAAGCCAGGTGTCCCGTCTGCTGTCATTAGTTGGTAGATGTTAAAAATCCCATGGTGTGCTTCGCAAAGATTATGTGAGCTATCGCCAGCACTCTGAACAAATTACAAATTCATGCCCTGACTAACTGCTGGGAAGCATTGGCAAACCACCCAACATCACCCTTGCCAAGTACCTGCCTTCAGGCAGAACACAAATCAATCAACTCGATCAAGCTCTTTCTCCTTTCTTTACTCACAATTGTTATATGTTCGAATTATCTACTCTCTTGATGGTGTGCACATCCAGCGTAGATGGTGTGCTTCCATTTCTCTCTTTCACTTTCCTTCTTCCAATTCTTTCACATTTCTGCATTCTGTCACCATGTGTGTTTCTTCCACTCAGTCGCTCTGTACACCTTGATATTAGGCACTCATCAGTGTATTCAGCACAAAATATCAATTGTAGAAGTGGAATTAAAGAATGGAAACTTTGAAAGAGGTGGGCTTGGAGAGGGTTAATGGGGGTATAAGACATGGTTGTGGATGGGGGATGATCTGAGATGGTGGTGAACAGCTCTTCTGAAGCCCTGGAGGGAAGAGCAAGATTGAAGTGACGAAGGAAGTTCGTTGTAGAAGTGAGGAAAAAACAGATGAGTGGAGGTGAGCAGTAATTTTGGGAGTTTCACCAGCAGGGGATTCATGGTGGACCACGTGTACTATGCAGTAAAATGGGGGGGGGGATGGAAACAGGAGCAATACCCCTGGGCACTCACCTGTTAGCGGTTGGATAAGATAACCAGGGAACCACTGGTAAGCATGGATGATCCACAAAATAGGAAACGGAGAAGAAAATAAATACCTTTGGAATTTTTTTTTTAATACCGTGAACAAACTTTGGTACATCAGGAGTGATAAAGGTTGTCGTCAAGTTTCATCAAAATTGTGTGTGTGGTTTCAGAGAAAAAGCAAATACATATTTTGGAGGACAACCCCGGCCCACGTAAAACCCCTTTGACCCCAATTTCTTTTAATGTTATGAACAAACATTAGTACATCAGGGGTGATGAAGGTGGTGGTCAAGGTTCATTGGAATTGTGTGTGTAGTTTCGGAGAAGAAAGCGAATACATGTTTTGGGGGACAAACACCCTCCCCCCTTTCACCTCCTCAGAGCCCGATTCTTCTAATGTCATGTACGAACTTTGCTACACCATGGGTGATAAAGGTCGTGTCACGTTTCATCGGAATTGTGTGTCGTTTCCGAGAAGAAAGCAAATACCTCTCTTTTGGGGGGGGGGGGCAACACCCTGTAACCTCGCTCTGTCGACCCCCTCAGACCCCAATCCCTTTTTTTAATGCCGTGAACAAACTTTGATACATCATGGGTGTTGAACGTTGTGGTAAAGTTTCATCGATATAGTATGTGTAGTTTCAGAGGAGAAGTTACATGCATTTGTGGACGGATGGACGGACGACACTCCATCCCATAAGCTCCCTGGAACTTTGTTCCAGGTGAGCTAAAACGCAGAGGACACAAGACTAGAAAGGAGATGGCAGAAAACAGAGAGACCACTGACCTGTCTGCAATGTGAAAGTGATTGACTCGACTTCATCACATGAGATTCCAATGATCTTGAAGGCCATGGCATCAAGCTGAGCAAGGTGTGAAGCATGGGCGCCAGCCTAGATGGAAGAGTAAAACTCCAACTTCAGAACCAGAACTGAACTGCAAAAGCATAACCAGACCAGAACTGCCAAACTCAGACATGATTACAGCCTTCGTAAACTTTGGCACAGCCCTTTTGGGCAGCAGGTCCCTCTCATTGGCCTCCCACTTCTGTGGACGTGCCATCTTTTGGGCTGTCCCACCCCATGGGGAGGTCCCAATAAAAAGTCTTACGCCTTTCTCCAAGGCTCTGTAGCCGATATCGCCGCCATGGCCTGACATCCACAGTTAATGTTGGTACAGTTTCTCCCGAAAGCACATGGCACTTTACGATAGTGCCTTTATGCCCACGTCCTCACCTGGCCTTTCTCGAAAACAGGAGGTTTTACACAACAAACTTACTCTACACTGTCTTAAAGTAAACACTTACTACCTTATTGTGCATGTTTTACAATACAACTTCCTCTAACATTTCCCTTTTTCAAGAGTAATCTAAGCTACACCATCACATGGTCCATGCCATTCTAACCATAATCTAGATTTGGTATCCACTCTCTTCCAAGTAACAGTCTTTATAACTTTCTATATGCTTATGAATTAGACTCAGTGGCATAATGGTAAGAGCATATCCGCTACAATCGGGGAAGGTCAGTTGTTTAAACCCTGGCTGAGTTGTACCACAGACCTTTTAATAAGGTTCATATGTGCTGCATGCTCCCTTGCTTGAGGCTTAGCCTTTAAAAATATAGAACACGGACAAACAATGCTGGGAAGGTAATGGCAAATCAACTAGTATAACCCTTGCCAAGAAACTACTTCGGCAGCACCAAGGCTCTGTAAAGTGTATGGTACATCAGTATCAAAAAAAATGCTTCTACATGCCTGCAATCCTCATCCTTGCCACTTAAAAGTGGACATTTTGCAATCCTCTGCAATATAATGCTGTCACAACTGTTCACTATGCCAAAAGTATTGGGACAACACATCAAAATATCAAATTAAGCATCCAAACCTGAATGTCCATATTTTCTCACAGCACCAAGTACCATGTGGCTAATAAATAAAGAAATTATTGTGATATTTTGTACAATTACTCCACTAGCTTTTATACATTCTGGTGAGGGTCAAGCACCTTGTCATATTTCAAAATAATTCGTTCATCTCTGAGTTATTATAACTCATTCTCTTCACATTGTATGCCTCAAAAAGGCATGTTGAATGTTTTCGTAAATCAAGAATCAGTAACTGTGGCTTGATGTGACTTTCCCATTTCTTTATTTGAGGAAAGTGGTCAGCCACGTTGGTGAACCTTCGAAATGGAAACATGCCAACTGATGCTGTGAATTCACTGCTTCATTATGGACTGGCAGGAAGGCCTGGAAATAGAATAATAAAATCATCAAAATCTTCACCATGACAGGATAAACTGAATTGCAGAACATTCTAAAAGGACAGTTAAACAGTGATGTTAACTCACCTGTCATCCTTCCGAGGTCGGCGAAATGAGGACCAGTGTACCGGTAGAGGGGCAAATCCACACTTCCAATAAATGATAGCTCTGTGGCAGCCAAGCTGCCATATGCAAGAACAGAACAAAGTATGCACTGTCTAAAGAAAGTCTTCACCCTCTTTCAAAATGTTCACCTTTTGTTGCCTTACAGCCTCGAATTTAATTGCATTAAATCAGACTTTCCCACCTTCATAGAAAGATAATCAAAAATATAAAACTAGAATATTTTGGTTGAATAAGTGTCCATCCCCCTGAGTTAATATTTGGTGGAAGCACCTTTGACAGCAATTACAACTGTGAGGCTGTCGAGATAGATTTCTACGAACTTTAATTCAGCAGCCAACAGAACTTGAGCTCAGGCCCCCAGGATCCTAAGCCAGCTGTCCTTGCCACGCAGCCAACACCGGCCTCACTGTATACTCATACCTAAACTATAATAATCTAATCAGTTTGTCATTACATCATTATAATGTGCATCGACCAAGTTTGACTTGCATCCCTTCAGCTAAAAAACACAATTAACGTAATGGCTGCAAGAGTCGCTATAAATATAATGGTTCCAATAATCAAAAACACATTGTCTCTGGTGACTGTCAGCGGAGGCATAACAACACAGCAATGACTTGAGAATTGGATCCACAAGGGCCGCCTCGTGCCGGCAACAGTATCGGGTTGGGGAAGTTTTTGAACCGGTGAAGAAACATGGCAGGAGGTGACCCGAACCTCATCTCATGCTAAACCGAGCACACGAAGTCTCACTAGAATTCGATTGGCATTGAAGAGGCACACATACAGCGTTAACAGCAGTTGGGAGAACGCCGGAGTGATGCACTTCACCTCATTCAAAAAATATTCAACCTCGCATGAAGCCTCTGCTGTCGAGTTTGGCTCCATAGACTTGTTTAACAACTGGCTTATTACCTTCGCAAACTTCGTTTGACGAAGGTATTGTATTGACCCCTGTGTATTTATTTATTGGTAAATATGTGTGCGGACAACATTGCGCAAAAACTGCTGGACCGTTTGCATGAAATTTTCAGAGATGATGTGCAGTTACTCAAGGACGCCAGGCGAAGCTTTTGGGAGCGATCGGATTAAAGGTCAAGGTCAAGGTCACATAAAGGTCAAAATCGTTTTTTCGTCATAACGCGGTCAATTTTTATCCGAACGAGATAAAACCAACACCAAAATGTTCATTACTCAATTCTACATTCTAGGCTATGCCACATGAAAGTGTGGCGTAATTACCTTAGGTAGCGGTTGGGGGTCAAAGGTCAAGGGGGTCACCACAAAGCATTTTTCATTGGGCAGCGTCGTGGACAACATTACGCAAAAACCACTTAGCAGATTGTCATGAAATTTTGTGGACTTGTTTGACATCATGAGAGGACAAATCGATTAGATTTTGGGAGCGATCGGATCAAAGGTCAAGGTCACAAAAAGGTCAAAATCGTTTTTTTGCGATTAAAGTGCCAATTTTGTTCCGATTTACATCAAATTAAGTCCAAAATGTTCAGTATTCAAATCCCGATCCACTGATATAGCGTATGGTATAGTGTTTGCAACCCTAGTTAGTCTATGGAAGTCAAAGGTCAAGGGGGTCACCAAAATGGAGTTTTTGATTGGGAAGCGTTGTGGACAACATTACACAAAAACCACTTCGCAGATTGTCATGAAATTTTGTGGATGTGTTTGGCATCATGAGAGGACAAATCGATTAGATTTTGGGAGCGATCAGATCAAAGGTTAAGGTCAAGGTCACAAAAAGGTCAAAATCATTTTTTTGCAATTAAATTGTCAATTTTGTTTTGATTTACAGCAAATTAACTCCAAAATGTTCAAAATTAAATTCCGCATCCTCTAATATGACACATGATATAGTACTTTTGTCACCCAAGGCAGCGGTTGGGGGTCAAAGGTCAAGGGGGTCACACAAATTCACATTTATATCGGAAAGCGTTGTGGACAACTTAACGTAAAAAAAAAAACGCAGAGAGGCTTTAATTGTTTTGGATTTGTTTAGCATCATGAAAGGACAAATCCATTAGATTTTGGGAGCGATCGGATCAAAGGTCAAGGTCACAAAAAGGTCAACATCGTTTTTTCATGATGAAAACGGTTAATATGTTTCCGATTTACATCAAATTAACTCCAAATTGTTCAGTGTTCAATTCCCCGTCTTCTGAAATGACACAAGGTATAGTACTATTGTCACCCTAGGTAGCGGTTGTGGGTCAAAGGTCATGGGGGTCACGAAATGCATATTTGTATTGAGATGCGTTGTGGACAACTTAATACAAAGGTAATAACTAGAATATATCTCTGTCTCTAAACTGTGTGTCTGTTGATGCAACAAGGGCCCTACCAAACTTAGTTACTAAGTAAAATACAACAAATTTTCATTAAGGAGACTTGGTATAGTTTGATATGCACATAGCTTCGCTCATGGTTTAGTAAAAGGAGTTTTGCTTTCTTGTTTAATTAGACGCCAATTAAAATGACGTTTTTGTCCTCACTCGGATTTGAAAACATGATCTACTTGATCCAGGTCGTGTCTGCGTGGTCAGTGACATTCGACCGAATCCGACCCTACATGCTACAGAGTTCGGCACTCGGGACAACGAATCACCTAAAATTGTCATAATCGTAATAGTTCTAATAACAAAATCCTTTCACAAAATCCAGATCATGGACTTTAAATTTGCGAAATTCCCGAGCAGATTTAGTGGAATTTTAGTTCCTCATTTCACTCTCATGCCATGTTCAAACTAGTGGCTGCGGCGAAGGTATGCGCTCTACGAGTGCCCGTTCTAGTTTTTGAGCTGTTTTGAATGGGGGTTGGGAAAGCAGAGATGGGAAATATTTTAAATAAAAAAATAAAAAAAAAGAGAGCTGCGAAAGGAGATCGTTGATGGTTCCGATATAGCCAACGCATAATATTAGCCAATTGGTAGCATTTAAAATTCTGCCTCATAATTAACTAACCACCTTGTGACGTCTGTTGTGACATCCTCAGCTGACCTTGTGACATCCTCAACCCTGACATCCTCTTCATGTCCCATGTTGACAGCATCATCAGCACCGTCAACATCTCGCGCACTCTCATGCGTGCCCTGCAAAGCCGTGCGGGAAGCTTCATCAGACTTGGGCCAAACGAGAGGGTAAAGTGGGCCTTGGCACAATTCAAATTACCTTCTCGATTATATAAAGCATTATTGATACTCACCTTGGCTGAGCTGGCAGGTTTTTCTGCCCTGGCCATTTTACCAGCCCCGACAATGTTTGCACCAGGGGGATAATTGGCCACAGCAGATAACATACGAGCCTGGTTTTGGCTTAATGGTTAGGGTGGTGGTTTGGGATCCTAGGATCATGAGTTTGAGCCCTGTTGTCCACTGAATTAACACCAGGGGGTTGACAGCCTGCCATCCTTCCGAGGTCGGTGAAATGAGCACCAGTGTATTGGTAATCGGGGCACTGCACCAGTTGCATCGCCGTGCCCCTTACCAATGATGCAACCAGCAGCCAAAAAGGCTGCACATGAATGGCGGATCAAATGACGTCACAATTTGAAAAAAAAAATTGATTTTTTTCCATTCCCAAACACCACTCTTGCTGCATACCATTTTATCTGTTAAGAGACATCACGTTGGGTAAATAGACCATCTCAGATAAATGTGGTCGTTGTCAATACTAAACACAGCCACAGGTCATTATCTAGACTCCAGAGAGTTCATAGAACACAATACCCCACACAGTGCTTAGGTATATACAGGAAGGCCTTGCCTTTCACGGGGTCACATTCTTAAAAATCACCTTTTCACGCTTGGGTAGGGCCACGTGATTGAGGAATGGGGCCATTATATGGCCTCCAAACCCCTTTAATGCTGTACCTGAAGCATGTCGGCATCTTTTTGCACCTTTGGTGCAGGCTCAATTAATCGCTACACACATGAACGGAAAGAATAACAATCATTTGCACATTAGCTGCTTTAACAGTAGAGTTGACAAAAGCAAGAAAATAAGGCCACAACACTAGTGACCAGAGGATCACCTTGAACAAACTTCTGCAGAACAGTTTAAGATGAGCTAATGGAAGGTTTGGGTACCAAGTAAACAAGTGTGCAAGTAAAAGGGATGTATGCTCCTTCACACTGTTACTATGGCTACCCATTGCAGAAAGGATGTTGTCATCGCAACTGGAGATGTCTGTGTTCAAACAAATTCAGAATAGAGTTTTATGTACCAATCAGAATGCAGGCACGCTCGAAATAAAAGTTAATATTTGGGCTCATTGACTAAATTTCAATGCGGGTTATCCGGTCTGGGAATCCTCAGGCGTCAATTTTGCAAAGACTATGTCCACAGACAAAAAAAATTTAGAAAATCCAAACAAAAACTGATGGCTTTCCAAGTGCAAGTTGAAAGATTAAAGGAAAAAGCACTCATACTCATTCGTTTTGTGGACATATTTACAGAAATTCACGTCCATGTTAGCAGCCAAATAAAAGCCTGGTGTTGGCTTAGTGGTTCGGGTGGCGGCTTCGGATCCAAGGGTCCTGAATTAATATACACCAAGAGGTTGACTCAGCCTGTCATCCTTCTGAGGTCGGCAAAATGAGTACCAGTGTACTGGTAAGGGGAACACTGCATAAGTGGCATTGCCACATCCCAACCAATGATGCAACTAGCAGCCACAGGCTGCACTTGATAGAGAGAGCAGCCAAATGGGTCAGTCAATTGGCTGCGACACCTACCAACATGATGTGCGACTCCTTTTCAATAACCTGAAAACAGAGCAGCCGGATCAGCATTAACATTAGGAAGTAGACAACATGCAGAAAGGTGGGCATGTGTACAATCGGTGCACCTTTTTGAGATCTTCATAATTCCGCCCCAGCAGCTGTTTCCCACGGTTAACAAGGACTTCTAAAGTTCTTTAGCGCCACCTTTCTCTTCTGCCAATTTTTCCATTTCTGCGAGCAGAATTGAGAAAGTCAACCTCGGTAATGAAAGAAATAACTGGAAGGCATCTGAAAATGCAAAGCCCGTCCATGTCAATCAATTCTTATTTAACACAATGAAAACGTACGTGCTATGCATGACAAAAAGATTGACGATTTTAGGTGACCTTGACCATTTGACTTCAAAAGCAATCAGCTTCGCCGACCCAATATGTAAATCCTGCTCAAAATTCAAGACATGGATATTAAAGATTTTGTGACCTCCTTGACCTTTTTGACAGAACACAGGTTACAATCGATGAATTGGGTCATATTGGGTCACTGACGTATACATAGATATGACTGACATATTTATATTTTATGCAACCTTGACCTTTGAGATCTATAAAAAAAACAATAGGCTTCTAGCTTTTGATTGGTGAACCAACATGCAAATTCTTTAACTTTCAGGTCAATCAGATGAAAATTGATGATTTAATGCAACTTTGACCTTTGACCTTTTGTTCAAAAAAAAAAAATAACAATCAGCAATCGACAAAAAAAACAAAACTTTTCAATCTGTCATTTAAAAAAAACTGTGTGGGGTTGAAGTCATCGGACGTACGAAATCTTTGAAGATGCCTCGATGCAAGTGAGAAAGGAGGACAAAGGGCACCAATGGACACAGGTCACGTTCCTCCTCTTGCGCTGGCCTCAAAGCAAATTTCCCATTACACCCCTCCGCCATTTTCATCAGTGAGACATAGATGGGCGTGGGTAAGAGAACACTCATCTGTTAACATTATACATTTATAGTGAAACACTCATCTGTTAACATTATACATTTGTATCAAACACTCATCTGTTAACATTATACATTTATAGTGAAACACTCATCTGTTAACATTACACATTTATAGTGAAACACACATCTGTTAACATTATACATTTATAGTGAAACACACATCTGTTAACATTATACATTTATAGTGAAACACACATCTGTTAACATTATACATTTATAGTGAAATACACATCTGTTAACATTATACATTTATAGTGAAGCACACATCTATTAACGTTATACATTTATAGTGAAACACACATCTGTTAATATTATACATTTAGAGTGAAACACTCACCTGTTAACATTATACATTTATAGTGAAACACTCATCTGTTAACATTATACATTTACAGTGTAAACACACATCTGTTAACATTATACATTTATAGTGAAATACTCATCTGTTAACATTATACATTTACAGTGAAACACACATCTGTTAACATTATACATTTATAGTGAAACACTCATCTGTTAACATAATACATTTATAGGGAAACACACATCTGTTAACATTATACATTTATAGTGAAACACACATCTGTTAACATTATACATTTACAGTGAAACACACATCTGTTAACATTATAAATTTGTATGAAACACTCATCTGTTAACATTATACATTTATAGTGAAACACTCATCTGTTAACATTATACATTTATAGTGAAACACTCATCTGTTAACATTATACATTTACAGTGTAAACACACATCTGTTAGCATTATACATTTAGAGTGAAACACTCATCTGTTAACATAATACATTGATAGTGAAACACACATCTGTTAACATTATACATTTATAGTGAAACACTCATCTGTTAACATTATACATTTATAGTGAAACACTCATCTGTTAACATTATACATTTACAGTGTAAACACACATCTGTTAACATTATACATTTATAGTGAAACATTCATCTGTTAACATTATACATTTACAGTGAAACACACATCTGTTAACATTATACATTTATAGTGAAACACTCATCTGTTAACATTATACATTTGCAGTGAAACACACATCTGTCAACATTATACATTTATAGTGAAACACACATCTGTTAACATTATAGATTTATAGTGAAACACACATCTGTTAACATTATACATTTATAGTGAAACACACATCTGTTAACATTATACATTTACAGTGAAACACACATCTGTTAACATCATACATTTGTATGAAACACTCATCTGTTAACATTATACATTTATAGTGAAACACTCATCTGTTAACATGATACATTTATAGTGAAACACTCATCTGTTAACATTATACATTTATACTGAAACACTCATCTGTTAACATTATACATTTACAGTGTAAACACACATCTGTTAGCATTATACATTTATAGTGAAACACTCATCTGTTAACATAATACATTTATAGTGAAACACACATCTGTTAACATTATACATTTATAGTGAAACACACATCTGTTAACATTATACATTTATAGTGAAACACACATCTGTTAACATTATACATTTACAGTGAAACACACATCTGTTAACATTATACATTTGTATGAAACACTCATCTGTTAACATTATACATTTATAGTGAAACACTCATCTGTTAACATTATACATTTATAGTGAAACACACATCTCTTAACGTTATACATTTATAGTGAAACACACATCTGTTAACATTATACATTTATAGTGAAACACTCATCTGTTAACATTATACATTTATAGTGAAACACTCATCTGTTAACATTATACATTTATAGTGAAACACTCATCTGTTAACATAATACATTTATAGTGAAACACACATCTGTTAACATTATACATTTATAGTGAAACACACATCTGTTAACATTATACATTTATAGTGAAACACTCATCTGTTAACATTATACATTTATAGTGAAACACTCATCTGTTAACATTATACATTTACAGTGTAAACACACATCTGTTAACATTATACATTTATAGTGAAACACTCATCTGTTAACATAATACATTTATAGTGAAACACACATCTGTTAACATTATACATTTATAGTGAAACACACATCTGTTAACATTATACATTTATAGTGAAACACTCATCTGTTAACATTATACATTTACAGTGTAAACACACATCTGTTAACATTATACATTTACAGTGAAACACACATCTGTTAACATGATACATTTATAGTGAAACACTCATCTGTTAACATAATACATTTATAGTGAAACACACATCTGTTAACATTATACATTTATAGTGAAACACACATCTGTTAACATTATACATTTATAGTGAAACACACATCTGTTAACATTATACATTTACAGTGAAACACACATCTGTTAACATTATACATTTGTATGAAACACTCATCTGTTAACATTATACATTTAAAGTGAAACACTCATCTGTTAACATTATACATTTATAGTGAAACACACATCTGTTAACATTATACATTTATAGTGAAACACACATCTGTTAACATTATACATTTATAGTGAAACACACATCTGTTAACATTATACATTTATAGTGAAACACACATCTGTTAACATTATACATTTATAGTGAAACACACATCTGTTAACATTATACATTTATAGTGAAACACACATCTATTAACGTTATACATTTATAGTGAAACACACATCTGTTAACATTATACATTTATAGTGAAACACTCATCTGTTAACATTATACATTTATAGTGAAACACTCATCTGTTAACATTATACATTTACAGTAGAAACACACATCTGTTAACATTATACATTTATAGTGAAACACTCATCTGTTAACATAATACATTTATAGGGAAACACACATCTGTTAACATTATACATTTATAGTGAAACACACATCTGTTAACATTATACATTTACAGTGAAACACACATCTGTTAACATTATACATTTGTATGAAACACTCATCTGTTAACATTATACATTTATAGTGAAACACTCATCTGTTAACATTATACATTTATAGTGAAACACACATCTCTTAACGTTATACATTTATAGTGAAACACACATCTGTTAACATTATACATTTATAGTGAAACACTCATCTGTTAACATTATACATTCACAGTGTAAACACACATCTGTTAGCATTATACATTTATAGTGAAACACTCATCTGTTAACATAATACATTTATAGTGAAACACATCTGTTAACATTATACATTTATAGTGAAACACTCATCTGTGAACATTATACATTTATAGTGAAACACTCATCTGTTAACATTATACATTTACAATGTAAACACACATCTGTTAACATTATACATTTACAGTGAAACACACATCTGTTAACATGATACATTTATAGTGAAACACTCATCTGTTAACATTATACATTTATAGTGAAACACACATCTGTTAACATTATACATTTATAGTGAAACACACATCTGTTAACATTATACATTTACAGTGAAACACACATCTGTTAACATTATACATTTGTATGAAACACTCATCTGTTAACATTTTTCATTTATAGTGAAACACTCATCTGTTAACATTATACATTTATAGTGAAACACTCATCTGTTAACATTATACATTTATAGTGAAACACACATCTGTTAACATTATACATTTATAGTGAAACACACATCTGTTAACATAATACATTTACAGTGAAACACACATCTGTTAACATTATACATTTGTATGAAACACTCATCTGTTAACATTTTTCATTTATAGTGAAACACTCATCTGTTAACATTATACATTTATCGTGAAACACTCATCTGTTAACATTATACATTTATAGTGAAACACTCATCTGTTAACATTATACATTTATAGTGAAACACACATCTGTTAACATTATACATTTATAGGGAAACACACATCTGTTAACATTATACATTTACAGTGAAACACACATCTGTTAACATTATACATTTATAGTGAAACACACATCTGTTAACATTATACATTTATAGTGAAACACACATCTGTTAACATTATACATTTATAGTGAAACACACATCTATTAACGTTATACATTTATAGTGAAACACACATCTGTTAACATTATACATTTATAGTGAAACACTCATCTGTTAACATTATGCATTTATAGTGAAACACTCATCTGTTAACATTATACATTTACAGTGTAAACACACATCTGTTAACATAATACATTTATAGTGAAACACACATCTGTTAACATTATACATTTATAGTGAAACACACATCTGTTAACATTATACATTTATAGTGAAACACATCTGTTAACATTATACATTTATAGTGAAACACACATCTGTTAACATTATACATTTATAGTGAAACACTCATCTGTTAACATTATGCATTTATCGTGAAACACTCATCTGTTAACATTATACATTTACAGTGTAAACACACATCTGTTAACATAATACATTTATAGTGAAACACACATCTGTTAACATTATACATTTATAGTGAAACACACATCTGTTAACATTATACATTTATAGTGAAACACATCTGTTAACATTATACATTTACAGTGAAACACACATCTGTTAACATTATACATTTATAGTGAAACACACATCTGTTAACATTATACATTTATAGTGAAACACACATCTGTTAACATTATACATTTATAGTGAAACACTCATCTGTTAACATTATACATTTATAGTGAAACACTCATCTGTTAACATTATACATTTACAGTGTAAACACACATCTGTTAACATTATACATTTATAGTGAAACACTCATCTGTTAACATAATACATTTATAGTGAAACACACATCTGTTAACATTATACATTTATAGTGAAACACACATCTGTTAACATTATACATTTATAGTGAAACACACATCTGTTAACATTATACATTTATAGTGAAACACACATCTGTTAACATTATACATTTGTATGAAACACTCATCTGTTAACATTATACATTTATAGTGAAACACTCATCTGTTAACATTATACATTTATAGTGAAACACACATCTCTTAACGTTATACATTTATAGTGAAACACACATCTGTTAACATTATACATTTATAGTGAAACACTCATCTGTTAACATTATACATTTATAGTGAAACACTCATCTGTTAACATTATACATTTATAGTGAAACACACATCTCTTAACGTTATACATTTATAGTGAAACACACATCTGTTAACATTATACATTTATAGTGAAACACACATCTGTTAACATTATACATTTATAGTGAAACACACATCTGTTAACATTATACATTTATAGTGAAACACACATCTGTTAACATTATACATTTATAGTGAAACACACATCTGTTAACATTATACATTTATAGTGAAACACACATCTGTTAACATTATACATTTATAGTGAAACACACATCTATTAACGTTATACATTTATAGTGAAACACACATCTGTTAACATTATACATTTATAGTGAAACACTCATCTGTTAACATTATACATTTATAGTGAAACACTCATCTGTTAACATTATACATTTACAGTGTAAACACACATCTGTGAACATAATACATTTATAGTGAAACACACATCTGTTAACATTATACATTTATAGTGAAACACACATCTGTTAACATTATACATTTATAGTGAAACACATCTGTTAATGTTATACATTTACAGTGAAACACACATCTGTTAACATTATACATTTATAGTGAAACACATCTGTTAACATTATACATTTATAGTGAAACACACATCTGTTAACATTATACATTTATAGTGAAACACTCATCTGTTGGCATTATACATTTATAGTATAATACATAATGCTTCGAAATTAAAAAAAAGACAACACCAGGTAATATTTAAAATATTTATTGAAGGAATGCGACTAACAGTTGATTAAAAACCATGAACCAACCATACCATCAAACTTTAAAAAAAAAAATAAAATAAAAAAAAACAGCAGCAGCAGGTGCCGTTTCAAAATTTTATTTGCACAAACACACACAACTTCTCAAATGATGATTACAATGATGTTTTTAAATCTAATGAACTCAGTGGAGTCATCTGTAGACCACAGAGGTGAGGGTGATGATGAGTCGTGCACTGAAAGGAATGAAGGTGAGGGCGCTGAAACAGGTGAGGATCCTGATAAGTGGCTCACTGAAGGGGATGCAGGATAAGCAGTAGAGGCAGGCGATGTGCTGGTGCTCCTGAGATGGACGGACCAGCGTGGAAAAACGAGTTGGACGTATGCATAACATATTAGTAACGGACACAGAACGTTTCGTTGTCTTATAGATAACTTATACCAACGAATGCTTAGCCTGTTGTCGGCGTTCACAACCTATGCCCAACGATAGTCTAACTTATGTATTATATAGCGCGCTGCTCATATCGCCGACGATCACGTGGCGTAGCCTATTAAAAGGCTGCCGCAAAATGATTTAAATCATAACCGCCGGAGAAATGGAAGTGTCAACATCGCAGTCACACCTTGGCGATCTTGCCAGCGTATGCCGACCTCTGGAAAATTTGTCGAAAACGCTGGCGCACGTCGAATACGGTATGGGTAAGTTTGGTATACGTGAATAGAACGCTAAAGTACGCTATCATACGTCGTAGTAAGTGGAGAACGTCTTGCACTTTTAAACGTGTTAAACATTTTACGACGTACTTGCCGTATGCCTCACACGTTCCGCATGCGATGGGAATAAGTTGTACGCACGATATGCGATCGTTGGCACACGTCGACAAAAGTTACTTGTAAGTTACTCATAAGTCAAAACACGTAGAGGTAATGGTTTGCGTCAGTGTTCCAGACCCCCTGTTTTTTTGTTTTTTTATTTTTCCTTCGGTATGACGGTGATGTTGACACTTCGATTTCTACTGCGGTTATAATATAATATAATTAATAGGCTGCCACTCAAAGATTTAAATCATAACCGCACTAGAAATCGAAGTGTCAACATGACCGTCATACCGAAGAAAAAATAAAAATAAAAAAAACAGGGAGTCTGGAACACTGACGCTAACCATTACCTCGACGTGTTTCGACTTATGAGTACCTTACAAGTAACGTGTGTGGACGTGTGTCAACGATCGCGTAACGTGACAACAACACGTTACTCATGGGTTAGAAATAAGTTTTGGGTACGCTAAACATTACCTCGACGTGTTTTGACTTATGATTAACTTACAATTAACGTGTGTCGACGTGTGTCAACAATCGCATAACGTGCCTACAACTTATGGCCAGCGTAGCGGAACTTGTGAGTCATACGCTGGCATAATTCGTAAAATTTCAAGCATGCTAAAATTTGAGGACAACCGCAAAGTACGATGAAAGCCAGCGTACTACGGCGTATGGCAGTGTTTTTCAGCGTGCTCTCAATGTTTCCAAAACTTACCCATAACGTATTCGACGTGTCAGCGTTTTAGACAAATTTTTCAAAAATCGGCATAAGCTGGCTAAAACGTCAAGGTGTGACTGGGCCTTTGCACTTGACTATTGCAAGATGCGATTCGTGAATCAAGGCTCAGCATGCGGAGTCTCAGAGTAGGTGGTATGACAATTCGCATGCCTTTGTATATGATGCGGTCCATAACCGAAAGTTCACTCTGGGAATCCCAGTATGGTTGAAGACAGAATGATACATCTCGCCTGGCCTCTGGCCATCCGTCAAGAATCATGGACTGTAAATGACGGAGTTCTGACTGAGTAGCTTTTTGAAGATCTGCATACCTCTCGTCAGAGATGGATAGAAAGTCCAGCATTGAAATATGCTCCAAGTTGTCCAGTTCCGAATGAGTATCTGGCAGGTAGGCTCAAGAAAGGGTGTCTGGAAGCTGCATATCCTCCCCTCTTCTGTACTGAATGTTGAGGTCATACCATTGCAATCATAGTAGCATGCTCTGCAGTCTCATCAGAGCGGACAGCAACGGCTTATTGGTGATCATTTCCAGAGGCTTATGGTCATTGTAGACGGTGACTGGTTTCCCAAATATACAACAATGAAACTTCCTTGCAGGCATGAACTTTGGATAGCATCTCCTTCTCTATTTGTCCATACCATGTCTGCATCTCCGTAAAGATCCTGGAGCTGTATGCAACGGGTCAGTTGTCCTGTAAGAGAACTGCACCAAGTCCACTTCGACTAGCATCACAGTGAATCTCGACTGCTTTGTTAACATCAAAGTACACAAAAACAGGTGGAGAACAGCAAAGTTCCTTCAGTCTCTCAAATGCTCTGGCTTGAGCCGATTGCCAATGATATTCAATGCTTGATTTCAGCAGCTGGCGGAGTGGAGCTAACTCGTCACTCAATCGAGGGATGAACTTTGACAGATACGTGATAAATCCAATGAAGCATCTCACAGCTTCCTTATCAGTCAGAATCGGCATACTATGAACTGCCTCAACTTTGGCCGGATCAGGCGATAATCCATCAGCAGACAGTATGTGTCCTACGTACTGCACCTGTGGCTGGCGGGTTTTGCACTTCTGCAGATTCAACTTCAGATTGTAATTTGTTGCTCTCTCAAAAACCTTTTTCAGAATTTGATCATGCAACTCCACGTTTGGACCAGCTGCAAGAATATCATCCATGATTGTGAATGCTCCATCTATGCCTTCTATCATCTGGTCCATAATCCTCTGAAAATTTTCAGGTGCACATTTCAGTCCAAAGGGAAGCCAAAGCCACCTGTACCTACCGAATGGTGTATTGAAACACATCAGATAGGATGACTCCTCATCCAGTTTGATTTGTAGGAATCCTGACCGCGTCAAACACTGAGAACACCTTGGCATCAGGTATACTTGCAATGACCTCCTCAACCTTGCGCATGGGATGATGCTCCCTCTTGATGACTTTGTTCAGATCAGATGGATCAAGACAGATTCTCAGTTTGTCATTAATGAGAGATACCACCATTGAACTGACCCATTCAGTTGGTTAATTGACTTTGGCAATGTATTCATTGGATTCCATCTCCCTCATTCGGGTTATTATACATGGCAAGAGGGAAGCTGGTTGTCGCTGCGAAGCGTGCATTACTCCCTTCACACCAGGTTCCAATTTAATTGTATACATGCCTGGCAGAGTTCCAGTAGTTCGCACTAGGTCCAGATATTCCTTCAACTCAGAAAGAATGTCACCGTGATCCACTTCAGTTCCAATGGAATCGAGTCTGATGATCAGACCCAGAACTTCAGCTGTATCTCTGGATATTATGTTTTCCTGTGAGAGAGACCACTTCAAGGTTGTGGTGAATGTCTTGCCACGGTACTGAACAGGAAGATTCACAGCTGCTATGTTTTATCCTGCGATTCGACCAGGTACACAATACCTTTGCTGATTGATGGATTTTGGCAGGGTGCATGAGTCGCTGATATCAGATAGTGTCATTGTTTTGCAGCGAGCTCCAGTATCAATTCTGAAGGTCATTTGCCTTCTTGATACCAAGAGAGACTGTCTCCATTTATCACCTCGTGATGCAGCCATTGTCTGCAGTGCACTGATCCATAGATTTTTTCCATTGGTTTCACCCATGTACTCGGTTGTATCAGCACAAGCACCATCCAACTGAGTTTCAACTGAATGTATGCTGGCACGTCGACGGTAAGCTGCAAGCCAATGGTTCGGTTTCTTGCAGTAAGAGCAGGTGGATGTAATTGCTGGGCATTCACCATGATTCCATGCATGATTAGGATCCTTACCACAGTGGTGGCAGCTGTCCTTACACTGGGGTCTATTCGGGGTTGATCTCCTGTGTTATGGCAGTTGTGGTGCTGGGTTCAATTGTGGTTTCGGCCTCGCATGTTTGTAGTATACTGCAGCTACACTTGTGTCCTCATCATGGACAATGCGAACTTGAGTCCTTGAAAGCTAATATTGCTGACCCACTTGAAGAGCTTTGACCAGCATAAGTTCCTCACCTCTGTCTAGTAGGCGCTCTTGGACCGTCTCCTCGTGCACGCTTTTGATAATTGCATCCACAAGCACATCTTCAGATTGCATATACTCACAGTCCAAGAGAATGAGATGCAAGTCCTTAACAAAGTTGTCAAACGATTCCTCGGAGCTTTGTTTCCTCTTGAACAGCCGATGCCACATGATGTGCTTGTTTTTTCGGGGACGAATATACAATTTAAATTTATCCAGAACTTTGTGTCTGACATTTCCGAATGAGTATCTGGCAGGTAGGCTCGAGAAAGGGTGTCTGGAAGTTCCATATCCTTCCCTCTTCTGTACTCAATGTTGAGGTCATACGGTTGCAATGGTATGACCTCAACATTCAGCACCGAAGAGGGGATGATATCCCACTTCTGACACCATGCAACCTAAGCAAGACTCCAGCTTGTAAGCCATCCAAGCCACGCCGGAATTGCCTTCTTTATTTTTCTAGTTCCGTTGAGATAACCAACAACAACAACAGCACTAAAGTTGTTTCTGAATTGCAGGCACTACAAACATATTGTTACGAATTTCAGAATCCGGTCTGATGAATGCATCCACACATCCAGGTCCTCAAACAGTTATTTCCTTAAATGCATGTTCAGATTAGCCCCATCCCCATGTCTAATGGGATCTTAAATGTGATGCGTTAAGAAGGGTGAAGGGTAGATCCCCTCTCTTATGGGAAGCTTTTTTTCTTTATGACAGACACATTTACACACATTTCTTTCACGAGCTCTGAAGCCTGCCCCCATTCTTCCTCAGCGGAAATCTTTTCTGAGCTCCGATGCCCACCTTTTTTGGGAGCGCACGGGTCGTCATGGTAACCGTGCGCCAGTGGGGCGGGGTGAGCTTGGGGCGGACGGCACCCCGCGGAGATATAAAAACGAGCCAGAGGTACGTTCTGAGAGAAAAGCGTGAGGAGAGAAAAGGGTGAGGAAAAAAAAAGCGTGAGGAGAGAAAAGCGTGAGGAAAGAAAAGCATGAGGAGAAAAAGCGAAAGGATAGAGGAAAAAGCAAAGGGCAAGAGAAGCGAGCAAGAAGCTGGTGTCTGACCAGCGCCGATGAGGCAGTTCATCCTTTCCAGTACTTGGGCAAGCGAATGTGTGGTGCGCGTGTGGGTGTCTGACCAGCGCCAACAACGAGACGGTTCGTCCTTCCCAGTGCTTCGGCTGGCGAGCGTGTGATGCACGTGTGGGTGTGAGCAGCGCCGCCAACAAGTGAGGCACAGGTTGGTCACCAACAACACCAGGGTCTAAACCCATGACAGATGATCTCGGTGCCCTCCAGACTTCGACTGGCGTTCAAGGCTGCCCCGCAAGAGGGTGTACGGCAAAGCTGAGTGCTGGCGACGGACGTGACACACGCACACATTTCAGGACGTTTTCGCTTCACGGACGACTTTCTGGTGAGCGAGACGATTCTTCCCCCCCCTTCCCCCTCAATGATCCGTTAGTTACCCATGTCTGTGTTTAGCTGTGAGTCGAACCCCCGATAAGCATCTGCTCTTTGTCTATTTCTTGGCATTTTGATTGATTTTGCTTTGAAATTCATTCTTTATTTACCTCAGCAAATAAAAAGTTCTTTTTATTTATTTATTTATTTTATTATCAATAAATAATTTGTCGATTTCCAACCTGTCCATGTTTGTTCTTTCCTTCCATTAATCCAGCATTGTCCGAACCGAGATAGACTGGGAGGTAATTACCACAGATTTGACCAAAAATAGTCGGCACGCACCAGCGGTTAAAACGCTCGGCTGTCCTAATTAAAATCTAATCAAGATAACATTGGTGCTTTGCTGAGGGCACGCTATCTGCTCAGGTAACCACGTGACCTCGAGTTAAACGGAATAATTAGACGGCGGACACTGGAACTTGTGGTTGACTGGGTGGCGTTCGTGGTTTTAAAACAACCCACCGTACCACAACGTTGTGAGCGGTGGCCCCAGGTCCGGCTCTACCGAGGACAACCGGGGATTAATCTCCCTGAGTGACAAGCTGGTGTCTTGGTACCCGTGGCCACTATATATTACATACACCATTAAAATAACAAAATACAATATTACATACACCATTAATATAACAAAATACAATATTACATACACCATTAATATAACAAAATACAATATTACATACACCATTAATATAACAAAATACAATATTACATACACCATTAATATAACAAAATACAATATTACATGCACCATTAATATAACAAAATACAATATTACATACACCATTAATATAACAAAATACAATATTACATGCACCATTAATATAACAAAATACAATATTACATGCACCATTAATATAACAAAATACAATATTACATACACCATTAATATAACAAAATACAATATTACATACACCATTAATATAACAAAATACAATATTACATACACCATTAATATAACAAAATACAATATTACATACACCATTAATATAACAAAATACAATATTACATACACCATTAATATCACAAAATACAATATTACATACACCATTAATATAACAAAATACAATATTACATACACCATTAATATAACAAAATACAATATTACAAACACCATTAATATAACAAAATACAATATTACATACACCATTAATATAACAAAATACAATATTACATACACCATTAATATAACAAAATACAATATTACATACACCATTAATATAACAAAATACAATATTACATACACCATTAATATCACAAAATACAATATTACATACACCATTAATATAGCAAAATAAAATATTACATACACAATTAATATAACAAAATACAATATTACATACACCATTAATATAACAAAACACAATATTACATACACCATTAATATAACAAAATACAATATAACATACACCATTAATATAACAAAATACAATATTACATACACCATTAATATAACAAAACACAATATTACAAACACCATTAATATAACAAAATACAATATTACATACACCATTAATATAACAAAATACAATATAACATGCACCATTAATATAACAAAATACAATATTACATACACCATTAATATAACAAAATACAATATTACATACACCATTAATATAACAAAATACAATATTACATACACCATTAATATAACAAAATACAATAGTACATACACCATTAATATCACAAAATACAATATTACATACACCATTGATATAACAAAATACAATATTACATACACCATTAATATAGCAAAACACAATATTACAAACACCATTAATATAACAAAATACAATATTACATACACCATTAATATAACAAAATACAATATTACATGCACCATTAATATAACAAAATACAATATTACATACAGCATTAATATAACAAAATAAAATATTACATACACAATTAATATAAGAAAATACAATATTACATACATCATTAATATATCAAAACTCAATATTACAAACGCCATTAATATAACAAAATACAATATTACATACACCATTAATATAACAAAATACAATATTACATACACCATTAATATAACAAAACACAATATTACAAACACCATTAATATAACAAAATACAATATTACATACACCATTAATATTACAAACACCATTAATATAACAAAATACAATATTACATACACCATTAATATAACAAAATACAATATTACATACACCATTAATATAACAAAATACAATATTACATACACCATTAATATAACAAAATACAATATTACATACACCATTAATATAACAAAATACAATATTACATACACCATTAATATAACAAAATACAATATTACATACACCATTAATATTACAAACACCATTAATATAACAAAATACAATATTACATACACCATTAATATAACAAAATACAATATTACAAACACCATTAATATAACAAAATACAATATTACATACACCATTAATATAACAAAATACAATATTACAAACGCTCGTGAGGTAAACCAAGAGAAAAGTCATTCTGACATTGCATCCGGATCGGGAGCATCTTCGTACGAATCGAAAGTCGAAATCATAATTGTATTGAGGTATTTATTAAATCTCGCACCCACCTTCGGACAGTGGCTGGGACCTCAAAACGTTCCACAGAAGGTTTGGCAGGGCTAGCCCTAAAACTGAGGGAGTAGTTCAGGATCAGACGTCTGTCCAATGGACGGCGCACAGTGATGTCTCAACCAGCCTGTGAAACGCTTGAGTGACAGTTTATCGTTGCCTAGACCGTCCTAACCACCCAGCACAACCATCCTGTGGTGGAGTCTGCGGGCCTACGGGGAAGGGCATGGTGGTGTGGGAGTGGTCGGAGTGGTCATTGTATCTGCAAGGGATATAAGGTGTGCGCGCCGCCTGAGGAGTCGTAGTAATGCTGGAGTCGTCCGGCTCGTGAGTGTGCTTATACGCAATAAAGGAGAGCCACGGGCAGAGTACGCCCGCGCTCGTGCTTGTGCACCACAGCCCGGCTCGACTGTTCCTCCGCATCGTGTCTGCCTGCTAAGCATCTTCTATTCAGTACATTACAGTTGGCTGACGAGGATCTTCGGATCGGCGTGTGCAGGGCGGCAAGTAACCCGTGCGGTTCCAAGCTACGGAGCCAAGGGTCTCGCCAGCACGAGCATGGCAGAAGGTCGGGGCACGGCGCACGGACGCGTACCCGTGTTCGGGGGAGATGAGTTCGAGTTGTTTTCTGAACAGTTAGGTTGCTACTTTCGCGCGAATGATGTAGAGGATGAAGAGAAGCGCAAGGCGATCTTGCTCGCCTCGCTATCAACAGAGCACTACCGGCTGCTAAGTGATTTGGTGGCTCCAAATAGACCCAGTGATGACGGGCTATCGTTTCAGGACATCGTGGCGAAAATGAAGACCCACTTGGCGCCAGAGAAGTCGTTACATCTCGCGCGGTTCCAGTTCGATCACTTCGCTAAGGGTGGCGAGGAGCGCGTTGCAGACTTCGTAGCACGGGTGAAGCATTCGGCTGTGCCGTGCAAATTCACAACAGAGGAACGTCCGGCACGGCTCAGAGATTGTTTTATTTCTGGTCTGCGAGACGCAAAGATGGTAGCAGCCATCCTGCGGTTGACCGACATCACATTCGACTCGGCGGTCGCGACTGCTTCGTCTGTCGAGCAGACACTCACGGATGTCCGCACCATTGCTGGCCAGGACGTAATGAGTAGCTCCAGCTGGGGCATGTCGGCTAATCCCGAGGTCCACGCGGTGACCGCACAAGTGCCGCAGGTCGCGCAGCCCGGAGTCCGCGCGATGGCTCAAGTGCCGCAGGTCGCACGCGCGCCTGGCGGTGCGGGACGAGGGGCACCGCAGCACGGTCGCACCGGGAGCGAAGGGGCTTTCCGGGGGTGCTGGGGGTGCGGGGGTCCGCACCTGCGACAAATGTGCCCGTATAAGAACACCGTGTGTTTGCATTGTCACAAGGTGGGACATTTGAAGCGTGTGTGTCGGATGGCGGGGGCCTCCGTTGGGGTCTTGGATGACGAGGTGCGGGAGGACCCCAGTGACCTGGAGATCGGCCTGCAACCGGGGCATGGCGATGCCGGCGAGCCGGAGCAGGAGATGCAACCACGGTTGAGTCTGTTTTCCGTTGGTTCGGAGATGACGACGCCTTTCACGGTGGAGGTCGAAGTGAATGGCGCACCGACCGTGTTTTGCGTGGATATCGGGGCTGCGGTGTCGGTCATGGGTGAGCAGGCGGCTCGTGGTCTTCGCGGTATTCGCCTGGTCAAGACGGCCTTGTCGTTATACACGTACACCGATGAAGCGATTGCACCGCTTGCGAGGGCCGACGTCTCAGTGCGCTACCGAGGTCGACGCGCCCGACTCTCGGTGTTCGTTGTACGAGGGGAGGGGCCCGCCCTTTTGGGTCGGGACTGGCTGGCACACCTCGGACTGGATCTCCGGTTCGTACCTCCAGTTGTGCCAGTGCTCTCTTCGAGGCCTTCGTCGAGTACCGAGGGCGAGGCTCTGGCGGCGGGGCCGCATCGATGCAACGGGAGCGGCCGTTCGTTGCTGCCTGCGGCGGTGATGTGCGGTTCGGGAGCGGCGAGAGCCGTATCAGCTCTCGCGATGAGTTCCCGCATTTCGGTGGCGCTCGTGAGGCAATGCGCGCCGGTGTTGTTCGGGCGGCTGCGACAGGTTGCGGTGAGCCCGTGGCGTTAAAGGGAGTCGCGAGTCACAACATTGAGTCGACAACCAAGAAACGGACTCGTGATGTGGGTTGTGGGTTGTTGTTCATGGCATATGTGTTTTTCCTTGCTCTAGTGATGCAGTTTAACGTTGTTGAAGTTAATGCCAGCAGTTCCCGTCTGAAAGTGGATTCGGCGGAGATCAATCAATGGGATTTGTGTTATGATCAATGTGATGTGGGGGCTTTGGAAGCGGTGGTGGCGAATAAAGAGGTTGGGTTGGCCTTCCATTGTCCCGGGCCGCGGGTTGTTGCTTTGTCATGTGCTGGGATTTTATCAGAAGAGCGCGCTGTACGGAGAAATGAGTTTGCAATGCTTCGAATGATGTTCGTAGCGATTTATAACGAGCCTATGATTGAAGTGTGGTTTAAATGGAATTGCTACTGTCTAGCTGCCGTGTGGGTCTTGGAGATCGACTCGGAACCAAAACTGGTGCACTGGTCTGCGTTACCCCCACCTCTGGTTGCGAGCGCAGCTCTCTGTGTTCGCTCAAGGCCGTTTAGACGGGCGTTGGCATCTCAACTGATTGTGGTGCGCGGGTTGTTTTGGAGCATTAAGTGCGTACAGCCAGCGGCGCTGTTCAGCGCCCCCGGCCAAGGTCGATCAAGGCTGGCGCTGGCGCCACGGCTTCCAGACAGCGGGCTTCCGGCCTCAGAATGTTTATCTACGTCGGGTCTGCCTGGGGGGAGTGGGCCGGAGGCGTTTGATGGTGCCGGGGGAGGTTGGCTCGAAAGATCGCCACGACCTCGGCGAGGGCCATGTCAGCATGAGCCGCCTGGGGGCGTTTCCGCTGTGTAGGGCTGCTGTGTTTTTCGCCTTGCTGCTTCATATCGGTAACGCGGCCAGAGTTTGGGAGGTGCTGTGTCTTCGGAATCTGGTCGTGGCAGCTCCATTAACTCGCTTTCACGCATTATATGATGTGGTGTGCTGTTCTACTTCGCTGTTTTCATTATATTTTCATGGTTATTATACCGAAGTCCTTCGTGTTGTTTATGCTTCTTATAATGGTGATCATTTAATAATCATAGTTTTAGGGGGGAGGAGTGTGGTGGAGTCTGCGGGCCTACGGGGAAGGGCATGGTGGTGTGGGAGTGGTCGGAGTGGTCATCGTATCTGCAAGGGATATAAGGTGTGCGCGCCGCCTGAGGCATCGTAGTAATGCTGGAGTCGTCCGGCTCGTGAGTGTGCTAATACGCAATAAAGGAGAGCCACGGGCAGAGTACGCCCGCGCTCGTGCTTGTGCACCACAGCCCGGCTCGACTGTTCCTCCGCATCGTGTCTGCCTGCTAAGCATCTTCTATTCAGTACATTACACATCCCACTAACCACTAAATCAAACTGTTATTCAAATATTCAAACGGTTTTTATAACGGGTTTCTATATGCTGCCCTGTTTCCTCGCAACCACTGAAAATGGTTTAATTTTTTGTTGAAAGTAATATATTTAGATAACTATCTCGTTAATAATATCTTTACTATTCATATTGTATTTTACCAATTCTATTTGTCGTTTTATGTTCTTAGACTTGTTTTAAAACTTGTTCAAGAAAACTTGTTTTAATCTGCTAACTGTAACTCCCTGTGTTAGCATAAGTCTGACTAGTTGTTTAAACCATTGACAAGTTCAGTGCTGTGTGTGATTGCTCTCACAGTCCTAATTATTTAACCTGTAACTGTACCATGGAATAGTTTCTTAGTAATGTTTCTGTCTAAAAAGGCATTCGTACAATGTAGATTGGAAAAACATCTCGTTTATCAAACAATTTGGTGTGAAATCTATAAAAAAAATTGATGTCGATTTGTAATTCTAAAAAAGAAACTGAAATGAGAGTTTGGTTTTTCCTTTTGTGATTCGAGTTCTTTTGGATATATATCATGAAGCTGATCAAATACAATAAATATTTTAAAATAAATACCTGAATAAAACACACACACACACACACACACACACACACACACACACACAAACACACACCTCACCTGTCCCTTTGGGAATAGGTGAGGCTAAGATTTTTTTTTAAACCCTCAGGGTTTTTGGACAGAGGGAATTCACAAATGACTAAAGTAGAGTTCAAATCCACAAGACAAAGACAAGCAGGCATGCTGAAACAAATCAGGGTAGTGTGGTGGTTGTTGGTGTTGCATTTTAGTGGGTTCCTCAGGTTGGCAACCCCGTGAGACCTTGTATTACTGTTCTGGTGTATCGTACCAAATTTGGTCCATATTGGTCATGTAGTTTGTGATGAAAATGTTTCTTGGTGAATATGAGGGATTATGAGAGGGAGGCCGTGGCCACCTTTCCAGGGGAGAAATGGCCTTGGGAAGCACAACATAATGTTCGGGCATGGTGTATGGCCAGTTTTGTCTGGATCCGGTTGTCGGTTTCTGAGAAGATTTTTGAATGAAATACCAATATTTGGGGTAAACCCCCCATTTCAGCCCCTCTAAATGGGCGGATCAAAATGGGGAGCACAATTCCATAAGACCTTACGGTCCTGATGCATCTATCTATAATTCCAGCAATCTCTGTGTGTCTGTGTGTGTGTGTCTGTGACCGCTGTTTCTCGACAACCACTGGTCCGATCTCATTGAAACTTGCCAGGTATATTGCTGGGGACCTGAGTATGTGCCTTTTCAAGGTTTGATATTAATCTGACAAGTGGTTTCCAAGTTATGGCCATTTATTTACCAAACCAATGACAGGACACGGTGCTATGACGTGACGATTGACGTCACAATTCTTTTTTGTATTTTTTTATTTTTGCACGTATGGCCACTCACGTACGGGCACACACGTATGGGCCCGCACTAGTTGTACCAAATTTGGTCCATAATTAATCGGTCAGGTAGTTTTCGTCAAATGTTAATGGACGTACGGAAGGACACCGGGACCCACTCTATGAGCTTATTTTGGAAAAACAACCGAATTTTTTTTATTATTTTTTTTGGAGGAACATGGGGTGCCGAGGCAGTTTCATTTGGTGAAGCTAAAGGAGTACATTTCTGCACGGGTCGCCACTCTGACGCAGGATATGACCTCGACAATGCGAGCGGGAAAAGAGATTAACTATCACCAAAAAGGTTGTCTTACTAAAACAAACTCGACTCAAACTCAACCACTTGCCGAATTAAATTTCCTTGTCTGCATGTACCTTCACACTGGAAATTTTTACGAGAATATAGCTATTTTCCTCGCCATCAAGCTCAGCCTATTTTGAGGCGAACTCTCGCACTCTTTCCCAGCTCTTCTCTTTTAATTCAATCAAATTTCCACTTTTTTTATACAAACATGCATAAGGCACCGCATTGTTAACCTCCGCCATCTTCGAAGATGGATGGAGGTTAGTTTTCTCCCCTTTCTGTTTGTTTGTTTGTTTGTTTGTTTGTGTGTTTGTTTGTGAACAGTATTACGGAAAAACTCCTCGACGGATTTCGATGAAACTTGGTGGGGCGGGGGGGGGGGGTTAGGTATGGTCCAAGGATCATGCCATTAAATTTTGGACTTGGTCCCCCCCCCCAAAAAAAAATTGTTAGAGAAAATTTTTTTTTTTTGCATTTCTACATGTTTTAATTGATTTCCAACCCCCCCTCCAAATTTTTTTACCCCCCAAAATAGAGAATTTTTTTTTTTGCATTTCTACATGTTTTTAGTGATTTCCAACCCCACCCCCCCCCAAAAAAAAATTGTTAGAGAAATTTTTTTTTGCATTTCTACATGTTTTAAGTGATTTCCAACCCCCCAAAAAATTGTTACCCCCCCCCAAAAAAATAGAATTTCTTTTTTGCATTTCTACATGTTTTGTGATTTCCAACCCCCCCAAAAAAATTATTACTCTCCCCCAAAAAAATTGTTAGAAATAAATTTTTTTTGCATTTCTACATATTTTGTGATTTCCAACCCCCCCCCCAAAAAAAAAAATTGAGAAAAATTTTTTTTTTTTGCATTTTTACATGTTTTAAGTGATTTCCAACCCCCCAAAAAAAAAATTGTTACCCCCCCAAAAAAGGGAATTTTTTTGCATTTCTACATGTTTTTAGTGATTTCCAACCCCCCAAAAAAAATTGTTACCCCCCAAAAAAAATTGTTAGAGAAATTTTTTTGCATTTCTACATGTTTTAAGTGATTTCCAACCCCCTCAAAAAAATTGTTACCCCCCAAAAAAAAGAGAATTTTTTTTTTGCATTTCTACATGTTTTAAGTGATTTCCAACCCCCTCAAAAAAAATTGTTACCCCCCCGAAAAAATAGAGAATTTTTTTTGCATTTCTACATGTTTTAAGTGATTTCCAACCCCCCCCCCCCCAAAAAAAAAAAAATTATTACTCTCCCCACAAAAAAATTGTTAGAGAAATAATTTTTTTTTGCATTTCTACATATTTTAAGTGATTTCCTCTTCTTCTTATTTCGGCTGCTCCCGTTAGGGGTCGCCACAGCGGATCATCCGTATGATCCGCATAGTGATTTGGCACACGTTTTATGCTGGATGCCCTTCCTGACGCAACCCTGGTCGCCTCTTACGACACAGGGATATGGTACACCTATTTAACCGGGGTATACCATTTTAACTGGGGTATACCTATTTTAACCGGGGTATACTATTTTAACCAGGCCCAGTACACTGGTACTCACTTTGCTGACCTCGGAAGGATGACAGGCTGAGTCAACCCCCTGGTGTATTAATTCAGTGGCCCAACGGGGCTTGAACTCAGGACCTTTTGGATCCCAAGCTGCTGCCCTAACCACTGCGCCAACACCAGGCTCATTTTAAGTGATTTCCAACCCCCCGAAAAAAATTGAGAATTTTTTTTTTTTTTTTGCATTTTTACATGTTTTAAGTGATTTCCAACCCCCCCCCCCCCCAAAAAAAAAATGTTGGAGAAAAGAACTATAACTCTCAGCATTGCTGACATCATATTTAATGAATAACATAGAAGGTTCACTTGAGTGACCCAGCAGTATTGGCGGCGGAGGTTTTGCACTCTCCCGAGTGCTCCCCCTCTAGTTTCTGGTTGCTTTCTTCAACAACTAGAGTGGACCAGAATTATATGACGAAAATAAAATAGTGCCGTAAATTCATCCGCCTGCCTCTGTTTGGTCGACGTTGCTATAGCACTGAGTGATCAGGCCACTGTGAATATAATGTAGTGATCTTGTCCTCGGGTTAAATAAAAAAATAGGACCACTGGACCTGTAGCTTATCTAGGCCCAGGCCTAATGTTGTAATGCAAATTTGGAAGGATTCTGACTGGTGGGTCTGGAGAAGAAGATATCAAAAAAGGAATTAATGCAATTTTCCCAAAAGTTGACCGAGTCAGCCATTTTGACACACTTCCAGTCACGTAATCAGCATGGCCTCCACAATTTAACATTAGGACCGTGTCCTAATGTTGTAACCCAAATTTGGAAGGATTCTGACTGGTGGGGCTGGAGAGAATTCTTGAAGGAATTTACTAAGTCGGCTATTTTGACCTACATAAAGTCAAGTGACCAGAACGAGCTTTGCAATTCCGGTTACCAGTCACGAGAGGAATGCTGCTGACAAATTTCAGCCAGGTGGGCCCAGCACTTTGGCCGGAGAAGTCGAAAAAGGAGACGGATGGACGGACGGTATGCGATGACAATACCTTATCCTTTATCAGAAATGTAAACTCCAGATAAGCTAATAATCTTTTGTGGTGGAATATTAAGTGTGGAACAGTAGATTTGGACTTAATTTATGCTGATCTAATATTCAAAATGAAATGCACTTCTCCATTATATATTCATGGCTATCTATCATTATATATTTATATATTTTGGCCTCATCTATCAAAGATAAAGAATCAGTTAAAAAATTATAAAATTCTCGGATCCGGATCTTCACCAAAATCTAAGCAATTCGTCCTTGTCACACACCCAAGCTGTCCACAAAGTTTCATCTGAATCCATCCATAACTGTTTCGCAAGGAATCACAAGGAATATAGATGCAGGAGCAGGCCATTTGGCCCATCGTGCCAGCACTACATCAACACCAGACCAATTTATGACCGTTGTCCACTGCCAAAAAATGTTTTTGTCGTTTTTTCTTTCTTTCCAGGGGGAGTGGGTAAAGGCGGTTCCTGGGTGAGAAACACACATCAACCACACACCGCCCCTTGATGGGACCCCCCACAAACAACACTCCACACACCCACACACAATCATCCATCCACACTCAAGGTACCGCAAAGCCCTGCCAATGTCCCTATACCCCCTCCATCTCCAATACTTACAGGAACCTATCTAATTCTAATTTAAACTTATCTACTGTTTCTGCTGCCACTACCTTTCCAGGGAGACCAGTCCATGCATTAACGACTCTCTGAGTAAAAGACCCCTGCCTTACTACCGTTTCAATTCTCTTCTTTGCTCTCAGACTACGGCCCCTCTTCCTCCTATCTCTGGCCACTTTGCTGAATAATTCTTCTGCACTTATTTTATTGATACCCGTCATTATCTTAAACATGTCCATCATATCCCCTCGATACCACCTCCTTTCTCGTGGAAAAAGCCCCATCTCCTTCAGCTGCTCCAAAGAGCTAAGTCGAGCTTGGCCCGAAATCAATCTTATTGTCCTCACTGAACACTCTCAATGACATCTATGTCCTTCCTGAGTTGTGGTGACCAAAATTGCACACAATATTCTAGATGTGGCCCTCACTAAATTCCTGTACAATGTTAACACCTCCTCTTTTGATTTACAAATGATCCCCCTCCGAATACAACCCAAAACCCTATTTGCTTTACCTATAGCTGCCTGGCACTGTGCTGCCTGCTTACGTCCATTATTTATTACCACCCCCAGATCCTTCTCCTGGGTGACACGCTCCAAAATTACCCCTTGTATCCTGTAATCTCTATTTTCATTGTTATTCCCCATCCCCAACACCTTACACTTGCTCAGGTTAAATTCCATCTGCCAATCTTTCGCCCAATCCATGCAAGTATCAATACTTTCCTGAATCTGATCATCACCTCCTCTGCTATCCACCTCACCTCCAAGCTTTGTGTCATCCGCAAATTTGGAAAGCTACACTATCCAAATCGTTGATATAAATAACGATCCAAGTACTGATCCCTGAGGTACCCCACAACTTAAATCTCCAGCAAGATATCCTCCCACTCACAGCCACTCTTTGCTTCCTACCACAAAGCCAGTTTGCAATCCATTTAGCTACCTGACCAGCCACTCCACAAACCCTCACTTTGGCGAACAACCTCCGATGTGGTACCTTATCAAATGTCTTCTTAAAGTCCTGATATACTACGTCCACTGCCTTTCCCTCATCCACCCAATCAAACCCTGCTACATAGAACTCTAAAAGATTTGTGAGACAAGAACTACCTTTGGTAAACCCATGCTGACTACTTTTAATTAGTTTGTATTTATTTAAATGGTTCCTCATCTGGTCCCTAATTAATGCCTCCAACACCTTCCGCACAACTGAAATCAAACTAACAGGTCTATAGTTTCCCAATTCTTCTTTGGATCCTTTCTTAAATAATGGTGTTACATTTGCTTCTCTCCAATCCTCCAGTACCCGTCCTAACTCCAGTGAGCTGTTGGAAATATCCATTAACATCTCGCTTACCTGCTCACCCACTTCCCTCAATACTCTCAGGTGCATATTATCTGGACCCAGAGCCTTATCTACACTTAGATTTCCGAGCTGAAATTTGGAGAAGAAGAGAGTTAAAACAGTCGTAAGGTGGAGGTCTTTTATTCAGAGTCAAGTAGGACTGGATGCATGAAGTAGTTAATGCATGCAATCCATACATCCATCACAAGCACACTCTGAACAGAGCGTTGGTGGTGCCAAAGCTGTCTCCTGGGCTATTGGGCACAATCCTGGACAGGTCGCCACTCTGACACCAGAAACTCAAATGGTTCAATCATCCCAGAAAGCTGGTATTCATTTTGCTGACCTCAGAAGGATGACAGGCTGAGTTGTAACCTCACCTGTTATTCATTCAACGGCCAAAAAGGATTTGAACTCAGGACCCTAGGATCCCAAGCCCACCAACCTTACCATTAAGCCAACACCAGGCATATGCATGGAATTGGTCTCCCTGGAAAGGTAGTGACAGGAGAAACAGTTGGTAATAGATAGGTACCTGCCGCTGATTCCCCATTTATTTATCTTTCTTTCCCTCTTCCTCGTAGTCTGCAGCTGCTGCTAAAACAATAAATCAGTTTGGAGAAGTTGTCACAAGAGGATCGAGGAGAATTGAAAACGACACCCCGGGCGAGCAAATTGTCCCACAATAGCATTGTTTCCATGGAGACCGCCATGTTGTTAAGAGGTGCTGAATGCTCTGTTCCGTTGGAGTGTTTGCTTGAGCACTTTGAATCAGGCAAGCCGCTTGCTAACGAAACACACTCCAGATGTGCAGATGCTACTTCACTCTCTGTTACTATGTTCCAGTGCTCTGAACTTTACATGATCATGTCATGCTCAAATTTACAAAACGTGTCATTGAATATTTTGCCTTCAGAAAGTCACATCATTTGTCAATGTTGGAGTATGGAGTCTCAATATGGCGGCCGGTATGGAGTCTCAATATGGCGGCCGGTATGGCGTCTCAATATGGCGGCCGCATGGAGTATCAATATTGTGGCCTCATCAGCAGACTCACTCTCATTGTCCGATAGTTCCTCCACGTTATAGAGCTCAGTGGCTCGAAATCGGAAAGTATAAATACCTCGAAATGACTAATCTTTGTTGAAAGGTGATAACTATTTTCCAAGCCCATTAGTATTATTCAGATGATAATTCATTATTATTGTGAGGACCAATTGAAACGAATAGTGTGTGATCGGGTCAGAAAAGAAGGGGAGGATTATATATACATGATTATAATATATTAATTAGCATACTGTTTTCAAGTAACAACAGCCGTTCAAAAACACTTTGGACCGCCGATCGTTTGTCAATGATATTTAGCAAAAAAAATTACAAGAAATATCGACTTCTCTTCAGGCGAAGAGTGCTTGATTTTAAAACGTCATAGATACGTCACGCTCAGTGCGAATAATGCGAGTGGTCGCTTCTTTTGGGTGTCTCAAGATGGCGGCGTGTTGACTTCAACATTCAGCGGTGAAAGTCAATCCAGTTTGTTTGGAGACCGGTGTTGATGATGCGACACCCAGGTGTGAAAAACTTTTAAATCTGTAAAGCAGAAAACTAGAAAGCCAGAAGGAATGCCTTTTTATTTTTAGGAACGAATAATACTGAGCGGAAATATGCGGTTTGATTTTTAATGGAATAATTTATCGTTTCGTTCCTCATCAGTCTCGTCACCATTCCAAATACTGTACCATGGCTGTCGGACAGGTGACTTGTTGATTCCGCCATGGAACACATACACACTCCCAGGGTAAGTACTCCAACCTCATTGTATCATGGAGCAAAAGTGAATTTCCGAGGCTTTGTGTCGTTTTCTGTTTTTCCTTGTAACTTGCTGTGAGTTTTGTTATCGTGTTTTCCCAAATCTGTGATCTGCTTTCCTCAAACCTCATCTCACGTTTACGCGATTGTATTCACGGCTGATTGTATCGTACCCAATCTTTCACCTCTATTCTTTATACCCTCATCCCCCACTCCTCCTCTTCACTTCCACCTCCCCCCTCCTCTTCACTCTCACCTCCTCCTCCTCTTCACCCTCACCTCCCACCCTCCTCTTCACCCTCACCTCCCACCCTCCTCTTCACCCTCACCTCCCACCCTCCTCTTCACCCTCACCTCCCACCCTCCTCTTCACCCACACCTCCCACCCTGCTCTTCACCCTCACCTCCCACCCTCCTCTTCACCCTCACCTCCCACCCTCCTCTTCACCCTCACCTCCCACCCTCCTCTTCACCCTCACCTCCCACCCTCCTCTTCACCCTCACCTCCCACCCTCCTCTTCACCCTCACCTCCCAACCTCCTCTTCACCCTCACCTCCCACCCTCCTCTTCACCCTCACCTCCCACCCTCCTCTTCACCCTCACCTCCCACCCTCCTCTTCACCCTCACCTCCCACCCTCCTCTTCACCCTCACCTCCCACCCTCCTCTTCACCCTCACCTCCCACCCTCCTCTTCACCCTCACCTCCCACCCTCCTCTTCACCCTCACCTCCCACCCTCCTCTTCACCCTCACCTCACACCCACCTCTTCACCCTCACCTCACACCCACCTCTTCACCCTCACCTCACACCCACCTCTTCACCCTCACCTCCCACCTCTTCACCCTCACCTCCCACCTCTTCACCCTCACCTCCCACCCCCTCTTTCATCCTCACCTCCCCCTCTTTCATCCTCACCTCCCCCTCTTTCATCCTCACCTCCCCCTCTTTCATCCTCACCTCCTCCCTCCTCTTCCACTCTCCTTCCTCTCTTCCCCTCTTCTCTCCTCCAACCACCACTTCCCCTCTCCCCAAACTGATTCCCTCTTCCCCCTTCTCGGACTCCCTCCCCCCTTCTCCGACTCCCCTCCACCCCCTTCTCCGACTCCCCTCCACCCCCTTCTCCGACTCCCCTCCACCCCCTTCTCCGACTCCCCTCCACCCCCTTCTCCGACTCCCATCCACCCCCTTCTCCGACTCCCCTCCACCCCCTTCTCCGACTCCCCCTCCACCCCCTTCTCCGACTCCCCCTCCACCCCCTTCTCCGACTCCCCCTCCACCCCCTTCTCCGACTCCCCCTCCACCCCCTTCTCCGACTCCCCTCCACCCCCTTCTCCGACTCCCTCCCCCCTTCTCCGACTCCCCTTCCCCCTTCTCCGACTCCCCTCCCCCCTTCTCCGACTCCCCTTCCCCCTTCTCCGACTCCCCTTCCCCCTTCTCCGACTCCCCTTCCCCCCTTCTCCGACTCCCCTTCCCCCCTTCTCCGACTCCCCTTCCCCCCTTCTCCGACTCCCCTTCCCCCTTCTCCGACTCCCCTTCCCCCCTTCTCCGACTCCCCTTCCCCCCTTCTCCGACTCCCCTTCCCCCCCTTCTCCGACTCCCCTTCCCCCCTTCTCCGACTCCCCTTCCCCCCCCCCTTCTCCGACTCCCCTTCCCCCCTTCTCCGACTCCCCTTCCCCCCCTTCTCCGACTCCCCTTCCCCCCTTCTCCGACTCCCCTTCCCCCTTCTCCGACTCCCCTTCCCCCCCTTCTCCGACTCCCCTTCCCCCCTTCTCCGACTCCCCTTCCCCCCTTCTCCGACTCCCCTTCCCCCCTTCTCCGACTCCCCTTCCCCCCTTCTCCGACTCCCCTTCCCCCCTTCTCCGACTCCCCTTCCCCCCCTTCTCCGACTCCCCCTCCCCCCTTCTCCGACTCCCCTTCTCCGACTCCCCTTCTCCGACTCCCCCCTTCTCCGACTCCCTCCCCCTTCTCCGACTCCCTTCTCCGACTCCCTCCCCCTTCTCCGACTCCCCTCCCCCCCTTTCTCCAACTTCCCCCCCCACAAAGTTGGAGAATGTGTGTTTAGTCGACCGGTTCGCGTCCAAAAAGGCAGTCAAAGGAACCTTGCACCTAACTGCTACACATCTGATCTTCATTGAGAACTCTGGAAACAAGGAGACCTGGGTGAGTCAACGGTTTTGTAACAGAATAATTTAGTTTGTGACACTGAGTAACTGGATAGGTGCCTAACGTTGATTGGTCGGGGGGGGGGGGGGTCTTGAAGCCACAGGAAGCGCTCAGCCTGCCATATTCCTTCTCCCACAACACCGAAAATCCTGTTTGCCTCAATACAAATACTTGCTTCAAGGTGCATATTTCCTATGAAAATTCCACCTTCCTACTTGATTTTAGTCCAGTCCCACTTTATTTTATTCGATTCCTGGGTTGGAAAAGCGTTGTTATAGTATAGTATTTACTCGCAAATACCACCCGTCGCGTCACTGACGGGAATACTGAGAAGGGGGGAGAGGGAGAGAGGGGGCGGGAGATTGAGAAGGTGGAGGGCGAGGGGGAAAGAGAGAGGAAGGGGAAGAATGAGGAGGGGTGTGGAAAGGGAAAGCAGTGTGAGGTGAGAGGAAGGGATGGTATACGTGCGGTGGAGCATCGATTACGAGTCATACTGTCTCATCAAAATGATTCTGCATAGAATAACAGTGGAGATGGAAACAAAATAATCTGAAATCCATTTTCTACCGGTCATACGATAAATACTGTGCAGAGACAAACACCATCTAGACACGTCCGGAGAGGAACACTGCCCGGACAAAATCACCGTACAGCCATGTCTGGTGATCACCACCTGCGGTGGAGCATCGATTACGAGTCGTACTGTCTCATCAAAATGATTCTGCATAGAATAACAGTGGAGATGGAAACAAAATAATCTGAAATCCATTTTCTACCGGTCATACGATAAATACTGTGCAGAGACAAACACCATCTAGACACGTCCGGAGAGGAACACTGCCCGGACAAAATCACCGTACAGCCATGTCTGGTGATCACCACCGTCTGGATACGTCAAGAGATAGGGAGGGAGAGAGAAGGAGAAGAAGAGAAGAGGTGTAGGAAGATGGTGCTGCACTGTATTGAGACAGAGATAAACAGGCATTGGGGGCATGGAAGTTCGCATAGAGAATGTTATGTTTTATGAAACACACACACGTATAGGTATTGGCGAATACAACCCATCGCTTTGATGATGGGAATATTAAGGGGGGGAGGAGCATGGAGGAGGGGAGCGAGGGAGGAGGAGAAGGGATATCGAGGGGGGAGCGAGGAGGAGTGCGGAAAGGGAAGGCAGTGTGAGGGGAGGGTCCGACCAGACATAACCATCGTCTGGATGACAGGTTCATTGAGTGGGCAGAGAGAGGGGTGGAGGAGCGGGGAGGAAGGGAGGGGTTGAGGAGGGGTGAGGGAGTGAAGAGGGGTCGGGGAGCAAAGAAGCAGGAGGGGTGGGGGGCGCGAGGAAGGACGACTCGCCCTGAAGGACGGGGCACGGGTGACTCGCCCTGAAGGACGGGGCACGGGCGACTCGCCCTGAATGATTAGCTCAGAATGATTTGGCATGGTTGTTCTTTCTTTCTTTTGTGGGTTTAATGGTGATTTCAGAGCCTCGAGGCTCTATATACGCCTCTCAGCTAAACATCTCGGATATGGATACTGGAGGCTTATATTGGTCGCCCCATTTCTTTTATGAATTGTAAAACTGATTGACAGAACCGGGGGTGCTTCTGAGTCAGATGGCAAAATGCATCTGGCAGGCCTGACCATGTGATCCCCATGATACGGACAGAACGCGGTAGATGTCATCTGGGCTCATTGTACCCAGGGCAGAGAGAGAAAACGTGAACCAAATCCTCGGGAACATTACACCAGTCACACAACACCGTGGGGTGATGCCCTATCCTCTGAAGATAGAGGTTGAGAGAACAATGCCCGTGCGGTTGTTGTTATTGAATTCAATCCACGCTGTCGCAAAAACGAGTTATCATAACAGGTTCTACCTCGCAGCAACTGCCGACAGTACATCTCATTCAGGAAGGGAAGTACACCACCATCCACTGTGGGGTGCTCGGCAGGCGGCTTAAGCACTCAAGCAATCACTCCAATTGAATGAATGGCTAATGATCGCGATGTCTGAATGTCCAAACCATGATCTAATTGGACAAATCAACACTTTTTTTTGGAGTCGGAACTGATGATATTTTCGAATCTGGAGCTTACATTTTGTAATTCTGGTTAGTTTCAGAGATTCTCTCGGTTATTCATATGCAGAAATGAAATAAAACCACAAACGCTGACGTCTCTGGGTGTTTAAAAGCACTGCAATGTACCCAGCTGTTCGTAACTATGATGAACAGGTATTCGATAACATGAGTGAGGAAAGTGGGGGGGGGGGGAAACAACTTTATTATGAAGAAATCATTGCGACCTATTCCAAATCACTGCATGATTGAGCAGGCCAAAAAAACGTGGTGGCTTCAAACCCCAGTGAGCGAGGTGGCCGATGATTTCCTGATGAGGGATATAATTAAATAAAGCTGTTAATTATCTTCAAAAGTGGTGTTTTAATTAGTTTTGTTAGTATGCATGCAAAGTTTCAGGCTGCTTGGTTTTATGGTTTTGGAGTTATGGAGGACAGACTGACAGACGCACGTGCACACTGACAGGCGCGCATGCACACACACACACACACACACACACACACACACACACACACACACACACACACACACACACACACACACACACACACACACACACACACACACATTTGTTTGTATCGATGAAATGGCATCTTGCTGTTGTAAAAACTGCAACGGTCGTGATCAAAGGAGAAGAGGAATCACATTTCATCGGTCAAGTAGAATTCAACTTGGTTACTAACAGTCCCATTCATTCATTCGGGAGAGCAAAGATGGCAGCCAAATGGTTTCAAAAAATGAGCTTCCCCTCCTTTCCAGTTAGTATCGAGATCAGTGGTTGGTGATGATTGGTTTTCAATGAGGGATTGAGGTGGAGGGAGGTGTTTTTGTTTATCTTCTTGCACCGATAGTCTAGACATCCTTCCTAAGGTCCACAAAATACTCTTACTATTCCTCTTGGAAGAACGTTTCATGTTTGATGTTTATCTTACAGAAATCGCTCAAAAATCACATTTCTAAACTCTACATGTTCCTTTTTGATTGTTCTCAGAGCTTTCCCATAATGCTGTGCATGCCGCCATGTTGGTTGGATTCACTTCCCGACAACAATAGCATCAGTAGCTCTACAATCAAGCGCGTTTATCTTGTCCTTCTGACTTGCTGCGATCGAAGGTTACGCTAATTCTCTTGCCTTGTTAGGTCTTGTTTACCTTTTGCTCACGGGTTTAACTTGCCAAGCAATATGGTTGCACGCGTTGCATTATGGGTACTGAAACCCCTCTATATCAGCAATGAATGTATCGTTGTCTTCTACTTTCCACACATGCATGCAGCTTGAATGCCTTTCATTATCCCCATGCTATTTTGAAGAAAAAAAATGGGGAGGGGGGAGGATATTGTAAGGCCATATAAAAAAAAAATTACCTGTTCATTGTCGATTTTTATTTCTTTTTTTTTTAGATTGAAGGAGCCACTTTTAATTTATTTATTACATTTATGTGTTTTCAAAATGGCCACCAGCTTTTAGTACCTGACCAATCACGTACCTGACATGGCAGTTTTTTTTCACCTCCCCACCTCCAAAAAATTTAATTGCATGAGTCATGTACCCGACATGTCAGTTCTCTACCCCAAATCAAATATGACTTGGGTCATATACCTGAATATGCTGGGTCATTCCATGTCAAATCAGCCCAAAAAAATGAAAGTCTGCGGTGACCCCCTCAGATTTTCCTGAAAAAAATTCTCAAAGCTACCTTAACATATATGAGGAAGGTTTGCCAAGTTATAGCTCTAAATTCCAAGTAGTGTCTGAAATATGGCCCTGCAAACACCCTAGGGGTGTTTCAATTCTGGCAGTCGCAAGTTGCAGATTTGTATCTGAAGCATTTTTGGAGGGCTCTAGATTCCAGAGTTTTACAAACGGCGTTCTGAAAATTCACACAAATGGCGTCTGTTAGTGAGGCTTTCAGAATCTGACATCAAAAATGTTCTACTTAAAGTACTTTTTAATATAAGTACTCTCAAATCTCATAACTTGGCAAACCTTCCTCATATATGTTAAGGTAGCTTTGAGAATTTTTTTCAGAAAAATCTGAGGGGGTCACCGCAACCCCTGGCTGAAATGACACAGAATGACTGTGCTTGGTGTTGGCTTCATGGTTAAGGTGGTGGGCTTGGGAATCTAGGATCCTGAGTTAAAATCCCCCTTGGCTGTTGAATTAATACCAGGTGGAGTTGACTCTTCCTGTCATCCTTCTGAGGTCAGCAAAATGAGTGCCAGCTTGCTGGTATCCTGTGTCGGAGTGGCGACCCATCCAGGATTGTGTCCAATACCCAAGGAGACTGTTTAGGCAGCACCAACACTCTGCACAGAGCATGGTCCCAATGGATGGATATACCTGACATGTCATGTACACACTCACCAAGTCTATTAAAATATAATCCACAGTTGAAAAATATATAATGACTGTATGGTGGAATACAAAAAAAAAATTCACACTTCATGTATATTAAAATGATTGGCTATGCCATATATGTATATAGATCTGCAGTAAACATTTAATACACGACTTGCATATGTGGAATGTGGACTCACCAGTGCTTCCTGGTCCAGCTCTCCACTAACGAAATCGGAGAAAACATCATAGAGCGAGCTTCACCCGTCAAGAACTGTTCTCGCATATCACGGCTTCAGGACTATAACTTCCCGTCCAAATTTGCAAACGGATGAAAACCATCTTCAGAAATGAAGCTTAAATCACGAAAATGATTCGTCGCATTCACACAATTTGCTAGTTTTATAACCAGTCGTAGCTTGCATCATTTTACTCGGAAGCATGCACTGAATTTTACTGCAGCAGCTGCGATGAAACTTACGTGTACACGGATCAGCATTGCTCACATATCGCACACGTAAACGGAAAGCGACAGTACAGTTATTGGCACTGCAACTTGGTGGAAGTTATATCAACTCAGAATCGACGTTGGGGGAAATTAATTATTCAAAGAATGGTGCAAGAGTCATATATGGAGATATGCATTTTTAAGTGATGCAAATCGCTTCAATATATGTTAGTCAGCTTGTATGTTTTTTTTTTGTTTTTTTTTTTTTGTTTGTTTGTTTGTTTGTTTGTTTGTTTGTTTGTTTGTTTGTTTGTCTGTAATCACGTATAAAAAATTCTGCAGAGCACAGTTATCATTGGAAATTTTTGTAACTTCGCATATCAGAGGCCTATAGAGGTCCCGTTCAGCGCATAAAATTTTGAAGGTCAAGGTCACTTTGTCGCAAATCAGGGGAGTTGACGAAACCCTTATTTTTTGAGTAATTTTGATCGGATCGTCTTCAAACTTCATGGGAAGATAGTTCATGGTCTGGCGCTCAGCTGATTAATTTTTGGTGGCGATTGGCCTTGACCTTCATATGTTTTTTTTTGTCTGTAATCACGTATAAATCACTCTGCAGAGCACAGTTATCATTGGAAATTTTTGTAACTTCGCATATCAGAGGCCTATAGAGGTCCCTTTCAGCGCATAAAATTTTGAAGGTCAAGGTCACTTTGTCGCAAATCAGGGGAGTCGACGAAACCCTTATTTTTTGAGTAATTTTAATCGAATCATCTCCAAACTTTATGGGAATGTAGTATATGGTCTGGCGCTCAGCTGATTAGTTTTTGGTGTCGATTGGCCTTGACCTTCATGGTTAGCACCTGAGGTCAAACATATTTGACCCCAAGGTCAAATTTTCAAGTTTTAGGAACCATATCGTGTAGTACCTCAAATTGAACACCTCGAAGAGTGCTTTCTAGATTTGTCAAGCTTGAGACATTATGACGTCATTTGGTGACGTTATGAGGCAAACATATTTTTCATGGTTACTCTGTAATTCTCATCGGAATCTCTCGTAGGCAGATATTCCTCAAGGAGTTGCTCCTGGTGGATAGCAGCTCTGTTCACCTCAGTGTGACCTTAAAGAAGTCACACGTGGTCACCTTTTGGCAAGATACGGGTCATCCTGTGGGTGACATTGGTTTTTTTTTTTGGGTTGTTTGACAGCTACCTATACTAACAAAAGTGTGTGTGTGTGTGTGTGTGTGTGTGTGTGTGTGTGTGTGTGTGTGTGTGTGTGTGTGTGTGTGTGTGTGTGTGTGTGTGTGTGTGTGTGTGTGTGTGTGTGTGTGTGTGTGTGTGTGTGTGTCCTCCATAACTCCAAAACCATAAAACCTAGCAGCTTGAAACTTTGCATACTAAGAAAACTCCAAGGAAGTGCAAGAGTGAAAATTGGATGGTTGGGTTAATTAAAACGCCCCTTTTGAAAATAATTAACAGCCTTATTTAATTATATCCTTCATCAGGCGATCCTCGGCCACCTCACTCTCTGGGGTCTTAAGGCGTTTCCTGGGTAATCTTGCTGGGGTCTGAAACCACCATGTTTTTTGGCCTGCTCAACGATGCCATGACTTGGAACAGGCCGCAATGATTTCGTAACGATAAAGTTTTTCTTTTTTTTCAATTTCCTCACTCGTTATCAAATGCCTGTTCATCATAGCTACGAATAGTTGTGTGCATCGCTTTTGTAAATACTTGGAGTGATTTCATGATTTTCCACTATCACTTCCGTTTCTGGTTCTTGAGCGACGGTGGGGGTTCTTCTTCAGGGACTCTGCGGAATTTCTCACAGATCAGTTTTCCGGTCGTTTTTGTCGTGTTTTTCTGTCATTTTATTATCTCGGTGTTTACTGTGTGTTTCTAGTTACCTCCGCCACCGAGGGTGAAGGAGGTGATGTTTTCACCCCCTTTCTGTCTGTCTGTTACTTGCAAAATCGAAGATTTTTCAAGTATATTGGTCAGTCGATTTTGTTATTCTGTCTGTCTGTCTTTTTTATCGCCGACGCATCACAATTTTAAACCGATCTTCACAAAACTTCACCACGTGGTAGAGTTTGTCATAAGGAAGAAGCTTATTGTTGTCGGGGTCAAAAGGTCAATGTTGGCCAAAGGTCAACAACTTAAGTGAGATTTATAAAATCATCAATTCTCATCTGATTGATTTGAAATTTGAAGAGGATTTATATTTCAGGTCACTGAATTCAACTAGCCAATTATGTTTAAGGTCAACATAGGACCAAGGTCAACAACCAAGGTGGCATTTCTAAAATCCTCATTTTTCATACAAGTGACTTGAAATTTGAAGAAGATTTACAGTATATTTCAGGTCACTGAATTCAACAAACAATTATTTTAGAGGTCAACATCCGAGGCCGGATTTCTAACATTGTCAATTTTCATCTGATTGACTTTAAATATGAAGAGTAGTTGCGTATTTGGTCATTGAATTCAACCATCAATTAGTTTTGAGGTTAAATTTGTTTTATGGGTTTTGCAAGGACTGTGCTCTGCACTATGTCTTCTTCTTGTTTGTCTATTTGTTTGGCTGTTTGTTTACAGGATATCTCAAAAAGTTGTGGATGGATCCGGATGAAATTTTGTGGACAGGTTTGGTGTGTGACCACGATAAATTGATTCGATTTTGGAGAAGATCCGACTCCGGATCCGACGACTAGAATTTTAAAGTGATTCTTCACCATTGAGAGATGGGGCGAAAAATGATATGTAGCACGATATCTCAAAAAGTTGTGGACGGATTTGGACGAAACTTGGTGGAGAGAATGGGCATGTGGCAAGGACGAATTTATTCGATTTTGGTGAAGATCCGAATGCGGATGTGGATATGAGAATGATTAAATTTTTAAAGTTATTCTTCACCATTGAGAGATAGGGCCAAAAACGATATGGTACTGTATAGTATAGCATGATATTTCAAAAATGTATTGTGCCCGATATGTTCTCATGGATCAGGCATTACGTGGTGGAGGTATACGCTCTACCGAGTGCCATTCGAGTTTGATCTTGTGTTAAAACTTTTGCTAATTATGCAGTTTTTGTCGTATTTTCATATCGGGTTTCCTTGAGGCCTACCCTTTTTCCTGTTTGTGTGTGGTTGTGTTTATTGTGTTTTCTTCTTATTACCATCAGTTTTTATGTTCTCCACTTTTCCCTCCACCCTCCGATCCCTCTCAACTGTACCCTCTGTTTCATGTCTCAAAATAGAACAAAAAAATACCTTTTACCTCACATCATACCCAACATAACCACAAGACTTTCTGCACCGACTCTTTTTCCTCCTCCTTCTGCCGGTCGATCTACCATCTCCTACTTTTGCCAACCCACATTCACTATACACCTTCACGATTTTTTCTTCAACCTTTCCTTTTCCTTATCTTGCGTTATCTTTATCAAAAAAATTTTTTTTAAAGGTCTCTTAAAATGTTACAACTTCCTCTTTCACACGTGTGGTTTTCGGTATTGTATCATAATTCACTACTCTTCTTCTTTCTCCTCTTATTCCTCTTCTTATTCCTATTCATCTTCTTATTCCTCTTCCTCTTTTTATTCCTCTTCCTCTTCCTCTTTTTATTCCTCTTCCTCTTCCTCTTTTTATTCCTCTTCCTCTTCCTCTTTTTATTCCTCTTCCTCTTCCTCTTTTTATTCCTATTCCTCTTCCTCTTTTTATTCCTATTCCTCTTCCTCTTTTTATTCCTCTTCCTCTTTTTATTCCTCTTCCTCTTTTTATTCCTCTTCCTCTTTTTATTCCTCTTCCTCTTTTTATTCCTCTTCCTCTTTTTATTCCTCTTCCTCTTTTTATTCCTCTTCCTCTTTTTATTCCTCTTGCTCTTTTTATTCCTCTTCTTCTTTTTATTCCTCTTCCTCTTTTTATTCCTCTTCCTCTTTTTATTCCTCTTCCTCTTTTTATTCCTCTTCCTCTTTTTATTCCTATTCCTCTTTTTATTCCTATTCCTCTTTTTATTCCTCTTTTTATTCCTCTTTTTATTCCTCTTTTTATTCCTCTTTTTCTTCTCCTTTCTTCTTCCTCTTTTTCTTCTCCTTTCCTCTTCCTCTTTTTCTTCTCCTTTCCTCTTCTCTTTTCTTCTTCCCATGTCTAAAACATCCCACTGTTACAACGTTTCTTTTCTTCATTCTCTGAATTCTTCTTTATTGCATCCCTCACGTAATATCTTGAATCTCATCTCTGACATTAAACATTTGAAAAATCCCAGTCTTTTGTCCTCCTCCCCCTCATCTGGCCCTCTCCCCCGGCTCTTCTTCAATCCTCCACACACTGTCAGCAACTCTCCCTACCTCCCCCCCCCCACTCCTCCCTCATCTTACCCTCCCCCTCCCCTGCACCCAAAGCCTCCTGCCCTCCCTCTTCCTTAACAGTGCGGACCTCAAACAATCGGGGCTTTTGCTCAAATCTGACAAATCTTTCCATAACATAAGGTTGCCAAATGCCACTAACAAACCCGACATAATCTGCTTATGCTAGGTTCCCACTGTCGTGCGATCCTTAACGAACGCCACGATTGGCCATTCGTACCTGATCATGGAATTTCTCTGAAAGTCTGTTCCCACTATCACGATGCGCGGCACGATTGAAATCGTGGTCTCACAGAGCGTGGTGTTTGTCTTGTCGAAGATCGATCCTGATCACCACGATTAGGAAGCACGATTAGATGCGATCTGTCGCGCTTTGTTACGATGCAATACGATGATCCCGATTGACAATTGATCGTGTTGATCGTAGAAAAATTTCGAACCGTTCAAAAATTTTCTACGATTAACACGATTGCCACGACTGACCTCAAGATCTGATAAGATCTGATAGGATCACCACGATTAGTCCACGATTAAGACCACGATTTCAATCGTGCCGCGCATCGTGATAGTAGGAACCTAGCATTAACAGAAACTTTCCTGCTTCAAGACATCTCTGATTCCTAGTATCTCTTCCTGCTTATTCCCTCCTCCGGCATGACAGAAATGAGCCTCGTCCTGGTGGAGGAGTTGCTTTCTTCATCAAAGACTCTATTTCTTACTCACCATGCACTGCCCTCTCTACCCCACACCCCCAGAAATACCTCTAGCTATAGCTTCCCCTCCACTCCCACCTCATGTTTATATGTGTGCTGTACCATCCACCAAACAGTGATGACTCCCTTTACATCTCACAATCCGAAAACATGGACCAACTTCTATCCTCTCCTCCCAACTCTCTCTCTTCCTCATATGTGGTGACTTCAACTGTCTTCATGCCAGTTGGTGGGGTGTGGGTACCTCTCTCACCTGCCATGGCACTTCAGCAAAAGATTTCTGTGACTCATTGGGACTGACACAGTCTGTCAACTTCCCGATCCGGATCTCAACCAACGATATTTCATCTCTTCTGGATCTGATTTTGACAAATTTCCCTGAAAATATCTGCTGTTCTTCCTCTGCTCCTCAGTTCATCTGACCACATGCTTGTCAAAGTAGACATCTCTCTGGCTGTTATTAGAGAACCACCTCAGCGATGACGAGTCTGGCACTTCACTCAGGCCGACTCGTAGGGTCTTCGAGCAGCCATCAAACTTCCAGATTGGTCTCCCATTTCTACTCTCACTGACAGCAACTCATCCTGGGAATTCTTTCAAAGAAATTTGCTCTCTCTCATGCACAGATTTATCCCATCTCGTCTTCAGTTGTCCTACCCTTCCTCCTGCCCATTGTTCCATTGAAGCCTGTGGTGAGGCAGTTGTCCTGAAACATTTGCCTTCTCCTCATAGAAGGCTCATCCAACTGAGGGAAATCTCAGTTCCTTCCACAATGCTCGGAGCGAGTGTGTATCTCCCCTCAGGAGAGCCAGAAAACAAAATCTTTCCAATCTCAAGTCTGAACTCTCAAACCTCTCTCCCTCCTTGAAATCCTGGTGGCGACTAGTTAAGTCTGTTTCTGGTGTATGTCCCCCCTCCATCCCCTCCCTTACCTCAAATGGCCACACAGCTGACGCTGCACGAGAAAAGGCTGAATGTCTAAACTCCGTGTTTCTTCTAAATCGTGTGTCCCAAACCCATCGCTTTCTGTACCCACTTTACCCAGTCTTACCCAGCTGTCTCTGGGACAGACTGTGTTCTTTTCTCCTGATAAAGTGGACAGCTTGCTGTCAAACCTCGACTCAGATTCTGCAACTGGTCCAGACGGCATCGGTCAACGTATCCTAAAACAACCTGCTCTGCTGCTCTTGCTCACCCACTCTCTGTTCTATTCATTCTCCCGTTTGCTCAAGATAATCTGCCATCTGATTGGAAATCAGCAAACATCACTGCCCTGCATAAAAAAGATGCAAACACAAATCCCTGCAACCACAGACCAATCAGCCTTCTCCCAATCATCAGCAAGGTTATGGAATCCATCATCGCTTCAGACATGAAATCCTTCCTCTTCTCCAATGGCTTGATTTCCGATCATCAATTTGGTTTCAGACCAGGTCACTCTACCCTAGATATGCTGCTTCTGCTCTCCCAAAAATAGATGGAGGTCCTCAATGCAGGACATGAAATCAGAGCCATATCCCTAGACATATTGCGTGCCTTCGAAACGGTCTGGCACCCTGTCCTGCTCACCAAACTCTCTTCCTATGGTATCGACGGCCATCTCCACTCATGGAACGCAGACTTCCTCTCCTGTCACAGCCAACATGTGGCCCTAAATGGAGTTCTCTCATCCCCTCTTCCTGTCCAGGCTGGAGTTCCTCAAGGTAGCATTCTGGGCCCTGTTCTTTTTATGGTTTTCATCAATGATCTCTCCGACTCTCTGGAAAATCCACTTTATCTCTTTGCTGATGACTCCACCCTCTGCCGCACCATCTGTCATCCCTTAGATCAGCAAGCAGCAACCTCTTCACATTCTGCAGATCTGGATAAAATCACAAGCTGATCCAAAACGTGGAACATGTCTTTCAAACCTGATAAATCTCACACTCTCATTATGTCTCCCCGAAAGGACCGTCTGCCCCCCCCCCGACCCATATACTTTCGCAACAACCCTCTTGAAGAAGTCCTTTTATTCAAGCTTCCGGGTCTCACTATCTGCCACGATCTTTCCTGGGAAGGCCATATTTCCAAGCTGCCCTCCGAAGCTAGTCGCCGACTGAAAATCCTCCGTCGTGCAAAGTCCTTCCTTGGCACATCTGAGCTCCTGACCACATACAAAGCTTTTGTCCACAGTCTGATGGAGTACCGCTCTCCCCTCTGGGCTGGTGCTCCCACCTCTCACGTTTCTTGGCTTCACCCTGTGGAAACTGAGGCATTTAGGATCATTGGTATCTCTTGCGATGAAGATGAGTCTTTGGGTCTTTCAATGTCAAACCAACTCCTCTCCAGCCTGCCCCCCCCTGTTCTGTCTGAGATATGTCCCCTCTCCCCATATTTCTGCAGTGTGCTCAAGTTCTGCCAGCAACCCCCTTCTGATAAAACGACCAAAATCAAGAATCACTGCTCACCTTCACTCTTTCATTCCTCTTTTTTTCCCACCTTTGGTACAAACTCACACACTCTTTTCAATCCCACTCTTCCCTCCAGGTTTTCAAAACAGCTGTTCACCACCATCTGTTATCTAACCCCATCCAAAAGCATAATCTTTTCTACCCCCACTAATCCACCCCAAACCAAGTCAGGTCAGGTATGGGAGCATGCGCCAGAGCAGCGCATCGCTGCGACCACTTTCTCCTGGTACTCCAGGGGCCTCCGTCTGGCCATCCCCCAGGCAAATGCCAGGCCCATCCCCATCCCCTTGAGATGCCGAACAACCTGCTGCAACCACGAGGCATGTGGTCAGCCTATTGGCCTCCTCCACTCACGAGACTCCCTCTCTGAGAGAATCTGGTGAGCAGGATCAGTGTCAGGAAAACGAGCCACATGTCCATACAGCCGCAGCTGACGCTCACGGACTATGCAGGTAACAAATCTCATCCGAGTCTCTCTCAGCAACCGCTCGTTGGACACAAAGTTCAACCAGCGATAACCAAGGATTCTCCGAAGAGACCTGGTACCAAAAGAATTAAATCTGCATCTCAGATCCTTAGTCAGAGTCCAAGTCTCACATCCATAGAGCAAGACTGGAAGCACCAAGGACCTGAAGACTCAGACTTTCGTCCTCCCGCACAGGTACCAGCAGCGCCACAACCCATTATCCAGTGAATCCATAACTCCCAGGCTCGACCCAGACATCTATTGACCTCTGACTCACAGCCAGTAAAGACATGAATATCACTGCCAAGGTAAGTGAATCTCTCCACGACCTCAACATCCTCACCACAAACAGGCACAGACAGGACAGCAACATCCAAGATGTCATTGAAAACCTGGATCTTAGTTTTGACGCAGGAATCCTGTAATCCCAGCGGCTCCGACTCCTCATTCAGCACCTCGAGAGCCCCCAAATGGATATCTAAAGTCTCCGCAAGGATGACTGCATCATCTGCGAAATCAAGGTCAGAGATCTTGACATTCCCAAACGATGCACCACAACTTGACAAATCCAGTCCATACAAGTGCTGAAAAGTGTGGGGACCAGTACACGCCCCTGACGAACTCCAGTCACAACTGGAAATAAGTCAGAGATGGTACCACCACATCTCACAGCACTCTCAGTACCAGAGTAGAGTTCAGACATCAGATCGATCAGTTTTGGTGGGACTCCACGAAGACGAAGAATCCTCCAGAGGGCATCCCGATTCCTTGAATCGAACGCTTTGCAGAGATTAGCAAAGGATGCAAGCAGACCCTGCCGAAACTCTCGTCTTCGTTCGGTGAGGACCCGAAGAGCAAGGATGCGGTCAATCGTTGACCTCTTTGGTGTAAAGCCTGACTGCTCTGGACGCTGGTGCTCAAGGAGATTGTGGCGAACCCGATCAATAATTATCCGAGCAAAGATGATGCCCGTCACTGAGAGTAGCGTCACCCCTCGGTAGTTGTTGTAGTCTTGTCGATCACCCTTCCCTTTCCAGAGAGGGACAACAAGACCCCTCTTTCAGTCAGTTGGGATGATGCCTGTGTTCCAGGTGGAGCACAGAATTGCATGCAACGACGTGCAACAGAATTTCCACCAGCCTTGAGAAGTTCAGCATGGATGCCACAGATCCCTGAAGCTTCACCTCATTTCAACCGGTTCACCTTAGCCTGTGTTTCCACAAACGAAGGTGGACCACAGTTGATTGGAGGGTCAGCAACAGTGATTGTAACACCCCTGACGTCTAACTCGACAGCTGGTGGATCAGCCTGGTACAACCGCTCAAAGTTACCGGCCCAGCGGGCCTTCACTTCGGACTCCTCTGTCAAGAGCCTACCACTCTCTGCTCTAACTGCAGTACACCGAGGGATGAACACAATGCGCGAATTCCCCTGTAACCAAGACGAGAATCATTTGACCACAGGTGACACTCTACCCCTCACAGATTCCTCGCACATAGGCCTCCTTGTCCACCCTTAGCGCACGTGCAGTTTTACGCCTCAGCTCCCTGAACAGCTCACCTCTGCCATTCAGCCTGCTCCTGCAACTCTCCTCAATGGTATCCAGTGTCCCTTGAGAGACAAAATTCTTCTTTGCCCTTCGGTGAGTTCCAAGACATCCACCGGCAACATCAAGGATGGTGGTCTTGGAGGTAATCCATAACTCTTCAGGACCTTCCAAAGCACCCAGACACCCCAAATGTCCACTCAGCCTGTTCGCAAACTCCTCAGCTACCCTCTCATCCTTGAGCTTGCCAACATCCAGCCTAGGCTGGGATGGTACCATTCTCCTGGATTTAAGGTGCAACTTAAGAGTTGCTACAACAAGCCGGTGGTCAGTATTGAGGAACTGAGCACTCCGGTAGACCCTGCAGCTCTGGATCATCCTCCAGCGACCGTCAACGAGGACATGGTCAATCTCCTTTGCCACACCGCCAGCGTTGGAATACCAAGTCCAGCGATGAGCTTGTGGGTGCTGAAACCATGAACTGGCCACCCTAACTCCATGACTTCTTGCAAAGTCAAGGAACTTCGTGCAATTCAGGTTCACAGTTCCAGACCCATGGGGACCAACACACGTCTCCTAACAATCCCTATCAGTTCCAGTCGATGCATTTAAATCCCCCAAGACTGGAAGTGCATCTCGCCTTGGGCACTGATCAACCACAGACCCGAGCGTGGCGTAGAATGCATCCTTCCCGGTGAGATCACTCTCCTCAGTCGGAGCATAAACAGAGACCAGGGAAATGACACCCAAGGAGTGACGAATCCTTAGTCTCATAATATGCTCGTTGACCATTGACATAATATGCCCAAACCCACCTCCTTCAAATTATCTGCTTTCCTTCCTGAAAGTCCCTGTGGTGTCCATATTCTTTACCCAGTGTACCCCACCCCATCCCTTCCACAGATCTCCTCATATCTCTGTTCCCCACTGTTTTTTCCTTCCCTCTCTCACTCCTCTTGTCTCCTGCTCCTCTTGTACGTTCTGTGTGTTCGCTCTCATACAAGCCTCGATGGTGTACACACACAAAAAGATTTTTAAAAACCTACTCTCACGGACTAATTAAACTATACATTCGAAATATTATTTCAGTTTTCAGGATCAGATATCGTCCAGACTCTAAGTGTCAAAATCTATTGAGAAATCTGATAATTTAAAGAAATGACGAGTCTTCGAACTAAACTGATATACGTATTTACTTGAAACAAGCAAGGCTATGTTCTCTCCTCGTCTTGCGTACACAAGAAAATGTGAAATTTTCAAACCATTGAACTTATCTTTTTTCTACAGTTAGGAGAATTATATTGAGTGAACAAAAAATCTCGAATGTCCCAAAATTAACTGGCTTCATTGAGCTGTATGATTTAATGCATTCACTGCGAGACCTCGCACCCTGTCCGTAAGAGGGACTGCCTATCCAAAACATCTGCTGGATCTGTGTATTTTTTCGGAGGTTTCGTGAGGTGCTCTGCAGTGAATCAAAGCAAATCTGGTAAAAAAAAAATGACGAGAGCGACCGCTAGGTGGGGGAAGTTACGTTGTCTCCCACAAGACTCCTGGAATTGTAGGCCATCGCTCACGGATAATTCCGTGAGGCGGTGGGTCGCTTAACCCAATGGTTCTCAACCTGGGGGTCGCGAGATTGTTTTCGGGGGTCGCGGGAACGTTGTCAAAACAAATAAACAAACAAATATATAATAAAGAAATTCATAAATATTTTTTGAAAATGATTTTTCAATTAAATCTCCCATTCCAATGTTATAATGTATTCATTATGAAACAGATTTGAGCAGCAAGTGAAGTGTGTGTGTGTGTGTGTGTGTGTGTGTGTGTGTCTGTGTGTGTGTGTCTGTGTGTGTGTGTGTGTGTGTGTGTGTGTGTGTGTGTGTGTGTGTGTGTGTGTGTGTGTGTGTGTGTGTGAAAAAGAAGAAGAAGCACAGTGGCGGGTGCTGAAAGTGAATGTTAGCGCTAGCTCACTACTGCAAGGTGGCTAAATATGGATAGGTGGCTTGTCCAAAAACGTCTGCCAGCTCAAGATGTGGACCAAGACGACACATGTGAAGGTGGGCCAACTGTTACAAGTTCAACTGAAAAACGTAAGGCGCCGGTGGCAGATTTGGCCTCCAACAAGCGTCGGAAATATCAGACTGACTTTCTGCAGTACGGATTCACATGCCTAGCCAAAAATGAAGTGGAACATCCACAGTGTGTTCTGTGTTCAGAAGTGCTTGCTCACGAAAGCTTGAAACCAGTGATATTGAAGAGACATTTACAAACCAAACACCCATCCTACATTGACAAACCATTAGATTTTTTTTTTCGTCGTAAGGAGGGAGAACTACAGAGCCAAAAGACGACTGTACGTGAGCACTGTACAATCCCTGTCAAAGCCCTGTTGGCTTCATATGAAGTGGCATACCTGGTTGCTCAATCCAAAAAGTCCCGTAATATTGCAGAGAGCCTGATCCGCCCAGCAGCGATTGCAATGACCAGAGCTATGCATGGTGAAAAAATAGCTAGCACACTTGAGACTATTCCACTGTCTCATGACACAATGGCGAGGCGCATTGGTGAAATGGCCAACGACATGAAAGAGCAGCTCATTGAACGAGTGAAGAAAAGTGGAAGATTTTTCCCTCCAAATTGACGAAACAACGGATGTTTCCAGTGATACACAGTTGCTTGTTTTTGCAAGATACAGCTACGAGGGGAAAATGTACGAGGATATGTTGTTTTGCTCGACACTTGAAGGAACTTGCACTGGTCGTGACATTTTTAACAAACTGGACAGTAAAATGCGCGAGGAGGGGCTAAGTTGGGAAAATTGCATCTCTGTGTGTACAGATGGAGCTGGCGCCATGCAGGGGACAATCAGGGGACTGAAAGCTAAAGTTTTGGAAGTGGTAGTTTTGGTAGTTTTTGTTTTGTTTTTTTTGTATATTTTTGGTCAGTAATGCAAGGTTTGTGTACGTCTGGTAGCTGTCATGTGTGATAGTAACCTCTGTCTGCAGCAGAGGGTTGCTCAATCTTCCAGTCTGTGTCCCGTGCATAAATAGGCTACATACCGCTCTTTGCAATTACAGAAGCCTTTTTAATGAACGTGGCTGGCTGTTTTTACTGTATTATACATTAGAGTGTAAATTATTAATTTGTGATGCCAGTTTAGTTTAGTTTAGTTCTGTTTAGTTTTAACAGCTGGCAGTACCTAGGTGTTGACCAATGTGCTCCAGGCACTGGATTTTTTTATGCGCTCTGTGAAGTCACTGCAGTGTTTCAAGTGTGAGTCGGGAGGGGGGTGGCGAACCCCAACTTAAATTATTTGGGGGGTCGCGGCTCCAAAAGGTTGAGAACCACTGGCTTAACCCACCGTGGACGCCAATACCTCGACTGCGTAGCGTAGGGTCTTTTTGTCTGGAACCAATTTACCTAATTAACCATGCGGTGTCGTCTACCAGGGAACCACACCCTCGGTACACCTTGCCTGATCCGAATCACTCTACCAACTACCTTTCCGGATCGGATGCAGCCGAGCGGAACTACCAAGGATGTACCGGCAAGAATGAAAAAAATTATTGGGGATAAAGACACGGCTAAACTTAGATCCAAGCCATGCTGGACCAATGATGGAAAAGACAAAAACGAACTGGGAACATTTCTACAATAATTTATTTACAATAAAGCGAGGAAAAATATGTGGCACAGGAAACAGGTTTATTGGGAGTGTTATGCAGGGGAAAGAAAGAAAGAAGCATAGTGCGACAATTTACAGCAACTTACAAAAGAAGACACAGAGCAGACTTATGCGGGAATAAAACGGGCAAGATTTACAATGATCAAATAAAAACGCATGCAATTCTACTTAAAGACGGCGCCACACACTCAGACCCACACTCAGACGAAAATATACCCAGATGTATGGCAAAGACTTTTGTAGCCAGAGAGGGAGGTGAGCTGAGGTCGCAGTTCTTTCGGGTACCTGAACGTTGGAGGAAGGGATGCTCTGTCCACTGTCGCTCGCGTGGAGATCGTGTTTGCGAAGGAGCCCGGGTCGAGTAGAGCGGAGTCCGAGGCGGGGATCAGGGCTGCAGACAGGACCCTACGAGAGACCCGGTCGAGGTCTTCCCAGCTCTCGCACTCGAAACGAACGACCCCCAAAGAGCGCAACCACTCCACGACTTTCCTCCTTTATTTCGCTATCAGCCAACGAACTGTCTCACTCCAACGCTCCGCTCAAGACTCACTTTCCAGCTCACTCTCAGGACGAGTCACTTTCCAGCTCACCCCCTCACCCTCTCGGCACTCGACCTTGAGGATGATGTCATAATTTGTAGATCACCCTCAGCGGGGAGGGGCCTTGGTGAAGCCGACGTCACTTTTCGCCCTGATTGGACGGGGCTTCCATGGGGCCGCCCTTTCTGGTCGGCATTTCAGCTATACCGGGAAGCCCGCCCATTCCGCGTGTCTGGACTCACCACAAAAGGTACCACACAAAGATTCTGCCTCGGAAGCGAGTTGCCAGTTAGGCGAGTAGGCGGACACGCGCTTGTTCAGCCCATGCAAGAGTAGCAAGCGAGATGAATGTGCGAGCAGGCAGAGGGTACCGTGGGTCGTGGGTTGACCATGGGTTGTCGTGGATGGGATATAATGATTTATTAATCTAACTAAAAAAACATCGCAACGCATCCCAGTGTCCTCCCACTACACACAAGGAGGGATTCTGTCTACACATATACTAAACGGAATAACTGACTTCGGGACAATTCTATGTTTGTATGCATACTGTTCCTAGAACCGTAACATACATAAAATACATATGATAGGCCAGCATGGCTTAGAACATAAATTTTCCATGGAAAAGAATGAATAGTGATTTTCTTCATTTAAAAAAAATTTTTTAGACATTGATAAATTACGATGCCAGCTATATTTTAACTTTGTGGTTCATGTTGGTACTTTTAACGTCTTTCTCAAAGTATTAGCAATTAGTTGATGTGTTCAGAAATTCATCATTTTCTCAAACATTATTTTATTGTGCCTGATGATTCTCAATGAAACAATATATACATTTTTGTTGGAACAGAAACGAAGATTAGGACAGATTCTTGAAATAAATTCTAAACAATGCCAACACTCATCGATCAGAGCAAAATGCAAATGGCTGCGACTTCTGGTAAAACAAAGTACTTCCTTCCTGTCCACAAGGTTACTCCAGAAATCATGATGAAATTGTTCATAACAATAAGGGTCACCTAAGTGAATGCAATTTGACGCGTGAATCAATTAAAGCTACCTATTTGAAGTGTCCAGCAAGCATTTTTGGCATTAGGTAATCATCATTGACTACTGGTATGAAGTTTTTATGTTATGTTTGGTACCTCCTGGTGGCACTAATCACCCTTACTGGCCTATGGACTAAAACGCCACTATTGTTATCCACATAGAGATCTCCACCATGTGTGGTGTCTGTGTCAGCTCTGTTTGAGCAGTTTATGTGGGGTTGTACACTGCCCAAAAATGGAACACAGTTTAGTATAATCCATTTTTGTCAAATTTCAGCTTTTACATGAAATTTCATCTACAGTGTCTCCTCTATCTCTCCATTTTAGTCTCATCTCTCAGATTAGCATAGTTCCATAGATAGGTGGACTCAATAACACAGTAACGTCCGCATGAGATGGGTGTTTAACAAAAAAAGCACAGTATCTCAAAATCGTGAAATTGGGCATACTGTGTTCTAGCATTTTTGAGAAATACCTGCATCAGTAGATTCTCACACATTTTACAGAAGTTGTGTGCAGGCTTGCACATTTGTACTAAAGGACATGCTTAATCTGAGGCAGATATTAATTCCTTGACCTCTGCCACCCATACATCTACAAATGTCAGCATTGGGGAAGGTGTTGTGTTCTTATCCATACCAAGACATCATGTTGGTGTTCCAAAGGTGACTTTGACTTTGCAGACTTTGCGTATGCGGCTGTGACATGACACTCGTGACTTTGCAGCCATTGAGGTGTTTTAAATGTGCATTATTTCCTTTAAAGTGTATTATTTCAGACTTGAGGCCAGATATTAAAGTGATATTGTCAATCATGATTGCAGACAGCTTTCCATTTCCTTGCTGCAAAATTGTATCCATCTTTTTTTTCAGGAAAGAAAACTACGCTGAGTCTTGCCAGGGTATATAGATTATACTATATCTGAAAGCAGTGCAGACTCACTTGCTCGCCAACACATAACACCACTACAACAGCTTTTCGTGTTCTTTCGGGAACGTGTCAGTATGAGGAATATGCCACCTAATAAATTACCACATCATTGCGTAGTTGTCTGCAAAACATGTGTTCCTCCTGCATCTACAGTACTCCACTTGGACATACAAGTATGGCCCTTGACAACAACATGCAGACGCACAGACAGGGTGATTAATTACACAAATTATTAAGCACAGAATTAATTGGAATGGCACTCGGTAAACCGAAAACCTCTGCCAGGCTGAAGAGTTTACGTTTTGTGTCCTACTTATAGGCCGGATTTGGATCCGTACCTGAACCAAAATCGTATCTACTTATTCTTGTCACCTACCCAACTCGTCCACCAAGTTTGTGTGATCCGTCCACAACTTTTTGAGATATTGTGCTAAAAATCGTTTTTGGCCCCATCTCTGAATGGTCAAGAATCACTTTTTAAAATTGAAAAATTCTCAGATCCGGATCCGGATATTCACCACATCAAATAGATTCTCAGACACCCAACCTGTTCACCAAATTTCATCCGAATCCGTCCATAACTTTTTGAGATATCCTGCTCACTGACAGACAAACAACCAGGGGTGAAAACATAACCTCTGTCCATCTTTAGTGGCAGAAGTAATAATTTTCTCTGACTTGGACAAAATGTACAGGGCATCCACAAATTACTGTTCTGAATTAAAACCGTTATAAAAAAGTAATGAAATGGATACAGTGATGCAGTTTACTGCATGTGAAAGAACATTTCTCAAAGTTTTATTGCTGAGGTTTGTCACGATCACCATCCAAATCCGAATGAATTTATGGGGATTGTGTTCTAACGACTTACGAACACATTCAACATCCTTACCACTTTTGCTTGGCTGGCCTGCCCCCTTCCTCCACAAGATGCTACCAGTCTCCATAAGCTTCTTCAGCTACTAATGAATCTGTTTTTATTGATGGTGGCTCCCTTCCAAAAGTCACCCTGAACCTTTGTTGAACCTGTGTGGCTGATTTAATCTCTATAAACCAGGTAAAAGACTGCACCTTTTCTTGTAGGGGATCATTTATAGTAAATGCAATGTTGTGTTACAGGACACGTCTGGAAATATATATATATATTTTTTAAGTTGATAAAACCTAGAAACGTTCTTTCACATGCAGCAAACTGCCGTGACCACCCTTTGTATTCAAGGTAAATAATCTAACTTTTGGGAAATTGGACATAAAAATGTTATGTTGACTGTACATTCACCAGCTTTGTTGAAATGTGCTTCAGGCGCCTTGGGAGCTCTTTATTAAAGTTGCTCATTTTGCTCCTGTTATTCCACAATGTTAATTAAAATATAATGGATGTAAAGATTTTTTTTCTTCATTAGATGATTGACATTTGGAGACCTCAATGTTTGAACCTCAGTAGCACCTTCCAGTTTGTACCCTCGACATTTGCTTTAAAATACCATAAATGATCTCACTTAAAACCTACTTTCATATTAAAAACAGTGATCCACCACTCAGTTTATTTTATGACCGTTATTGGAGAACTTGTTCTGTCTGATAAGTTATTGGAAATTAAAAACTTTACCCTGACTGTCCTCTGTTGTATACTGCTTGTGACTTGAGTTTGCAACTATTCAGATTGTAAGATTTCACAAGTATGTGTAGTTTATAATGTTCACCCAAAAACATTTCGTCTTGATGTGATAATAGCAACACTAATCCACTTCATCACCCGCTTAGAAGTTGTCTTGATTATGAACTTTAGATGGACACTTTTATTTGTTTATTTTCTATTTTTTTTTCATGATCAGATCCTTCACAACCATATTTCATCAGTAGAGAAGCAGGCAACATGCCCAACTGGTTGTCCACTACTAATCTCGTGCAAGACCTTCCAACTGATTACTCTCATCCTTCCCAGGGAGAGAGATGGACACCAACTCTATAATTCACTCCTCAAGCTATCTCAACCAGGCATGTTATCTGCAATATTGCCACGCATGCATATTCTCATCGCTTTTGCATTCATCATCATTGAATTGGTCACTTGTTTTTATTCCAGCATTCAGCAGCTAATGCTAACCTAACCAATTTCCTATTATTCTGTCACTGTCTTCTTCCTAATTAATGTTCCCTCCCCCCCCTCCCCCCCAGATAACTATGATCAGGTGTACGCATTCTTGTACAACCCTAGAAGCAGCGAGACAGACCGGGCTGCTGGTTGGGACTTACTCTCGTCCCAGGATGATTACGAACGCATGGGGTTACCCAATGCTGCATGGCACTGCACCCATGTGAATTACAAGTACAAAGTAGGTGTGACACTTCCAAGTTGGTCTCACCAAGCTCTCACCAAGCTTGGCAATAGTAATGCTAAATCATTCTATGTGACTACTTGTCTTTTTTTGAGTATTTTAAAATTGCATATCCCATGGGCTATTTTTTTTCTACAAATATTCTTTGGTGAATTAACAATTTAATATTTCTGAATCTTAATTTATTTCATATGAGCTCGTTAACCCTCGAGCAAGCACGACAGCCATACTATACATCTTACCATGAATAATATTTCCAGGGCATTAATTTGTCAATGAAGAGAGGTCGAAGTACGACAGCAATATAAACAAAATTAGCATCCGTTGAAGACAAAGTCTTCGATATCCCCCGCCATAGTAAATGAGGATTAACAAACATATTCCCTAAAGGCCCTGTCACACCTTGATGATTTAGCCAGCGTATGCCTGACATATGCAAAATTTGGCTAAAACGCTGGCACACGTCGAATACGTTATGGGTAAGTTTGTATACGTTAAGAGCACGCTGGCATACGTCGTAGTACGCCGAGCTGTTAGACAAATTTTCCATGCTTGAAATTTTTCGACGTATGCCAGCGTATGACTCACTCGTTCCACATACGCTTGGCCATAAGTTGTAGGCACGTTACGCGATCGTTGACACGCGTCGACACACGTAACTTGTAAGTTACTCATAAGTCGAAACACGTCGAGGTAATGTTTAGCGTACCCGAAACTTATTTCTAACCTATGTCTATGAGTAACGTGTTGTAGGCACGTTACACGATCGTTGACACACATCGACACACGTTACTTGTAAGTTACTCATAAGTCAAAACACGTCAAGGTAATGGTTAGCGTCAGTGTTCCAGACTCCCTGTTTTGTTTTTTTCTTTGGCGTGACGGTGATGTTGACACTTTGATTTCTAGTGCAGTTATGATATAATATAATTAATAGGCTGCCGCTCAACGATTTAAATCATAACCGCACGAGAAATCGAAGTGTCAACATCACAGTCATACCGAAGAAAAAATAAAAACAATGTCACCCACAGGGTGACCTGTATCTTGCCAAAAGGTGACCACGTGTGACTTCGTTAAGGTCACACTGAGGTGAACAGAGCTGCTATCCACCAGGAGCGACTCCTTGAGGAATATCTGCCGACTAGAGATTCCGATGAGAATCGTTCTACAGAGTAACCATGAAAAATATGCTTTTGCCTCATAACGTCACCAAATGACGTCATAATGTCTCAAGCTTGACATATCTAGAAAGCACTCATCGAGGTGTTCAATTTGAGGTACTACACGATCTGGTTCCTAAAAATTGAAAATTTGACCTTGGGGTCAAATATGTTTGACCTCAGGCGCTAACCATGAAGGTCAAGGCCAATCGCCACCAAAAATTAATCAGCTGAGCGCCAGACCATGAACTATATTCCCATGAAGTTTGAAGACGATCCGATCGAAATTACTTAAAAAATAAGGGTTTCGTCGACTCCCCTGATTTGCGACAAAGTGACCTTGACCTTTGACCTTGACCTTCAAAAATTTGTGCACTGAAAGGGACCTCTATAGGCCTCTGATATGCAAAGTTACAAAAATTTCCAATGATAACTGTGCTCTGCAGAATTTTTTATACGTGATTACAGACAAACAAACAAAAAAATAAAAATAAAAAATAAAAAAACATACAAGCTGACTAACATATCTTGCAAAAACTTCGTTTTGGCAAGATAAAAAAAAAAATAGAACTGCCACTTTACAACTGCTGGCAGTGATGACCGGGTACCCGTATACAACGCCTTTGATACGACGTCAGACTTAAATGATGGTCGACAGGATGAGCGGTTCCGGAGAAAACGATATTTAATGTTATTCTTGAATCTGACGTGGCTGCCAAACCGTGTGACCTATCGATTAGAAATTAACAAACTTATATTCCCCACTCGTGTGCGATACGTATGTGAAGTTTCCCCTCGATCTGACCGGCCGTTCTGGAGAAGAAGATGTTCAAAGGTTTTAGGGTAAATTCGACGTGGCCGCCAAACCGTGTGACCTATCGATTAGAAATTAACAAACTTGTGAAAGGATGTCTTGGGGGAAGCGTACATGAATTTTTCCCTCAATCTGTCTGGCCGTTCTGGAGAAGAAGATTTTTTAAATTTATTAATTTTCAATCCCAGATGGCTGACGAACCATATGACCTATGACATCATAAGTTTACATCCTGCCTCCAATCCCATAGTGGAATGCGTGCGTGAAGTTTCGTGTTCATCGGATAAGGTGCGTTTTTCTATCCAAGATGGCTGCCAAACCCTGCGAATTGTGACGTCATAATTTTTAGCATGTCTTATTTTAGCACTTCATTATTTGCTCTTCTTCTTCATTTTTTTACTCTTCTTCATTTTTTTACTCTTCTTCATTTTATTACTCTTCTTCATTTTATTACTCTTCTTCTTCTTTTTATTACTCTTCTTCTTCATTTCATTACTCTTCCTCATTGATTACTCGTCTTCATTTTATTACTCTTCTTCTTTTTATTACTCTTCTTCTTCATTTTATTACTCTCCATTTTATTGCTCTTCTTTTTATTACTCTTCCTCTTCATATTTTTACTCTTCTTCTTCATTTTTTACTCTTCTGAAATGAATGTGAGAGAAAAACCTTCGGAGTATAAGGCTTTATTTCACTTGATTGAAGCCGTCTCTACAAACACAAAAGGAATACATGTGCAGTCAATCACCGCAAAGTATAACAACAATTAGCCAGCATAAGCACGGAGTCCGGTATACTCTCAATTCTCACCATTCAAGGAGCACCAAGTGAACCACCGCAGTTAATGACAATGCCCCAGGGACAATCCCACCGACCACGCGGCATCTCGGTTTTATCTGTCTCGTGTGCGAGCCACGCGTCACGTGATCGCGCGTCACTTCATCTTTTATTTCATCACATTCTCCCCATCTTTAATATGTAACTAGAGGTTCAACTAACGCACCATTATTACTTCAAAGCTATAGGAGCATACATTTCAAGCAGTGTGAACTATTTAATCTACAGAAGCATACATTTCAAGCAGTGAGGATTATTTTGAGTTATAGAAGCATAGTAAGGTGCCATCAAGGGATGCCAATAATCCCCTTTACAGATAGAGTCGTCGAGGGGGTTTTATCTGTCGGCCTCTCTGGGAGTAAATGGTGGTTTCACTTGAGGGAGGCATCCGATCCCCTTGGGGAGCCTCGATTCGTGCCGGGGATGACTCCCCGATCGCTCTCGGGTGGAATGCGGTAGCTTCGTCTACCTCAACCCCGACGCCACCATTCTCGGTTGGAGAAGTTCCTGAGGGAGAAACACCTGGGGAGGGAATGTCAGAGGGAGGAGTACCTGCGGGAGCCAGATGGCGAACCGACACAGTGGTCTCCCTGCCATCAGGAAGTCTAACATGAGCATACTCAGGATTAGCATCGATGAGTTCGACCTTCTCCACCATCGGTTCATACTTGCTTTGTCGTACCGGGCGCTTCATGGACACTGTACTCAGATAGGTTAGCCAGTTGGGCACCGATTGGCCGCCGGTATATCGTCATTGGTGAGTAAACATTCGTTCGTGCGGAGTAGCATTGATGGACGTACAGAAAAAAGAGCGTATGGAATGCAGGGCATCGGGAAGGGTAACCTCCCACCACTCGGGCCCCAGTCCTCTCGATCTCAGCACCAGGGTTACTGCTTTCCAAATGACTCCATTATACCGTTCCACCTGCCCATTACCCTGTGGGTTGTAACCCGTCGTTCGACTAGTTGCTATGCCGTGTTCATATAGGAACTGTTTGAGCTCGGCCGACATGAAACACGGTCCTCTGTCTGAATGTATGTACGAAGGTTTCCCAAACATGGCAAAGAGGTCAGAGAAACATTTCACGACAGTGCCCGAGGTCATATCCGAGCACGGGAATGCAAATGGGAACCTTGAGTATTCATCAACAACAGTGAGTATGTATCTGTTGTCTGTCTCAGTCGGCAGGGGCCCTTTGAAGTCGATATTTAGTCTCTCGAAGGGTGAAGTGGCCTTGATCAACCTGCCAGAAGCGGCGCCATAGAATCTGGGTTTTAGTTCAGCACAAACAGGGCAAGAAGCACTCACTTGTTTAATATCTTCGATAGAATAGGGAAGGTTTTGTCTACGCACAAAATGTGCCATTCTGGTTACCCCTGGGTGGCACAGAGACACATGAAGGTCTTGCAAAGCCCGACCGGATGTGGCCGAACAGTAGACCGAGAGAAGGTGTCTACAGCAGGGTTTTCCCTCCCGGGCCGATAAACAATGTCGTAACTATAACAAGATAGATCTATCCGCCATCTCATTATTTTCTCGTTCTTAATTTTCCCGTTATTTTTCCCATCAAACATGAAGGCAACGGATCGCTGGTCCGTGACGAGTGTGAAGTGGTTGCCCAGTAAATAATGTCTCCATTTACGTAGGGCTTCGACAATAGCGTACGCTTCCTTCTCTATCGCCGAGTGTCTCTGCTCGCTTCCAGAGAGAGTTCTCGAGAAGAACGCGACGGGTCGGCCGGACTGATTGAGCGTCGCGGCGATCGCGTGATCGGAAGCGTCCGTTTCCACCACGAACGGCACCGTGCTATCGATCGATAATACCACGGAATTACTGATATCATCTTTGAGGCTGTGGAAAGCTTTTACAACAGCGGCATCTAGCGGGAAGCTTTTGCAATGGACCAGGGGATGTATTTTCTCAGAATATTGGGGAATCCATTTAGCGTAGTAAGCGAACATCCCAATCAACCGGCGCAATGACTGCAGGTCATGAGGTGGCGGTAGCTCACGGAGCAGGCGCAATCGTTCAGGATCGGGCTTAATCGCGCCGTCGGCTATCGTGTAGCCGAGAAGATCAATTGACTTTGCCGAGAATACGCATTTGTCGTAGTTGAGTGTCAGATTATATTTTCTAGCAATGCTCAAGAATCTGTCCAGATTCGCATCATGTTCCCCCCGATCCTTACCGCACACCGTGACATTGTCCACGTAAACAAAAGTGTCTTTGAGGTTTTCATCCGAGATGATGTCGTCCATGACTCGTTGGAAGCGAGCTACTCTATTAGTGACACCGAACGGGATCCTCTTAAATTGATAGAGGCCTCTACCTGCCTCGAACGCGGTGTAAGGTTTGTCTTCCTCTCGAATGGGAATTTGATGATAGGCGCTTCGCAAATCGATGGTGCTGAATATTTTGTAGTTGGCCACGCGTTCGACCATCTCGTCTATGCGCGGCAAAGGGTAGGCATCGAGGTGGGTGAAGCGATTGACCGTTTGAGAGTAATCGACAACCATTCGTTTCTTATGGTTCTGGCTGGTGGTCACCAATACCTGCGCGCGCCATGGCGAATCGCTCGGTTCTATAATACCTTCTTCCAGTAATCGCTTAGTCTCAGAAGTGATGAAGTTCATATCGGCGGTGGTATATCGTCGCGATTTGATCGCTATCGGTTTACAGTCCGGCGACAAGTTAGCAAACAGCAGGGGGGACGATACCTCTGCGGTGGTCAGAGCATTTAGAATTAGACGAGGTTTGTTTCCTCCAAAGGGTATTTCGACACTCGTGTGCTGCTTGAGGACATTATGACCCAAAATTACATCTGCGCATAAATCACGAAGCACCAGTACCCTTACATCCCGATACGTGTACCCTTTTACGTCCAGCTCAACATTACAGTACCCTCGTACGCTGGACTGTTGTGATGTGGAGGCCATGCATACCGTATTGTCTGTCGGGTGGATCTTCCATTTCCTGTCTTTCGCTAGTGAGCTGTTGACGAAACTTTCAGAGCTACCGGTATCGATCAGCGCCTCGGCCATATGCCCGTTAATTCGTACGTTGATGATAACTTTGGGTAGATTTCCCGGTGAAGCTGCTGTTACTTTCTTTTGAGAGTAGAAGGCCGCAGAAGTGGGTTTATTTCTTCTAAGAGTAGATTTGCATACCCTGGCATAATGCCCTTTCTTGTCACAGTTCATACATGTGGCATCCCTGGCGGGGCATTTGCTACGAGGGTGTCTTTTATACCCACAAAAGAAACATTTACCAACCGAAGTGGTTGCCGAGGAGTTCGACGAGGTCTGGGTGTCCGATTCCTTGGGTTTATCTCCATCCTCAGTGTCGGAGGTATCCCGGGGAGTTCTTTGAGTTTCCGCTGTAGCAGCATTCATTAGCAACATCGGTGTCCCATATGACTCAGATTGCTGCTGGGCCGCGTCCATAGCTCGGGCCTGGTCGGCAACCGTTTCAACATTGGGTTGTGCTTTTTCCAGTAAGCGTTGCTGAATGGGGGCTGACCTGAGCCCCTGGATGAAAGCCTCTCGGGTCACTTCATCTCGATGTTCCTCGGCGGTTACAGCCCGGAAATTGCAGTCTTTGCCCAACTGCCTCAGAGCTTGCAGGTACTGATCGATTGTCTCACCGGCCTCTTGCCTGCGTGTGGTGAGAAGATGTCTTGTGTATACCTCGTTCTTGCGCTTCACGTAGAGCGCCCGCAGCACGTCGATCGCTGCGTCATAAGTGTTACACTCCGAGAAGAGCCTGAATACACTTGGCGAGACATGGTTTACAAGTGCGGCCAGTTTGTCGGCTCCCTCTTCAATGATGGTCAGATAGTGTGAGAAGGAGCGGTACCAATGGGACCACTTCATTTTCTAGTCGGTGGCGTTCGGGTCCGCATCGAACCTCTCCGGCTTGTAGATCTTGTCCATAGTCGGTTGAGGCAGCCGAAGGAATCAAGTGAAATAAATTGAAATGAATGTGAGAGAAAAACCTTCGGAGTATAAGGCTTTATTTCACTTGATTGAAGCCGTCTCTACAAACACAAAAGGAATACATGTGCAGTCAATCACCGCAAAGTATAACAACAATTAGCCAGCATAAGCACGGAGTCCGGTATACTCTCAATTCTCACCATTCAAGGAGCACCAAGTGAACCACCGCAGTTAATGACAATGCCCCAGGGACAATCCCACCGACCGCGTGGCATCTCGGTTTTATCTCTTATTTTTTATTCTTATTCTTCATTTTTTACTCTTCTTCTTCTTTTTTTACTCTTCTTCTTCATTTTTTTTACTCTTCTTCATCATTGTTTTACTCTTCTTCTTCATTGTTTTACTCTTCTTCTTCATTTTTTACTCTTCTTCTTCATTTTTTTATTCTTCTTCTTCTTCTTCATTTTTTAGTCTTCTTCTTCTTCATTTTTTACTCTTGTTCTTCATTATTTACTCTTGTTCTTCATTATTTACTCTTGTTCTTCATTATTTACTCTTGTTCTTCATTATTTACTCTTGTTCTTCATTATTTACTCTTCTTCTTCATTTTTTACTCTTCTTCATTTTATACTCCTTCATTTTTTACTCTTCTTCATTTTTTACTCTTCTAAATTAAAATTAAGAGAGCTCGGCGTTGTTGTTGTTGTTCTTCTTCTTCTTCTTCTTCTTCTTCTTCTTCTTCTGGTGAAGACAAATCCTTTAGGACTCGACTCTTTCATATACAGGATCCGGATCTCCTTAAATACTAAACACTTGTACACATCCTCGCATTGCGGGTGCCTTTTGAGAGCGTCTATCATGAACTTTTAAATATATTCGGACATTTGCTTTAAAGTTTCGAAAAGTTCACGTTACTATTTAAAGATTATTCTATTTAATGTATTGTAATTTCGTAAATACACTATTTTCTCGTCATGAACGACGATCGTCCATGACGAGTCTCGCTATTCGCTCCTTCAAGGCACGTGACGAAATATCGGAAGTTGTTTTTTTTTCTTTTCTTCTTCTTCTTGTTCTTGTTCTTCTTCTTCTGGTGAAGACAAAACCTTTAGGACGCGGCTCTTGGACACATTTGTCCTCGTTAACATATGTGCAGGCATGGGGCTAGATTATAGTAGCCAAGTCTTGCTTCGATATGTTATGTGGTTCCAGAGAAAACGTTATTTAATATAATTCTTGAATCCAACATGGCCGCCAAACCATGTGACCTATCAATTAGAAATTAACAAACTTGTGAAGGGATGTCTTGCAGAAAGTGTGTGTGAATTTTTGCCTCAATCTGTCTGGCTGTTCTGGAGAAGAAGATTTTCAAAATTTATTAATTTTTAATCCAAGATGGCAAACGAACCACGTGATCCATGACATCATAAATTTAAATTCTGCTTCCAATCGTGTAGTGGAACACGTTCGTGAAGTTTCGTCTTTATCGGACAAAGTGCGTCATTCTATCCAAGACTGCCACCAAACCATGTGACATGTGACGTCATCATTTTTAACGTGCATGTAGGCATGGGGGTAGATTATGTTGGCCAAGTTTCGCTTGGATAGGTTATGTGGTTCCAGAGAAAACATTATTTAATATAATTCTTCAATCCAACATGGCACCAAACCATGTGACCTATCGATTAGAAATTAACAGTTATATTCACCACTCGTGTGTGAAGTTTCCCCTTGATCTGACCGGTCGTTCTGGAGAAGAAGTTTGAAGGTTGTAGGGTAAATTCAACATGGCCGCCAAACCGTGTGACCTATCAATTAGAAATTACCAAACTTGTGAAAGGATGTCTTGGGGAAAGCGTACGTCAATTTTTGCCTCAATCTGTCTGGCCGTTCTGGAGAAGATTTTTAAAATTTATTAATTTTCAATCCAAGATGGCTGACGAACCATATGACTTATGACATCATAAGTTTACATCCTGCCTCCTATCCCATAGTGGAATACGTGTGTGAAGTTTCGTGTTAATCGGATTAGATGCGTTTTTCTATCCAAGATGGCCGCCAAACCCTGTGACTTGTGACATCGTTTTTACTATTAATGCAGACATCATGGAGGATGATGGTTGCAAATTTTCGCTTCGATAGGTTATGTGATTCCAGAGAAAACATTGAATATTTTTCTTGAATCCAACATGGCTGCCAAACCATGTGACCTATCAATTAGAAATTAACAAACTTTTTTCACTACGCGTGGGCAATACGTTTGAAGTTTCTCCTTGATCTGACAAGCCGTTCTGGAGAAGAAGATGTTTGAAGGTTTTGGGTAAATTCAAGATGGCCGCCAAACCATGTGACCGATAAAGAATAAATTAACAAACTTGATAAAGGAACTCATGGGGAATGTGTGTGAAGTATCGCCTTGATCTGTCTCGCCGTTCTGGAGAAGAAGATTTTTAAAATTTATTAATTTTCAATCCAAGATTGCTGACGAACCATAGGACCTATGACATCATAAGTTTACATCCTGCCTCCAATCCCATAATGGAATATGTGTGTAAAGTTTCGTGTTAATCGGATAAGGTGCATTTTTCCATCCAAGATGGCCGCCAAACCCTGTGACTTATGACGTCATTTTTACTATGAATGCAGACATCATGAAGGATGATGGTTGCAAATTTTCACTTCAATAGGTTATGTGATTCCAGAGAAAACATTATTTAATATTTTTCTTGAATCCAACATGGCTGCCAAACCATGTGACCTATCAATTAGAAATTAACAAACTTATATTTCCTACTCGCGTGCAATACGTTTGTGAAGTTTCCCCTTGATCTGACGAGCCATTCTGGAGAAGAAGATGTTTGAAGGTTTACGGTAAATTCAAGATTGCCGCCAAACCGTATGACCGATAAATAAGAAATTAACAAACTTGATAAAGGACCTCATGGGGAATGTGTGTGTAAAGTTTCGCTTCAATCTGTTCAGCCGTTCTGGAGAAGATTTTTTTTTTTTTAATTCCCAAAACAAGATGGCTGCCGAACCAAGTGACCTATGCCGTCATAATATATTTTTTCTACGGTGAATTGTGCAGATGAGGCTCAAGAAATTTCAAATTTTTCCGATGCAGCGTTGTACCTAACGAATTTTGACCGGCACACCTCTTGACCGATGACCTCACGAAAAATCACCCCTGTTCCCCTTAAAGAGCTTATTCAAATGTATGAAGCGAAAAAATTTTCCATCGCACCGTTTCAGAGATACAGAGGTCCAAAGTTTTTTGGTTTTTTTTCAAGATGGCGCCCGTACCACGTGACGCATGACGTCACAATTACCAATTAAGTTTGCTATCAAAAAAGATACATACTATGGTGAAAATTTCGTGTCAATCGGACTTACCGTTCCTGAGAAAATGATTTTTAAAGCGGAAAAAGAATAAATAATAAAGAATAAGGAAATACAGAAGAAAAACAATAGGGTTCCCTGTCAGAATGACAGGGTACCCTAAAAACAGGGAATCTGGAACACTGACGCTAACCATTACATTGACGTGTTTTGACTTATGAGTAACGTGTGTCAACGATCACGTAACGTGCCTACAACTTATGGCCAGCATATGCGGAACATGTGTCATACGCCGAGTACGTCGAGAAATTATCAACATGCTGGAAATTTATCGACGTACTTGGCGTACTACGACGTATGCTTGCGTGCTCTTAACGTATACAAAACTTACCCATAACGTATTCGACGTGTGCCAGCTTGGTTCGGCAAATTTTTCATACGTCGGCCTACACTGACTAAGACGTCAAGGTGTGACAGCGGCTTCACACTTCGATGTCTAGTGCGGTTATGATTTGAATTGTCGAGCCGCAGCCTATTAATAGCCTACACCACGTGATCGTCGGCGATACGTTGCCACGCTATGCATACGTTAGGCTATCGTTGGGCATAGGTTGTGAACACCGACTACACGCTCAGCATTCGTTGGTATAAGTTATCTATATGTGATTGAAACGTTCTGTGTACGTTACTTATACGTTATGCATACGTCCAACACGTTATTATACGCCCAAAACTTAAAAAAAAAATAGTTCAGCGTACGCCAGCGTTTTACATACGTTTTGATACCTTGCCATACGCTGGCGAAAACGTCAAGGTGCGACAGCCCCTTTAGCGTGTGCAATATGTATGTGAAGTTTCCCCTTGATCTGTCCAGCCGTTCTGGGGAAGAAGATTTTTGAATTTTATTAATTTTCAATCCAAGATGGCTGACGAACCATGTGACCTATGACATCATAAATTTCACATTCTGCCTCTAATACTCCAGTGGAATACGTGTTTGAAGTTTCGTGTTAATCGGATGAAGTGTTTTTCTCTCCAAGATGGCCACCAAACCATGTGACTTGTGATGTCATAATTTTTACTATGTATGCAGACATGATGGGAGATGATAGTTGCAAATTTTCACTTTGTTAGGTTATGTGATTCCAGAGAAAACATTATTTAATATTTTTCTTGAATCCAACATGGCTGCCAAACCATGTGACCTATCAATTAGAAAATATCAAAAGCCACCAGTTCACCACTTGCTTGATATGTGTACCAAATTTCGTAAATATATCTTGAGGGGATTTGTAGTTAAGCTCCGGAAATGAAATGTGACGGACGGACGGAACCCATTTCTCTCCCCCGCCAACTTCGTTGGTTGGCGGGGGATAATAACAACGTTTCATGACCATTTCCCCCTTTTTTCATTTGGTTGGTCATTTCTCAATAAGGACTGACAGGATGACCTAGAGGTAGGCACATTCACCTCTCTGCTGTCTAGCCTGGGTTTGAATCCTGAACCAGCTATAAACTGTCATTCCGTTGTTTCACAGGCAGGGTGATTCATCAATGTGTGCTTTACCCTGGATGGACATTAAACGGGTGTCCCATCTTCTGGCATTAATTGGTGGATGTTAAAAATCCCATCGTGTGCTTCGTGAAGAGTTGGCAAGCTATCGCCGAACCTGTGGCTGAATTCCAAATTCTTGCCTTAACCAGCAGAGGGCATTGCATCAGCGGCACAGCCACACTCTCAGCCAATGATGCCACCCTGCAGCCTTGTGCTGCATTTGAGTAAAGAGGGATTCCTCCTTATGGATCCTCTTTGACAGTTTCAATCCATGTATTTTAGGATGTCCTCTCGACTTTTTCCTTCTTCCACAAGCTGTTAGTTTCTTTCTTTCTGGATTCATCTTCTGGTCTTTGTTGCACATCACCATACCAACTCAGTCTATTCTTCCTAAGTTCTTCGTCTATTGATTTTTATCCCCTGCTAACTTCATGGGTTCTGTCCGTCCGTCCGTTGGTTGGCGTGGGATAGGTTACTCCCCCCTCCCTTTCTACGTAAAGACGTCGCTTAAAGACATAAAGAGGATATATAAATGGGTTTTCTATCAGGTTACTCCCCCCTCCCTTTCTACAACAATCCCTCCTCTCTCCAATTTTCCAGTTTAAACTCCTTGGAGTTTCCTTCTGTGTCCATATTGTGCACTCCATGCATGCGTGTTTTGCATGTTGCGTTCTGATCTGTTCAATGTACTCGCTCTTCCATGAGCCTCGATTATGCACACAAAAAACACACCTTACCTCATGCAGTCTTGAGAAAAAGGATACGGGACTTTGTTGGTAAGTTTACTGGAAGAAGAAAAAGAATCTCGAAGTTCCCCCGCCTCGAACACTTGTGTGGAAAATTTGATTGGTCAAGACGGCGTACAACTTTGGCAAAGTACTGCTAAACTGCAGCTTCATGCTCTCCAATGTTCAAAATATAAAACTTAATTGGAATTAAGTAGTTCCTCAATCATAGACTGCCAGACACAGAGTTGTTGTTGTTTTGTATGCAGTTGTGGCTGCTGTTTGCTTCATTTTCTGGAAGCATGGTCCTGTTACTAGTAAGCTGGTACGCATTTTGCCGACCTCGGAAGGATGACAGGCTGAGTCAACCCACCTGGTGATATTTCCACGGCAGGTCTGGAGCTCAAACTCGAGACCCTAAGATCTTAAGCTAGCCACCTTAACCGTTAAACCAACAACAGTCTTCACAGAGTGAACCAATTGCTTAACCCCGCTATGTGCTCTGCGTGCTGTTCACCACCATCTCAGGTCTTCCAAATTCAAAACCATGATTTTTTCTACCCTCGTTAACCGCACCCAAATCCCTACCCCTGACAATTTTCCAGTTTTCCCTCCTTGGAGTTTCCTTCTGTATCCATCTTCTCTTCTACCCCCCCCCCTCCATTCCTCCCCACACCCATTGTTTGTCCAAGTCTCCCTCTATCTTGACCTTCAACTCTGTTGTTGGTGGTTCCCCACTCTTTATACTTCTCCTTTTGCTTGCATCTCCACTGTTCCTTCTGTGTGTTTTGTGTCCTGTTTTTATATATTACGTTCTTATCCGTTCAGTGTACTAGTTCTTCCACGAGCTTCGACTATGTACACACAAAAAAAGTTGTCTCCACCTATGCCAGGCTGACTTAATTCTTGATCTAATTGCTAATTCTACTCCTGATGCCTCTTTCATGTCTCCGAGTGAACAAACTTTTGATCTTTTCTGATTTGAATTCTGAGCTCAGGAGCATTTCTCTTTGTTCTTTGTCTTTCTCTTGAAATGATTGATCCCCACATCTTTTACATATGAAAATCCAAGCTTTTGTTACTAAATTTCCTGTGATACAACTGCACCGTGTGTGACGCCATCAATAGTACTGCATACATTGAATTGAATTGAATTCCTTCCAACTCTTTTGTCCGCTTTCTTTCCTTTCTCCTTCTTCACCACTACTTAAAAACGGCATGAACCGTCTTCTGAGAGTCCATTCAACAACTGCTCTTGGAACTCGTTCATATGCTTCTCTCAGTCAACATAAACATGATTGTTCATTTTCTTGGCCAAATACTTATTTTTACATTCTCAAAATAAAAATCACTTCTGTTGTTCTTCCTGCCATCAAACTAAACTGATTGTTGTCTACATTTACCACTTTTCTTGGTCTTCTTTAAACCACCTTTTCAAAAACTTTCAATGCCTGTTCATTTACTTTAACTCCTCTGTAAGATGAACATAATAAAGGGTCTCCCTTCATTTTGAACAAAGGCACAACATTGCTATTTGCTCATTCTTTAGCGACCACTCCTTTCCGACTTTTCAACACAACTCCATTATGCATTAGATTCCTACATCTGAATGCCGCTTCGATCATCTTGAATTGTTTGTTGTTTTTTGTTGTTTTTTGAAAGTAAGCTTTTCATTCCTTATGAACATCATCTTTTTTCACGTCAGTTTCTGTTTTTCAAACGATTAACTTTTTTTTTTTTTGGTATACATTGTCAAGGCTCGTGTAAGAGCTAACACACAGAGCATATAACAAAGGGAGCAGGAGATGAGAGGAAAGTACAAAACAGGAGGGAACATAGACATGAGGAAATCTGTGGAAGGGAAAGGATTGAGTCGGGGACACGGGGTAAACAAGATGGGCACTACAGGGACTTTCAGGAATTAAAGCAGGGAATTTGAAGGAGGTGGGTTTGCGGTGGATTCATGGGGAGGGGGGGAGAAAAGATCATGGTTTTGGATGGGGAAGTTATGAGATGGTGGTGAACAGCTGTTTTGAAGACTTGGAGGGAACAGTGGGATTGAATAGAGTGTGGGAGTTCATTCCAGAGGCAGGAAAAAAAGAGGAATGAAAAAGTGAAGGTGAGTAGTAAATTCTTGATTTTGGCAGTTTCACCAGAAGGGGGTTGCTGCAGAACCTAAGTGCCCTGCATAAATAAAGGGGGACAGAGCAGGGGGAGCATAGCCGGAGAGGAGATGGTAGAAGACAGAAAGACCACTGACCTGCCTGCAGTGAGAGAGTGAGAGACCCAAAGACTCTGCTTCATCGTGGAAGATACCAATCATCCTAAAAGACTTGGTTTCCACAGTGTGAAGCCAAGCCAGGTGTGAGGCAGGAGCACCAGCCCAGAGGGGAGAGCAGTACTCCATCAGGCTGAGAATGAAACCTTTGTTTGTGGTTATGAGCTCAGGTGTGTCAAGGAAGGACTTTGCACTTCCTTGATTTATTGTTTGTTGTTTTTCCCAGTCGGTGACTGGCTTTGGAGGCCAGCTTGGAAATGTGGCTTTTCCAGGAAAGATCACGGCAAATAGTGAGGCCCAAAAGCTTGAATGAACGGACTTTCTTCAAGAGGATTGTTGAGAAAGTTGATGGGGGTGGGGGGAGGGGTGGTGTTCCAGACGGTCCTTTCGGAGAGACAGTGAGAGTGTGAGATTTGTCAGGATTGAAAGACATGTTCCAGGTGGTGGACCCACTTGTGATTTTATCCAGATCTGCAGAGAGTGAAGATGTTGCTGCTTGTCGATCTGAGGGATGAGAGATGGTACGGCCGAGGGTGGAGTCATCAGCAAAGAGATGAAGAGGATTTTCCAGAGAGTCGGAGAGATCATTCATGAAAACCAGAAAGAGTACAGTACCCAGAACACTGTCTTGAAGATCTCCAGCTTCGACAGGAAGAGGAGATGAGAAAATTCCATTAAGAGTCACACACTGACTACGACAGGAGAGTAAGTCCGCGAACCCTGAGTGGGGATTACCTTGGATGGTAATTTTTGCTGGTTTCCAAGCAGATGGCAGATGACCTTGAGCAAATGAGAGGGTGAATACAACAGAGAGGGGTGAGCAAAAGCAGCAGAGCAGGTTTTTTTTGGACACGTGGGCTGATGCCGTCTGGACCGGTTGCAGAATCAGAGTCGAGGCTTGACAGCAAACTTTCCAGATTTTCTTGAGATAAAGGACACAGTCTCCAGGAACAGCTGGGTGCAACTCGGTAAGGTGGGTGCAGAAAGTGATGGGTTTGGGACACAATATTTAGAGGCAAACACGGAGTTCAGGCATTCAGCCTTTTCACGTGCAGTGTCAGCTGTGTGGCCATTTGAGGTAAGGGAGGGGACAGAGGAGGAACATACACCAGAAACAGACTGGTTCTCTTATAACAGCCAGAGAGTTGTCTACTTTAACAAGCATATGGTCAGATGCCTGGTGTTTGCTTAATGGTTGGGTTGGCAGGCTTTATATCCTCTGGTCCTGAGTTCAAATCCCTCTCAGCTGTTGAATTAATACCAGTTGGGGTTAACTCGGCCTGTCATCTTTCCGAGGTCGGCAAAATGAGTGCCAGCATGCTGGTGCAGCAAAGACATGGAGGTAAACTTGATTTTAATTTGGACTTTAATTAACTCTGCGTGTGTAAGTATCACAGCAGTTGTTTCTTCAATGCAAGCGAAAATTCGTGGAATGCATGTGAACATTCTGTACGGGCACGCACCACTTCCGGATAGTGATGACTTACTGTATTCTAATAATTTCTCGATTTCTTATGCGCATTTATTGATAAACACAATACCCCAATCCAGTCGTCGTTTACGAGAGCGAAGGAACGGACTGTGGTTGTTTCTGGCTCGCGGTTTGAAAGTTTTTTTTTTTTGAGCGAAGGAACGGCCTGTGCGGTTGTTTGAAATGTTTTTTTTTGTTTTTTGGGGGTTCGCACATATGGCCACGCACGTACGGGCACGCGAGAGCGAAGGAACGGCCTGTGTGGTTGTTGTTTCTGGCTCGCGGTTTGAATTATTTTATTTTTTGCACTACGGGCACGTACTAGTAATTGTAAATTGTAAGTTTAAATACTCCAAGTCAAAGTGGCATTTAAATCGTTACAAACTCATTTTATGGGATCAGGACATGCACGGGGCCAAGCTTTCCCAATTCAACACGAATGTCGATGACATGGTTTGAATAAAGTTGTGCTTCCATTGGTAAGACTGGTCCTTGTCAATTGGGCATGGTGTGCTGTTTGGAGAGTGGACACTCCCTTTAACCTTAGTGGAGAACAGTATGCGACCCGGCAGCTGTAAGTGCTGGCACTCTGCACATGTACAGTACAAGCGATACGTCGTCATTGACCGAACTATGCACGCTGATGACTGAAAATAATTTACCCTTGATGTTAAACCCTGTTTTAATTCAATGTGTATTAAACGATTATTTCCATTGTGAAAAAGTCATTACAACTTCAGGTCACATGTAAGTTGCAAGTCACAAGTCTCAAGTTGAGTGGCAAGATTTCGCTCATCGAAAATATAGACCAACTTCTATCCACTCATCCGAAACTCTCTCTTCCTCGTATGTGATTTCATTTGTCATCATGCCAGTTGGCTGGGTGTGGGTACCTCTCTCACCTGCCATGGCACTTCAGTCAAGGACTTCTGCAACTTATTGGAACTGACACAATCTGTCAACTTCCCAACTTGGATCTGAGTCAATGGTACTCCATCTCTACTGGATTTGGTTTTGACCAATTTCCCTGCAAGTATCTGCTGTTATTCCTCTGCTCAAATCGGTTCATCTGACCGTCCATCTATCCATTGGACCATAATCTGTGCAGTGTTGGTGCTGCTTAAGCCGTCTCCTTGGCTATTGGGCAAAATCCTGGATGGGTCGCTACTCCGACACAGTACACAGCTTGCCATGACATTCGCTGCCATTGACCATTGCCACTCCTACGCCACGGTAACTAAGCGCCTTTCCCCATCGTAACCGGCACGGCCCGTGACGTCATCGTCGGCCGGCCGCGCACCGGCCTACGCAGCCACGCCTCCGCAGCAACTTGTCTTGTCATTGGTTTGGTAAATAAATGGCCGCAGCAACGTGTCTTATCATTGGTTTGGTAAATAAATGGCCATAACTTGGGAAGCACTTGTCCGATTAATATCAAACCTTGAAAAGGCACATCCTCGCGTCCCCAGCAATATATCTGGCAAGTTTCAATTATATCGGACCAGTGGTTGTCGAGAAACAGCGGTCACAGACCACACACACACACACACACACACACACACACACACACACACACACACACACACACACACACACACACACACACACACACACACACACACAGACACAGACACAGACACAGACACAGACACAGACACAGACACATTGCTGGAATTATAGATAGATTGATGAAGTTTATCTTGACAACAAATAAGGTTTATTAGTTATATATCTTTCATTTCTTTCAGCAGTGTTCCACCATCTTTCTGCTTCCACAGCGTCCCGCTCCCTTCCAAAAAAACCCCAGCATCCCGCCCCCTTCCTGATTTGACACATTGATTCCTGTTTATAGGTATTTGTTTATTTATTTATTTTGTATACATAATCTAGGCTCATGAAAGAGTTAGTACCAGTGCTTGGACCGGAAGAGGAGGTGAAAGTGCACTGAACTGATCAGGACAAAACGAACAGCAGAGAGAGAGGTTAAACACCAACAGCAGAGCCAAAGGCAAAGACAGAGGGAGATGGACAAACAATGGGTGTGGGGAGGAATGGAAGACCAGGAGAGGAAGCATGGAGTGGACGAGATGGATGCAGAAGGAACCACTTAGGTGTGGAAAACTGGAAATTTGGAAGGAGGAGGGATTGGTACAACCCAGTGCCGCCACTAAGGCGATGGGGCGAGGAACTCTCTCCCTCTCTCTCATCACATTGGCACCTATCTCAGGCCTGGCTCACACCACTGCCTGCTCCTCGAGGGAGCGAAGACTCTCAAGGACCTAGAGGATAGGGGCACGGGGATCAATACTCCATGCCGATTTCCACCAGGCCTGAAGGCGCCCATGCACTCTCATGACCTGCCCTGTGATGGTTAATGATGAAATTCACCAGCACTTCAGTGGATCTGCACCCATCATTAGGATGTAGTCCATAGCCCTGCAGGTTATCATTTGGTCTCTAAAATTGTCTGGTGTCCTCGAGAAGTGAGGAACAGAATTGCCATAGGGCTGACGGGTCATGCACGTAATCATATACAAGTGTAGAAAGCCATCGGTAGAGTCTAGGCCCTCCACCATCCGCCAGCTACCACCAGGTAGGGTCAGGAAAAGCAAGCCAAATCAGCATCTCAATGGGATCTGTACGCACGTGAAGCCCAGGCCCACCTAGTACAGTGCCCAGCGACTTGCCCGGCCTGCAGGCTGGCCAGGCCCCCATGGGGCACGAGTCAAAAACCACCTGGCTGACTAGGAGGATGCGGGAGCAGCCCTTGGGATCTGGCCCATGAGGCCAGCCCGGGATATACGACCATGAGCACTTCAGCGATCCGTGCAGTACAGTCGGGGCCCCGCGCGACAAGGTCACAGGCCACGGGCCTGAGCACAACCCACCAGGGGAGGTCTTTGCTATGCTCTGGTAAACTGAGCCCAGTGCTGATCAACCCCTTGAGGGGAAAGGCTCAGGTCCATTGGCCAAAGGACATCACATGGCAGCAGTCCTCCATGTGCTCTAAGACCGTCAAGGGCAGCTCTTGCTCTCGTAATTCTGACCAATCCAGTTTGATTGTAAAAGTTTGATTGTCTAGTTTGTCTGGGCTGGCGAACTTTGCAGGGGACGTCTGGCACACTTGCCTGCACCTCCCAGCACACCGAGAAAACCTCGTCAAAGAAGATCCCATAGTGCACTGATTGTGGGCACTTGTCCGCAGAAAACTGACCGCCCAAAAGGGCAACTGCTTCGCTGTAAGCCTGCACCACGAATGGAGACCAGGCGGCAACCAGGTCATCTCCACAGATGCGGAACGACTGAAGAGCTTGTGTCCCATGATCATCTCGGTGCCCGAATGCTCGTCTATCATGGACTTTGCTAACCCGAGATGTACATGATTGAGGATTGGCCAAGAGAGGGTGGGGGCCCATTAGGACCCCCCCCACATCCCCCGCTTACTCGAGGCCTCTTCTCTATCTGGCCACTTAACCATCTGTGGCCCAAGGCCGAGGAACCTGACCCAGACCATGTAGTGAGGCAGACCCAACCCGTCCGCTAACCCCTACCAAATGGCCTTTCATAAGTCCACTTTGAAGAGGTCGGTGGTGGAAGTCAGATCTGTCGACAGGAGAAGCCGAGGACCGGGTAGTGGATTGTCAAGTCAGCCCAGATCACATCTGTGATTTGCTTACAAGTACCATGTAAACCTGCACCAACCCATTTCATGTTCGGGATGTCGGCGACGAAACCGTCTCTCCAACCACGTTTCCTGATGAGGATGAGGATGATGTATGGATATGGACACCCAGCAGGATTAAAAACAAAACCTGTCAAAGGGCGGAGTAGCTCCTTGTGAGCCAACACCCATCCATATCTGTTGTCCAATTGTCTGCGAACGTCGTCCTGCAGTTGGGTTTCCTTTTTCTCGGAGGTTGGTGGCAGGATTTGCACTCTGGCCACCATCAAACACTTCATTCTGCAAAACGCAAAGAAAACTGAAAATCTAAGCCGCAGGAGTACCTCGTGTGTAGCTGCTCTTCGCAAGGGAGCTCACCGGATGATAGGGTTTGGGCAAAGCCTTCGTGACCTGTGATGTAACCAAGTTTGAATGTAAAATGTATATTCATGTTTTGCTTCAGGCATATTTATGTTCTCCTCACTTTCTTGCCACATGCATATTTATGCTCCACCCATGTATGGCGTCATCTACGCTGCAACGGGTGAGCGGACTCTTCCCCTTTCTGGCAGGACGTGTGGTTTTGTTGAAAAGGAACGTTTTTTTTCTTCTTCTTTTTTACCGGTGCTGAAGGAGTGAATTTAAACGTCTGCAAGTGTTAGTTAAACTGCCTGGAGCATTTTTCTTCAAGAATATGGACACATAGGACGTTCCAGGATCGTAAAAAAAACAACAACCTAACTTCACGCTCGTCTCGCCGCCGGGAGGAACAATCACCGCAATGGTGAGCTCGCTTCATACGCGCTGTGTCACTGGCTCCGGTGGTTCGGCGAGAGCAGCCATGTCAAGGAGCTTGCTTCACACATGGTCTGTCACTGAGTTATCCAACTCTTTACGGTCTTCACTTTTGTTAAAGGCCAAAGTAGTAGCAGCTGAGGCCTCTGTCAGAGCTGCCATGGCATGTAAATCAGATGAAGCTCGATAGCTACTCGAAGAGCAACATGCAGCAACAATTGAAAGTTTCGCAGCAAAATATATATTTTTGAACAGCTGAAGCGGGAGGAAGACGCTGCTGTCGCTCGTACCCGCTTGGAGGTGATTACTGACCCTCTGATTTGGGACGAATTTGATAATATTTTGGCAGCTGGATTACCTACACCTGCGGAGAAGGTGGGATTGCTCTTGTCCAGGCAAGCCACGTCTTCGCTGCCATGCATTCTATCTGAAGACGACACTGAAGATATTCCACAGGGTACGTGCTGACCTTCCAGAACCTGATCAGAGGAGTATCACCAGCATCTTACGAACAGCGTAACCTCATGGTTGAACATATGGCTGATGGTTAAGACATTCTACAGGTGCTTTGGATTCTGAACCAAGTCTACATTTCTAACCCTGATGTCAGTTTTGAGCATGTCTGGAATCGCCTTCTAGAAAGAATTGGCAGTGATGAAGCAGTTACACAATCATTGCTAAACGAGCTGGAACTTTTGCCTCAAGTCTCTCCTCATGACCGCAAAATTTTGCAGACGTTTAGCGACAGCATCGAGAAAATAGAGGCTGCCGAAAACATTGGTTCCCTTCCCGGATTTGCAGCTTTGGCTATATCACTGTTCCTCAAACCAATCATAGTAAAGCTTACACCTAACCTTGTGGATTGTTGGAGGAGGGAGACCTTCGAGTACAAAGAACCCCACAGTGTCACCTTTCTGCTATTTTCGATGCTCGCATCCTTCATTCAGTGCAATGCAAAGATTCAACATTACCTCATTCTGATTGTTTCTTCTGACGGATCACATACTTTGGTTACTCAGGTAAAAGCTCCACTCGCCACGAAGAACAGAATGTCTGCCCTCACGAGTGACACTCGTCCAAGGGTCAGAGTAAGCAAGACCGAGGTCACGTCGCCTTCTGAAAATCGGCACACTCATCGTCGATTGGAAGATCCGCAACAATTCTGCCCTATTCACAGGACCAAAAACATCTTGCGCATTACAGAACATTCAAAGCAAAAATATTGCGATCCAGACTCATCCTTCTTGATGAATGGAAAATATGTACCAGATGCACTCTGTCGATTACCCATTCAGGATCTAAGACTCGTAGTAGTGCTGTCACACACATCTCACACACATGGACATTCGGACGAATACACAAGACATAAAACGCAGGATTGTTATAAGCTTTTGTATATTATGGTCTGAAGGAGTGGTGACCCAACTAGGGCCAGTATAATTGATGGTTGTCTGGATGAATTGTTTGTGCGTTGTTCCAAGTGATTGTTTGTGTTGTCCAAAGGTTGTAGTCATGAGTGCTTTTTTGGTGTGTTGATTTTACCATTAGTTTTGGCAGTGGGTTGATCTGTTTGTTGTGTGAAGGTCGTATGGGTATCCATGATGTGATACCCAGGATTGTTTATTGTCTGTTGAGAAATTGTTGATTGACTTGGGTAAACGGGTTGGATGTGCATTTGATTCATGTCTGTTTGGAGTGAGAAGGGTGACAAAAGATTTGGGTGGCCATGTAGTCATGAGGTTCAGCATGAGGCAGTTTTCATGGTCGTAGAGATATTGCTGAAGGGTGTTGGTAGCCTGGACAAAATTAGAATGTTGAGGAAATGGTTCGATCATCTGCATATACAGTGCCTATAGAAAGTCTACACCCCCTTTGAAATTTTTCACCTTTTGTTGCCTTATCGCCTGGAATTAAATCGCATTAAATCAGAATTTTTCTTCCATTATTTTCACATCGTAACCCACAAATTCTACAAATTCCAGAAAATTAATTTAAAATACAAAACTAGGGTTGGATAAGTGTCCACCCTACTTATAATAGCAATTGTAAACAAGAAAAAAAGCAATCATAGATTGGAGACCCTCACCAGGACTTCTTACCTCCACCACTGAAGGTGAAGGAGGTTATGTTTTCACCCCTTTCTGTCTTTATTACTTACGAAATCTAAAGATTTCGTAAGTATATTGATGACTTCCATCCTCTGTTTGTGTGTTTGTAGGCACGATAACTCGAGAACGGAAGAAGCTACCAATGTCAAATTACACCACGTGATTCAGGAGGGTGATGGCTAGCGCTGATTATATTTTGGTCAAAGGTCAAGGTCACAGTGAGGTCAAACATTTGATTTTTGATGGTTTGGTACAGAATCATGGTAGAAACTTCTGGTTTGCGTCGCTACCTTCTCCAGAGACAGTTTTTATTAGACAAGGTCAGAGGTCAAGTTGACGATTTCGTAAGTACCAGTCTATGACTGCTTGTTTGTTTGTTTGTCTGTTTGTCTGCAGAATATCTCAAAAAGTTGAGGACGGATGCGGATGAAATTTTGTGGACAGATTCGTTGTGTGACGAAGAATTTATTCAATTTTGGTGAAAATCTGAATCCGGATCCAGATCTGAAAATTGTTTAAAGTGATTCTTCACCATTGAGCGATAGTGCTACACCAATATATAGCACGATATCTCAAAAAGTTGTGGATGGATTCGGACGAATCTTGATGGACGGGTTGTGTGTGTCGCAAGGACGAATTGATTCGATGTTTGTGAAGATCTGAATCCGAATCTGGATACGAAAATTATTTGTTTTGTAATGTGATTCTTCATCATTGAGAGATAGGGCCAAAAACGATATGGTACTGTCCAGCTGTTCTGGAGAAGATTTTTTTATAGGTTTTAGGATAAATCCAACATGGCTGCCAAACCATGTGACCTATGATGTCATATTTGTGATCATTTTGTTCCTCATAGATAGGCATTCATACATGTAAAGTTTTTGCCTCAATCTGTTCTGCCATTTCAGAGAATATTTTCTGAAGGGTTTTTTATTTTTATTATTTTGAAGCACAATTTGGCTGCCAAATCCTGTGACTGATGACGTCATCTTTTTTTTTTTTCTGTCGACCAATTTATCCTTACATGAGCCTCATTTTCATACTGATCAGATGTAGCATTCTTCATATACAATTATGTTGTCATAACAAAGGCATAAAAAATCACATTTTATATCGTCATAGGTGCCTTTGAATCCCCATCCCCATTAGGAGTACTTGCCATGTGCCAAGTTTCAATTTCTTCCTTGATGTGGTTTCAGAGATAGAGGTCCAACGTTTTTCAGTTCTTCCAACATGGCTGCCACACCATGTGACCGATGACGTAATTACCATTAAAACATTCCACATGAGTAGTCGCAACTATGGTGAAAATTTCATCTCAATCCGACAAAGCGGTTATCAAGAAAAACATTAGTGTTCTGTCCGGACAAACAAATAGACCCAAATGCAATACCCTCTCCTCTGACAATGGTAATTAGCTCAGGTGTAACCAATTACCTCCAAAATCACACACCAAGTTAATTTGCCTCCACCTGTGTTAAATTGTAGTGATTCTGATTATTTCAGAATAATATCAGCTGTTCCTGTATGTTTCCTCTGCTGGGTAGTGCATTTCACAACAAAGACTCAACCATGAGCACCAAAGCGCTTTCAAAAGACCTCCAGGATAAAGTTGTGGAAGGCATAGGTTTAAAAATACTTCAAAGGCCTTGAATATCCCTTGGAACACAGTCAAGACAGTCATAAAGAAGTGGAAGGCGTATGGTACCACCAAGACCCTGCCTTGATCAGGCCGTCCCTCAAAACTTGACCAAGCAAGGAGGAGACTGATCAGGAAGGCCATCAAGAGGCTCGTGGCAACTTTGAAAGAGCTACACGCCTTCATGGCAAAGACTGGTCACTGTGTGCATGTGACAACAATATTCCAAGCACTTCACAAGTCTGGCCTGTACGGTGTGGTGGCAAGAAGGAAGCCATTACTAAAAAAAAGCCGACCTTGAGTCACATTTGAGGTATGCATAAAAAACACTCCGGAAATGCTAAAACTATGTGGCAAAAAGTTTTGTTGTTTGTCGAAACCAAGATGGAACTTCTTGGCTGAAATGCAAAACGTTATGTTTGGTGCAAACCCAACACAGCACATCACCCAAAGAACACCATCCCTTCTGTGAAGCATGATGGTGATAGCATCGTGTTATGAGGATGTCTCATCGGCAGGGACTGGGGCACTTGTCCGAATAGAAGGGAAAATTGATGGAGCAAAAATTCTGAAAAATCCGAGAGGAAAACCTCCTGTCTTCTGCAAGAAAAGAAACAGAAGTTCACCTTCCAGCATGACAATGACCTGAAGCACACAGCTAAAGCTACACTGGAGTGGCCCAGTCAGAGCCCCGACCAAAATCCAATCAAAAATCTGTGCCATGACTTGAAGATTGCTGTCCATCAACGCTCCCAACACAACTTGACTGAGCTTGAACAATTTTGTGCAGAAGAATGGGCAAATATTGCCCAATCAAGGTGTGCAAAGTTGGTAGAGACCTATCCCAACAGACTCACAGCTGAAATTGCTGTTAAAGGTGCTTCCTCCAAGTATTAACTCAGGGGAGTGGACACTTATACAACCAAGATATTCTGGTTGTGTTGGCTTCATGGTTATGGTGGCGGGCTTGGGATCCTCGGGTCTTGAGTTCAAATCCTGCATTTCCGTTGAATTAACACCAGGTGGGGTTGGCTCAGCCCATCATCCTTCGGAGGTCGGCAAAATGAGTACCAGCTTGCTGGGATGATTGAGCCATTTGAGTATCCTGTGTCAGAGTGGCGACCCATCCAGGATTGTGCCCAATAGCCCAGGAGACTGCTTTGGCAGCACCGACACTGTTCAGAGTATGGTCCCAGTGGATGGGTCGATGGATATTCTAGTTTTGTATTTTTTTCTGAAATTTGTAGAATTTGTTTTTCACTTCGAAGTTGGGGGTTGCGATATGTAAATAAAGGCGGGAAAAGTCTGAGTTAATGCAATTAAATTCCAGGCGAGAAGGCAACAAAAGGTGAAAAATTTGAAAGGGGGTGTAGATTTTCTATAGACACTGTATGATAGAAGTAGTGAGTCAGATTGAGGGGTCGGAAGGTCATGAAGGAATTGATTAATGAGTGAGAGAGATAGTATGGAGTTATGTAGAAGTCTGAAGGAAGAGAGAGTGTGGTAAATGGTGGGGTACGGCGTCAATAGCTTTATTCATGATTATTGCCGTGAGGACAGTTGTCAGAGGGAGTTGTGTTTTTTGGGGGTTTTTTTTTGTTGTTGAAGCTGTCTAGAATGTATTGTGTTCATGTGGAGAAGAGTGGTTGTTGAGTGTAGTGTAGTGGATAAAAAACATGGTGTGATGTGATTAGAGGAATAAAAGGGAGATTTTTACTCGGTGTGCAAAAGAGAGAAATAGGCCATTTATGATGCTGGGTTATTGGTAGGTTTGTTAGGTTTCAGTTTTGGTATGATTGTTTTTTGTCCAAATGCAGGGAATTTTGTGTCTGAGTGGTCGTCTGTTTTAGTTTGGCGATTTCAATCGTGTCTGTAACTGCTTTAAAGGTGAAAGGTGATGGAGCTTCATCGTCATGTTTCAATTTATTTAGCCTTTTTATGATTGATCTGTTTTTGTGATCGATCTAGTTGATGAGTTGTCCATTTGCTGCTTATGTGTTGGGGTTGTGTCGTCTTGATTGATTTCCGATTCGTGTGATGGGGTGGGCTGTTCCGTGAGTTGTGTGTATTTGATGTAATCCGCCAGGATTTTCTGGTGTTTGTTTTATGGTCGATGAAACTGATGAATTTTTTCCCAATTTTTTTTTTTTGTTTGTTTTTGTTGTTGATGAGTGTGGTAATTGTGTTCTTTAAGGTATTGATTTGCTGCTGGTCATGAAGGTTTGAGAGTATTTTTCTTTGTTTTAATGAATTGTTCTATTTCTGTTGTGAAGTTGGAATTTGGGATGAATTTTTTTTTTGGATTCATTTGTTACTATTTTGTTAAAATGTTTTACTGCTGTTATCTATTAAATTGAATGCAGGGAAGTCGTAATTTGTTTAAGCTTGTTCTACGTATTGTGTGAAATTAGGCTTTTCAGCTTTAGTAAAGTTTGTCTTTCGGAATGGATGTTCTTCTGTGATCTTTCGTAATGGATTTTGGCCTGAGTTGATGTATGATGATTGTAAGGTGAGCTGATAAAAAGGTCGGAAATAGTGTGCCAGGATGTGGTTGTCTTGAGTATGGGAGAGCATTGAGTTTTATTGAGGGATGGGGGAAAGTCCTGCCAGGGGCGGAGAGGGAGTCTTGTGGGCGAGTTTTGATCATTAAGGATATTTGGTTTAATTGTTCTGTAATTGGTGTACCCCTTGTGTCTTGCTTTTGGTTGGTTAACCAGGAGGGGTCTTTTGCATTGAGATTCCCTCCGGTTATGAAGTAAGGGATATGTTGGAGTTGGTATCCTGGTGGGCACGAGTTTGATGGTGGTATTCACGGAAACATTATCAACCTATGTAAAGGTTGCTGATGTTTCTGTGAATTTTCCCCAATTTTTATAGTTATTGACGGTGACTTTGATGTTACTGTTCGGAAGCAGCTGGAGGATGTGTGGAGTTGTGCTGGAAAATATTCTGTTTTTGTGAACGAGGGTAAGGAGCCCTCTACCACCTCTACTGCCTGGTCTATTCTTTCTGATGAAACAGTGGTTTGGGAAGATGTGGGAAAGTTTGGTGGCATTGTTAAGTTTAGTGTTGAGTTGGAGCTGCATCTCTTTTGTGTTTATTGATGAAATTTTGGAACTCTGTTATTTTGTGTTGAATGCCATTTACGCTAACCTGTGGAATGTTCAGGTGAAACGTCTTGTTTTGTGATTGTGGGGTAAATTGAATAACTGCAGGGAGTTGTTGTGTAGGACAGCTTCAGGGCCATTGTGAGCTGTAATGTTTGTATGAAAGTAGTTTGTACATGTGACAGAGTCATTTGTTACATCTAGTGCAGAGAACTGAGTTGTGACCGTTGATGATTCTCAGGTTGCATGTCAGGCAAATGTAGTTTGGACCAGGGTTGAATTTGATGTCTCCAGCTAGTTGAAGTAGAAATAGAAGATTCAGTTTTCTGGAAACAAGACTGTGACCTCCATGTGTGCGGCGTTGCTGTAGTTCTTCCTTGGTAGAAGAACTGTATCGAGGAGGATGATGCTTCTTTAAGTCAGAGCCACTACATGAAGGTGATCCTCTGCAGTTCCACTGATAACACAAACTGTACTTACATGTATGTTGAAGTTGACATGTCTTGAACTATTGTATCTAGTTTGTATAACTTTGAACTTTAGAGCCATTTGGTGATTTATTTATTTATTTTAAACATGCAGTTGATATACTGAAGATTAAATGACAATTTCTCTGAAATGTTTAAAAAAAAAATTTTGCTCCATTACTTTTGCAGGTGTGCAGCACATATCCTGAGGATGTATATACACCCATCTCAGTGAGCGTTCCTATTCTTGTTGCCAGTGCCAAGTTCCGCAGCAAGAATCGGTTGCCAGCCCTCAGTCTGCTCCTTCCCAATGGGGTAATTAATGAATGTTTACATTCTGCAGCTGATACAATTTTCTTTCCTTTGTATAAAACCCGATTCCATTGCCTCCTTGAATGAATACATTTCCTTGCCACAAAACCCCTCTCCAAATACCTGCACGCTGTAATCTTTCTTCGTGTTTCAAACACTCGTGCAGTTGTTCTCTGATTATTTTTGGTGATGAAACATCTCACACCCGACCACCGCAATCTTGGTGCTGAAACTTATTTTTGTTGATTTATGCAATAATAGCACCTTGTACTTTTTCATCTGATTTCTGTCTTTGGGTTAAAAGTTGTATTAATGTGTTAATTTCTAAATTCTGGCCAATGGATAAGCACTCGGTGGTGGTCCTTATTTGCAGGTAAAATTTTAAATTCTAAAGCTATCATCTCCTAATTTTGTTCTGATGTTTAAAAAAAGGTCTAATTTCATCCATTTTTAACCATATTTGGAGGTTTCTCAGCCTTCGTGGTATAATAGTTAGAACATCCACTCTGAGTCTGGGAGGTCGGTTGGTTCAAACCTCAGCCGAGTTGTAACAAAGATTTAAAAAATGGTACGTGCCGCTTCCTTGCTTGACACTCAACACAGGTTGGCGCTCAAAAACGATAGAGCACAGCCAAACAACCATAGGTTGGTCATAATAGCACAGGCTTTGACGGCCTTAATGGCCTCCTCCTGCATCATAATTCCTTAAAAGGGAACTCCAATTATTATAAAATAGTATAAAACCCGTCCAAAGTGATGGGGCCAAGATAATCCCTCTCATCACCACTATTGCAGCGCAGTTGTTAAATTGCTCTCAGGCTTATGGATTTACTTTGTTTCATAAAGAATAGGATGATTATTTCAGAAATGTATTTATTATCAAAGAGAAAATGGAATTTCAAATGACTGAGTAAAATTACTCACCCATATATATATTTTTTTTTTTTACTGCAAATAAAAAAGACTAATGTCTCACCTCGAGTGTTATCGTTGTGAAAACAACTGGAATGGTCATGCCATCAGCCCAAATTCAATCCGGTGTCGTAAAATTTTGGACGGCATGAAATTCACCTTTCCCGAGTGGAAACAAAATGGCAAGTTTCGCTGGCACTGATAATTGCGTGTGCCTCATTTTCAGTGATTAATGCGACATCATTTCCGTGAACGTGAGGTCACTTCCTGCGTGACAGAGAAATAACTACACAGCGCTTTGATATATCTCTCGGATCTGGTTCGCAGCCATTTTAGGACATTTACTTTCGCATCTTCTTCACTTTGAAGCCATTTGCAATTGGGATGCAACTTGAGTGGCCTGAAGAATGGAGAGAGAAAAAATGTGGTGACAAATCTGAACTGTCTCAACTCTGTAACATGGAATGCGATCTTCTATTGTTTGCAGCACAACACTGTGGGTGCCATCATTGACTGGGGGCATGGCTGTGCCGCTGATGCAGTGCCCTCCGGACGTTATGGCAGGAGTTTGGAATTTGTTCATGGTGCCGGCGATAGTTCACATACTTTTTGTGAAGGACACTGTGGGATCCTTAACGTCTACCAACAACTAATGCTGGCAGACGAGATAAGATTCCCGTTTAACTTCTTTCTGAGGGATGGCACTCTTATCGATGAATCTCCCTGCCTGTGAAACACCAGGATGACAGTTTTATAGCTATGCTGAGATTCAAATCCAGACGAGACAGCTTAGCAGTAAGTGTGCATACCTCGAGGCCATCCTGCCAGCCCATTTAATGAGATGCTTAAAGCACATTTTCATCTCAACTCTGCAATAGTTAAGTTGTCACATTGGCTGTATGAGGGTGAGCGTTGATCTGCAACAATATGACAACATTTGACAATCCTGGCTGTCGTTATTTTATCAATACGAGCAGAGTATCCGCCCGACAGGCGATCTTGTTCCAAGCATGCAACGCGTTCTTCTGACGCATACCTGTATTTGGGCGATGTATCGGCAAGTGACAGCTCAGTATAGGAAAAATACATGTAACCTGGGTTACGTACATGAAGCAAAAACATACCTACTGCTTATAATTCAAAACACCTCACTACACTGGAAAACGTGGGGACAGTAAATGGTGAGGGCTTGTAATACCCCTCCCCACTTGGAGGGGGTGCTACATGATACACATTTACATATAGAATTTGCATTCCTCCCCTCATCCCCCTCCCCCCCCCCAAAGACCATAAGCAAAGATAAAAACACCCCGAAACATTAATTGGAGTCATGCTGATCCTATGTAGCAAGTCTGGATGTAATTGCGCCAGAACTGTAGGAGTAGTAGCCTGACAAACAAACCCACAAACAAACACACAAACACCAGTCCGTGAATTATAGTAAGGATAATGTGTTCCATGTTAAAAGTGATCATAGTAAGAAATGTACCATGTTAATACAATGCTATTAAAAATTTTATGTTGTGGGAGAAAGTGGATGCAGGCGGTGAGGAGGTTTAATCAATGGGGTTTTTTTTTTTGACCTCGTATGTTTTTCTCTGCACCGATAGGCAGCACTGTGTCGATGCAGCCAGCCATTATCTGGATTCAGTGCACGTTGTGAAGAGGATGAACGGTTGCTGCAAGCAATCAGACTGGCTAACCCAAACTGCAACTACTTGTATGTGGTAGACACACGGCCTAAGGTACTGGTATTCATTCTAAAATGAACACACTTGAATCAATGTTTGGTTATGTAGCTTTTAATTGCATAGCACACTGTATTTTTTTGTTGTTGTTGTTGTTGTTGTTGTTTACAGATAAATGCATTGGCAAACCGGGCAGCTGGTAAGGGTTATGAGAATGAAGATAACTACACTAATGTCCGATTTCGGTTTGTGGGCATTGACAACATTCATGTCATGCGAAGCAGCTTGCAGCGGCTGCTCGAAGGTAATAAACTGTTCTGAGGGATTAAAGAAAAAAGGTTTTCTTGCAGCAATATTTTCTTTCTCGCTGTTTAAATGTACTTCTTTTGTTTTTATCTTTTTGAATCCTGATGGGCCATCTATCGATAAATATACACACGGTTGTAGGATGCAGTACAAGAAGCTCTCTTTGCAACACTCTTGCCACTGTCAGCATGTTCTGTATTAGTTTTCTTGGTTGTCAATTTTGCTCTTCATGCTGTTCTTCTGTGGATCTTAATTATGTAAACAGAAATTACATCTTTCCTTCTGGACCTCGTAATGACTAACTCTTCATCCAATCTCTGTTGTTCTTCTGCTGCGATTGGCTCTTCTGATCACGTTCTTCTCAAGGCCCATATCTCTCTGGCTATTTAAGAGAGCAGCTCGATGATGAAGAAGGTGGCTATTCACATAGGCCAACTGGCATGGACTTCAATGTGCCATCTCGCAAAAGGACTTGATATTGATTTTACCTGGGAATACTTGCATTAAAGTCTACTTTCTCTTATGCACCGGTTTGTCCCATTATCTCATCCCTGGTACGGTGACTCCTGTGAGGAGGCGGTTGCTAACCCGATGAGGTTATCTTTCATCCATTCAGGAAAGTGCGCAACAACTGTGTCCATCATGAGGAAAGCCAGAAAACATCTTCTTTAAAATCTCGATGCTGAACTCTCTCTATCCAGTCTCCTTTCTCCAAGTCATGGTGGTACTTCGTCAAGTCTGTCTCTGGTGTCTGCTACCCCTCCATTCTGTCCCTCACCTCAATCAGCATCACTGCAGACTCTGCTCAAGATAAGGTAGAATGTCTAAACTCTGTCTTTGCTTCCAAATCTCATGTACCCTACGCAATCCGTTCTGTTCCTATCTTACCACAAAGTACCCACTGTCTACTGGACTCTCCTTCTCACATAAGAAGGTAAAGAAAATTATGTCTGGCCTTGACCCTGCATGGGCCCAGATGACAGTGCCCTTGTTTTTCAATCCTGCTGTATCATTCTTGCTTCCCCTCCATACGTGCTATTCAGTCAGTCCTCCTTTGGTTGCCTTCTCTCTGCACGGAACTCAGCAAACCTTATTCCCGTGCAAAAACAGAACCTACCAATTATAGACCAGTGAGCTTGCTTATCATTACAAGCAAAGTGATGGAATCCATCATTGCTTCTGATGTCAAATCTTTCCTGTTTTCAGACAGCCTGATCTCTAACCACAACTGTTGATTCTGTGTTGGTCACTCAACTCTGGACATGCTGCTGCTTCTCTCTCTCTCTCTCTCTTTCTCTTTCTCTCTTTCTCTCTTTCTCTCTTCCTCTCTTCCTCTCTTCCCTCTCTTCCCTCTCTTCCCTCTCTTCCCTCTCTTCCCTCTCTTCCCTCTCTTCCCTCTCTTCCCTCTCTTCCCTCTCTTCCCTCTCTTCCCTCTCTTCCCTCTCTTCCCTCTCTTCCCTCTCTTCCCTCTCTTCCCTCTCTTCCCTCTCTTCCCTCTCTTCCCTCTCTTCCCTCTCTTCCCTCTCTTCCCTCTCTTCCCTCTCTTCCCTCTCTTCCCTCTCTTCCCTCTCTTCCCTCTCTTCCCTCTCTTCCCTCTCTTCCCTCTCTTCCCTCTCTTCCCTCTCTTCCCTCTCTTCCCTCTCTTCCCTCTCTTCCCTCTCTTCCCTCTCTTCCCTCTCTTCCCTCTCTCTTCCCTCTCTTCCCTCTCTTCCCTCTCTTCCCTCTCTTCCCTCTCTTCCCTCTCTTCCCTCTCTTCCCTCTCTTCCCTCTCTTCCCTCTCTTCCCTCTCTCCTCCTCCTCTCTCTGTTGATCTGGAAATTATTATACACTACTCTGATAAATGAACCATCCTTCAATCCTGAAAAATTTCAGTCTCACCCTATCATCCCCGAAGGATCATCAAGCGAACCCACCAATAAATTTCCTTGGTCATCCACTGGAATAAGTTCGGTCTCTTGTCAATCTGTCTTTTCTTGGGAAATCGGAGCTATTCACTCTCTGTTAGGCCTTATCTGTAGCTCAATGCTCCTCAGAAGCATTTAGAGCTACTACTCCTCCCCAATGTTAAGCTCCTCCATCCCACCTCACCAAAGCTGAGTTTTTCGAATGAAGCTGTGAAGTTGGCCGAACCACTGACGTCTGAGAAGCAGCAGAAAATTGATTTTATAAATGGGGTTCCTTCACGACAGCATCTATCAAAGGCCTGTCAATCAATATTTTGGAAAGTCGGCGAGTAAGATTTTGTGAGACGTCGATGACTGATGACATCATCATGACTTGACTATTACATTATAGTACAGTCGTGTGTGTGTGTGTGTGTGTGCGTGCGTGCGTGCGTGCGTGTGTCAGATCAGCCTAGAGCCAGAATGGGGCCCGGTGTAAAGACTTCAAGCAACCCCCCCCCCTTTCAAAAGTTACCTCCCCGTAATCTGAAATCGATTTCATCCTACCCCCCCCCCCTCAAAACATTTATTTATGTATGTTTATTTACAAAAAATAGTAATTTAATTGATATTGAAAACTAATTAGGGAAAAACCATTGACCACATGACCGCCTTTAAAGAGTTTGCAATGAATTTTGATTTTATTATGAATGATTCTATTTTAATATTGTTATTAATTGAAATCCGTATTTCTCATACAGTTATAGTTTTTGCCACATTTTAATGAAATCCTTCTTCGATATAGTTGATACAAATAGACATACTGGTATATCTTTTTAACCAACTAAGGCTATATTTACAATTATAGTAACAACGCAATAAAATCATTGTGTAAGAAAGGCAATGAAAACAGCTTATTTTTAATTCACAATTTAGTTGTAGTAGTGGTGGTGGTGGTGGTGGTGGTGGTGGTGGTGGTATGGCAGCTTAGCTGCTGGGGTAGCTCTCATTTCTTGAAGCACGACTGTGTCGCTGATGCAGTGCCCCTCTACCAGTACACACACTGGAACTGGTACTCATTTTGCCGACCTCGGAAGGATGACAGGCTGAGTCAACCTCCTGGTGTATTAATTCAGCGGCTGACGGGGCTTGAACTCAGGACCCTAGGATCCCAAGCCGCCACCCGAACCACTGAGCCAACACCAGGCTGCACACTCAGCCTGTCGTACTTCCGAGGTCGGCAAAATGAGTACCAGTTCGTGTGTGTGTGTGTGTGTGTGTGTGTGTGTGTGTGTGTGTGTGTGTGTGTGTGTGTGTGTGTGTGTGTGTGTGTGTGTGTGTGTGTGTGTGTGTTTTTCCCCACATACGTGAAGTGAAAAGCAGGGTTAAATAATTGGTTCTCTTGTCTGTCTGTCTTTCTGTCAACAAACGTCAGTTTATCATCAAGGAACAACTTGATTCCAATTGAATGTTATATTTTGAACACAAATTGGAACTTGAATCTGAAAACAAACCTTCAGTTTAACCATATACTTTGGCTCTGAATTTGTCCCGATCTCCAACGTATGTGCAGAGAGGAGTGAGATGATTAAAAAAAATTTTTTAATTTTTGTTAACTCTGTTTACCTGTTTGGCAGTCACACAAAACCGAAAAACATTCCAAACTGGAAACTAACTATTTTTTAACATCATGGACACAAACAGGCAGAAATAACTAATGGAACGTGTTCAATAAGATGTTGTAAAATAAGCTACATCAACAGCGGTGAACTTCCAGAATTTTTTTTTTCTACACCTTTAAAATCTCTTATTTCAATTGAATTATATACCTGAACACTGTAGAATGCAAATCACCTTTTTGGTTCACGAAAAATATTTTCACGAAAAAAATAATTGGTTCACGAAAAAATACGTGACCACTATATTCGTTATTGTTGTGTGTCATGTCTGTCTGTCTGTCCCGAGCATAGCTCCGTGGGTTTTGATCTGATCCTAATATAATTTTGGTGGGAGGTTTATATCGTGATCTAGTTGTGTTTTCCTGAAAATGAGCGTGGTGCGCCCATTATGGGCAGAGCCACGCCCAAAAAACGTGTTTTTAGGGGGTAGCCGATTTCAATTTGCATCTTCTCCGCGGGGGTTTGTCGATCTGGCAGGGGTTTCGGTATTTGGTTAGCCCAATGGCACCTGCATAGCCTCACGGAGCTCGATTTTTCATTTTTGTCCCAAGGTCAAGGTCACGAACTTAGAAAATTGCGAATTTTGACATAAAATTTCATCTCCGAGGGGTTTGTCGAATCTGGCAGGGGTTTTGGTATTGGTTAGCCCAATGGCACGTGCATAGCCCCACAGACCTCGATTTTTCATTTTTGTCCCAAGGTCAAGGCCACAAGGTCACAAACTTTAAAAATTTCGAATTGTATTTTTAGGGGGTAGCCGATTTCAATTTGCATCTTCTCCTAGGGGGTTTGTCGAATCTGGCAGGGGTTTTCGGTATTTGGTTAGCCCAATGGCACCTGCATAGCCCCACAGACCTCGATTTTTCATTTTTGTCCCAAGGTCAAGGCCACAAGGTCACGAACTTAGAAAATTTCGAATTGTATTTTTAGGGGGTAGCTGATTTCAATTTGCATCTTCTCCTAGGGGGTTTGTCGAATCTGGCAGGGGTTTTCGGTATTTGGTTAGCCCAATGGCACCTGCATAGCCCCACGGAGCTCGATTTTTTTTTTTATTTTTTTTTTTTTTTTTTTTTTTTCCATTTTCGTCACAAGGTCACGAACTTAGAAAATTTCGAATTTTGACATAAAAATCATACGACCGCCCAAACTTTGAGATCTAGGATGACAATATTTTTTTATGCATAATCTTGAGGTCATTCTCCACCTAAGGTCTTGAAACCATTTTGCTCTATCTCGAACACCTTGACGTGGCGCCCCCTTCGAGTTTGTTTTTATGCCGATTTCATCAAAGTATGGATAATCCGAGGAGTGCGAAATGCCATATAGCCTATATGACGTTATATTGTTCCTGGAATGTTCCAGAGGAAGTTTTGCACCAAAGGTCATAATCCTTGACCTTTGACCTTTAAAGTTCACAAAGGTCAAATTTTCAAACTTGTGGGAATCGAACCGGGTTTTCGACCTTCTTCGACGAACTAATTCCATTAAAGGCCCAGTCACACCTTGACGTTTTAGCCAGCGATGGCAACGTATTAAAATGTATGTAAAACGCTGGCTTACGTTGAACTTTTGATGTTTTTTTTTTTAAAGATTCGGACGTATTCATAGCGACTTGGTCTTATGTATAACGCATTAGTAACGGACACAGAACGTTTCGTTGTGTTATAGATAACTTATACCAACGAATGCTGAACCTGTTGTCGGCCTACACAACCGATGCCCAACGATAGTCTAACTTAGGCATAGCGCGTTGCACGCATCGCCGACGATGTCGTGACGTAGCCTATTAAAAGGCTGACGCACAACGATTCGAATCATAACTGCCGTAGAAATGGAAGTGTCAACATCGCAGTCACACCTTGGCGATCTTGCCAGCGTATGCCGACCTAAGAAAAATGTGTCTAAAACGTTGGGGCACGTCAAATACGGTATGAGTAAGTTTGGTATACGTGAGTACAACGCTAAAGTACGCTATCATACGTCGTAGTAAGTGGAGTACGTCAAGAAATTTTATACATGTTCAAAATTTTACGACGTACTTGGCGTATGACACACGTTCCGCATGCGATGGGGATAAGTTTTACACACGATATGTGGACGCTTACACACGTCCACAAAGGCGACTTAAAAGCTACTCATAAGTCGAAACACGTCGCGGTAATGTCTTTTTTACGCGAAACTTATTTCTAACTTATGTTTGACGTGCTTTGAACCAATACTTTATGTAGTCCGAACACACATTGACGTATGTAGACGTATTCCAATGACGTCTTCCGGTCGACAAAAAAAAATAAATGAACGTGTTTCTAACTTGCAACTGCCATATAAAGACGTGTTCCCAGCGATTTTGGGAATTGGTATATAAAAATGGTGTTCATAAAAGGGGAACCCAACAGTGTTTTCGAGTCCTTTTTGAGTCGATGTCCATGTCAGCAGTAACAGTATCAGTATTAGTATCAGTATTAGTAGTAGTTTGTTCATGTTGGCAGTAGTAGGTGAGTGTGAGGGGGAGGGGGTGTGGGTTATGATGGATCCTCCTTGCGTCCGCGTGTCCACGGGTAGGAGACATCTTTGCACCATTGTTCGAAGTTCTTCGCGGATAATTTTTTATGGGGCTTTTTCAACAATGAGCTATGGCTTGTTTTTACGATTTAGGTCTATTCATAACGGGTTGGACAAATGCACAATGAATTAATAATGTGCATAGAGCGCTTCAATAACTTATAGATACGGTATACCAACGAATAATTATCGTGTAGCCGGCGTTCACAAACTATGCCCAACGATAGCCTAACTTATCCATCTCGTGCGGCAGTTTATCTTTGCCGGTGACGTGTGGTTTGCTATTCATAGGCTGCCACTCAACGATTTAAATGGCTGCATCTCCACTATTGAAAGTAGACGCTTGCGCTCAACAATTGGATTTTTTTTTACAGTCAACGACTTTTAAACGGTACCACTCAGATATTTTCATTGTTTGCAATGAACGATTTAAATTGCTGTCACTCGCCTTTGTTTTTTGACGCTGGCGCTCGGAAATTTTAATCGTTTCTATTGAACGTGCTAAATCGCTCAAACTCCACTATTGAAAGTAGACGCTTGCGCTCAACAATTGGATTTTTTTTTTACACTCAACGACTTTTAAACGGTACCACTCAACTATTTTCATTCTTTACAATGAACGATTTAAATTGCTGTCACTCGCCTTTGTTTTTTGACGCTGGGGTTTGGAAATTTGAAGCGTTTCTTCTGAACGTGTTAAAATGCTCAAACTCGACTATTTTAAATATACGCTGCCGATGGACAATTGGAATCATAGCCAAGCTAGACATCGAAGTGTGAACATCCTCGTCATGCCGAAGAAAAGTTTGAAGAATGCTGCAAGTAAGTGGCCTGGCCGTGGCCGTGGACGCTGACGCAAGGACGATCCATTATACCAACGTCTTTCAGCCTATGAGTAACTTAAAAGTAACGTCTGTCGACGTGTGGCAACGATCGCGTAACGTGCCAACAACACGTTAATCATAGTTAGAAATAAGTTTCGGGTACGCTAAACATTACCTCGGCGTGTCTCAACTTATGATTAACTTACAAGTAGTATGTGTTGACGTCTGTCAACGATCGCAGACCGTGCAAACAACTTGTGGCCAGCGTAGCAGAACGTGTGAGTCATACGCCGGCATACGTCGTGAAATTTCAAGCATGCAAAAATTTGAGGACAACCGAAAAGTACAACGTTTAAAGCCAGTGTACAATGACGTATGGAATTGTTTTTCAGCGTGCTCTCAATGTTATCAAAACTTACCCATAACGTATTCAACGTGTGCCAGCGTTTTAGAAAAAAAAATCAAAAATCGGCATACGTTGGCTAAAACGTCAAGATGTGACTGGGGCCTTAAGCTATAGCACGTATCCTGTTTCCTTATTTTAATGTCCACAACATTGTTTTGTGACCTTTAAAGGTTATGCAAAGGTCAAATTTTTTAAGTTGTTGAACGAAACCGGTTTTTCGACATTTTGCAGCTAATAACCTGTCACTCGTACCACATCATGTTGATCATTTTTATAACTTGGTCAAACATTATCACGTTGTCTCATCCTCGACTTCTGAAACAATCTACATCGTCAAATACCGCTCGTGAACCATCGTTGTCTTCAGACTTGTTCACACTTTTAAAACCCTTCCGTTTCGCAGTAATTGGACAAAATGTTTCGGCATTTTACGTCATTACGGCTAATAAAATTTTCTGCTCGCAGACCTTGTTTCTTAAGACAGTGCGGTGTAATAATGTGTTCTATTAACTTCTTTTTTTTTTTCTTTCCTTCTTTCTTTCTTTCTTTTTTTTTGTTTCTTTTTCTTCTTTATGCATTTCATCTTGATTACCAAATGGGTTTCAGAAATGTTGCATTTGGACCTGCACATGATAAAAATTGGAGAATGACCGTTTACATTAATTGCACTGCAGAATGTTTTTTATTTATTATTATTTTATTTCTAAGAGATAGCAGAGGTAACTTCATTCTTGACCCAACCTTAAACTCTCACCCTGCTGCTTTGCATTCAGGGTGTTACATCAATGACTATGCCATCCTTGAGAGGTATGTGGAAATGTGCCCCATCTGACAGCAGTCAATAGTGGATGTTGAAGATATATTCGTAAGTTTTGCAACAGTAGGCCATTGTGTTCTTGCACCCAAGCAAAATGTTAAATTCCTGCCCAAACCAATTGTGCTCTGTGGCACTGTTAGAGCAGAGACCGACCTTGGGTTGTTTCTTGGCTCCAGAAATGTTCACAACTAATTGTGGGCATTCTGTTACTCCAAATAAATTTGAGACTTTCAAGACAATTTTTTTTTCTATTCTTCCTCTACTTTTTGATATAGTGGTTTCAGTTGGCATATTCAAAACTAATATGTTCAATGCTTAGTAGCATATGGCATTTCAGTAGTTGCAGCAGTGAATGGTGAAAGCTACTTCTTTTACTGCACTTGCAGATATTCTTGGAGGTTGAACACGGAAAAAAAATTGACAGTTTTGTATTGCCTTCACTGATGATGATTAATGATTGTATTGTATGCTCTTTTTGTCCAACAGCATGTCAAGCTCAGTGTATAACTGTGTCTGCTTTCTTGTCTGGGCTTGAGGCGTCTGGCTGGCTACGGCACATCAAGACGGTCACAGATACTGCTGTATTCATTGCCAAGGTAGTTGCACTCGTGAACTTATTTCAATGTGCTGATTGTGAATGCATCATGCAAAACACATTTCCTGTTTGAAAAAAAATTATAGATTGTATCTAAGCATATTGTCTTTTTCACGATAGTAATTGTGATCCTTTATTTTTGAATGTTAGATGGTTCTATATTTTCTCACCATGCTACGACCCCATGGTCTGCTCGACAGGGCTGGAAAGTCTCTTTTTCTGAATTTTGCATCTGCAGGGTACAGTGACATTTAAGCATTAGCTTTTTGTCCAAAAATATCTGTTTGAAATGGGTGGCACATTTTGACCCAAGGATGTGTTACAAAAATTATGTGGGTGGTGGCTGGGTTAATTTGTTTTCTTTCATCATCAATGTTGATACAAGGCGTTTTGTAGCCCCCAATCTAGCCGTTGCCATGATTGAGTGTATGGAGAGCTCCTTGTCATCCCAGCCCCCATGTCTGTCTCTTTTCTCTTTTTTTTCCCCCTTCTGTATTTCGTGTTCTTAATCCTTCTCCCTTGTCTTTCCTCACACCCTACTTGGCCGTGAAAACAACATGGCAGCACCACGTGTGCGACCTCTGATTCTGTGTGAAGCCAGCATGCTGGTGTCACGTGTGCGACTTTTTTGCATGTGCCGCGAACATGGTGGGGTCCACTTGAGCGAGGTCTGATGCACCATGCCAGCATGGCAAAAGCATGTGTGTGAGTGACCTCTAACATGGGAGGGGGAAAGGGAGTATTCTCACTGTGGGGGTTGTTGGACTGGAGATATAAAAGTCCACACGGTGAGGGGTCTCTCTAACGAGTGTCCCAAGACCGGAGAGGAAGTTCCCGGAGATGGACGGTCACATTCGGCACCTGGAAAGGGAGGGAAGCCCCTCAAGAGAGACGGTCACGTTCAGCACCTGCTGAAAGAGGAGGGTCCCAAGGGAGGAGAGATTGCGGCGGGAGAGGTCCAGGTCGGTGCCGTGCTCAGTCCTGTGTTCAAGCCGCAACACGAGCATCTCAAGCCACAGCACAAACAACAAGGGCCCTCGCTTATAAGCTCCTTGGCCCGTCACTTTTGCTTCACGGCCACGTGAGGGAAGCTCCCCTCCACATCAATCTATCCTTCTGTGTCCTCTTTCATCTTTCTTGTGTCCCTGAACAAGTCTGTGCGCGATAAGTTAGAGTATGGTTAGGCGTTCAATTCATCTTCGTCTAGTTTTATGCGCATTGTGCTGATCAGGTTTTCTTTCCTGTTTTCTCGTTTGCTGTGTTCCCCACCCCCGTTTTATAATCTGTTAAACCTATTCATTGTCAAATGACTGTGATTTATGAGCTGTGGGTCCGCCCTCTGGTGTGACAAAATTATCCGTAAACCGAATGTGTGCAAGGCTGATTAATTTAATTATTAACGGCACTGGCATGGCATGCGAGTGAAACTTGTACACTTGGCATCTTGGGAGTTGATCCCCTGTGGTCTTGGGGCACCCGTTAGGGAGGCTCGGGTCCTCGGCACATGAAAAAAAAAAGTCTTGTTTAAGCTTTTGGAAGAGGCTGAGATTTTTGTCAATGCATTGGTGTCTATTTTCCATTGAATTGCTGGAATACTTGGATGCAAATATAACATTGACAGTTGTTGTTTGATTTCTCCTTCCTTCATTTTATCTGTATATCAACTTATTTAAATACGGCTGGATACATTTTGATAAGTATATTGGAATATTGCACCAAGCATTTGGCACAATGGCTCGTGACGATGTGACGGTTTTGTGTCACATTCGTGTGGACGTTATGAATTTTGACCTTTGTGGGATGGGCTAGCTTTTAATCTGTAAAGGTTGGCAGTTTACTTTTCTTTCTTTTTATCTTGCCAAAACGAAGTTTTGCAAGATATGTTAGTCAGCTTGTATGTTTTTTTTTGTTTGTTTGTTTGTTTGTCTGTAATCATGTATAAAAAATTCTGCAGAGCACAGTTATCATTGGAAATTTTTGTAACTTCGCATATCAGAGGCCTATAGAGGTCCCTTTCAGTGCACAAAATTTTGAAGGTCAAGGTCAAAGGTCAAGGTCACTTTGTCGCAAATCAGGGGAGTCGACGAAACCCTTATTTTTTGAGTAATTTTGATCGGATCGTCTTCAAACTTCATGGGAATATAGTTCATGGTCTGGCGCTCAGCTGATTAATTTTTGGTGGCGATTGGCCTTGACCTTAATATGTTTTTTTTTTTTTGTTTTTTTTTTTGTTTTTTTTTGGTCTGTAATCACGTATTAATCACTCTGCAGAGCACAGTTATCATTGGAAATTTTTGTAACTTCGCATATCAGAGGCCTATAGAGGTCCCTTTCAGCGCATAAAATTGAAGGTCAAGGTCACTTTGTCGCAAATCAGGGGAGTCGACGAAACCCTTATTTTTTGAGTAATTTTGATCGGATCGTCTTCAAATTTCATGGGAATATAGTTCATGGTCTGGCGCCCAGCTGATTAATTTTTGGTGGCGATTGGCCTTGACCTTCATGGTTAGCGCCTCAGGTCAAACATATTTGACCCCAAGGTCAAATTTTCAAGTTTTAGGAACCATATCGTGTAGTACCTCAAATTGAACACCTAAATGAGTGCTTTCTAGATATGTCAAGCTTGAGACATTATGACGTCATTTGGTGACGTTATGAGGCAAACGCATATTTTTCATAGTTACTCTGTAGAACGATTCTCATCGGAATCTCTCGTAGGCAGATATTCCTCAAGGAGTCGCTCCTGGTGGATAGCAGCTCTGTTCACCTCAGTGTGACCTTAAAGAAGTCACACGTGGTCACCTTTTGGCAAGATACGGGTCACCCTGCGGGTGACATTGGTTTATTTTTTTTTTCCATCAGTAGAAAAATGTTACAAGATTGGCTTTTGTTGGTAATGAATATCAGTATTTGTCGATAATTGGTGGATCCAAATTGGACAAAGGGGATGGGGAAGGGTCGGGGGGTGAGAGCAGTCCGTAAGCTATCCTCAGAACCTCGCTTACACTCTGCCCAGAGACCAGTTCTGAACTGATTGATAATTGGAGCAAGGTAACCTATCCCAGACTCCTATTACACCTGATCTGGCTCATTTTCCTTACCGTTCAAAGACAGTTGTTACTGACCAGGTATACTTTTAGCTCCAGACACATGCAGACACTAGTCCCGTTCTTTAACATTTATCATCTGTACATTAGCTTTTCTGTATTGTTAACATTGCATTAACATCACCTTCATGTGGCCTGCTATGTCATTATCGGGATATGAAGTGCGATTTTTGGAGACTCTTCAAACTTGCGCTTGTCCAGCTTTGTCACGAACTATGTACAGGCAGCATGCAGGACTTTACTCTCCGTTAATGCATTCCTTCCCCTTATAAATGTTGATCTCCTTATGTTAACATTAAATTGGATTTTTGTTTGACATGAACATCTTCAAATCTTGTACATTTCTATTTTGAGGTCTTGGGTTTGGGAAATACTGTACAGGATGTCCATGAAGTCTTTGTGTAACTTTGAACCTTTATAACTTTTGATGTACACATGATGGAAACAAACTGTACATGGCATATGAAAGCATTCATCAAGTTTTCATGTTTTTTTGGAAGAAGTAACAGTAAAGAGTGAATGTTGTTTTCCAATGTTGTAGAATTTCAAAGGTGTGATCACACACAGATTTGTCTGAAGTTTTGACATTTGCGGTATATGTGAATGGAAACAAGACTAGTTTATCTTTACTGAATGACCGTTTTTACAGCCATTTTTCCCTGCTGTGCAGGGGTTAGGCTTTTTCTTGAGGCAATGTTTTTTTTTTTTATGGCCGGATGCCCTTCCTGACACCAACCCTGGTCGCTAGTTGATCTTTACTGGATGATTGATTAGTTTGTTCATTGTCCCGAGTAAACATATATATATATATATATATATATATATATATATATATATATATATATATATATATATATATATATATAAACAGGACACAAGCATATGGTACTGCATGATGCAATATCTGAGAGCATGACCTACTATTTGAAGGCACTGTCTGTGGCAGTTCTCACAGCTACAATAGTGAGGTATTCCACCGCAATGCTTTCTCGTGATGTCAATTCTACCTTCCACCTGTTCCGTACATTTTCATGTGAATGCCACTTCCTCCCTCCCCCACCCCCCCCCCATGGATCAAAATTATTGTGATGTTCTTTGTGAACACACCTCAAAAGTGGGTCGATTATATTTGATGGTGTCTGCTCTGCTTTCTTCAGCTGAAGCTCCTTTAGCATGTCTTTATGCTCATACCTTCACGTCTTGAAATGTGTGTGACAGCTTTTGGGTGTGTGACAGCTACAAAACGTCTGTGTGAGCAGTACAACTGGTGCTTTATTTCCATCATGAGTAATACAGATTGTTGTCCATTTTCTCAGGACTAATTTATTTGCTCTTTAATATTGTAGTTGATGTATACATTACCTTGCTGCAGGCACTGTGGGAGGAGGGTGCCAGTGTATTGGTACACTGCTCAGATGGCTGGGACAGAACCGCACAAGTTTGTTCCTTGTCTGCAGTTATTTTGCATCCTTACTACCGGACAACTCGTGGCTTTATGGCAAGTCAGCTTGGTGACCAACATGCTTCTTTGTTGAGATAAAAGAGGATAGTTCTTGTGGAAGTTGCACTTTTACACTAATGGAATATCTTGATGTCTTGCAAATGTTTTTACAGAAACGTATATGTTCGTTATGTAGCTTCTGAACTCTAAATCCCAATTGAGTGTCCCATAACAGGGAAGGATATTTTGCATCCAAGATATCCTTCCCTGTTATGTGATGGTCAACCCTGCCATAGCAATTTGTTCCTGCTTGCAGATCTGATTCCTCGATGACCAGAACCAGGGTATTCAATATATTCCACGTGGTCATGATTTGCTTTGAACAATTCACCGGCTACGTATACTTTGTGACTTGACTGCATGAATTTTTGTAAAGTTGCCCCCTCTTTCGTCAAAATATTCATTTGTTATTTCTCATTTGTGAGCACCTACACTGACTGTGCCAAAGTGTTGGACACATTCAGGAAATTACAATGTATGGACGTTTTTATCATGAACAATTTACTCAAAGTTTCTACTAATGTTTTCTACTATTATAACAACATTGATTGTTATTAATACAGTTCGCTTGGATGAAAATAAACCAAGGTTGTCATTCAGCAATCTTTAATTCACAATGATCAGCATCTTCAAAAACTTGTTGACTCAAAGTAAACTATGCATGAGCAGCTAATATGAAGCATTGTCATCGCTAATCCATCGCATTTACCAATCAAGTTTGATTCCGGTTCTGGGTTTGGGGCGACGGCAGCTTCTTTCAGGGCTCTCTGCCGACTTTCTCAAAGTTAAGTTTCCGGTCATTATATGCCACGTTTTAACTTTTTGTTTTCTCACCGACATGTTTACTGTGTGTTCCTAGTTCAGTTTTGTTTCAAAGATCGCGCTATTTTGTGAGTTGAACTTCTTCCCCGCCCCATCCCTCTCCTTTCCACAGATCTCTGAATGTCTCTGTTCCCCACTGTTTTGTCCTACCCTCTCCCACCCCTCTTGTCTAATGCCCCCCTTGTTGTGCGTTGTGTTTGCTCTCATATGAGCCTCGACAATGTACACATACAAAAAAGTCTCACTGATAACTCATTGTCAGGTGTTCTTTGTCATCAATAGCTGGTGATTCCTCTCTACACATCCACAACAATAAAAGCCCACTTTTTGTGCTGCAGAATACAGATCTACCAGGATTAACTGTTAAATTAAAACAAAATGGCGAAGATTTCAGTCGAAGATCGCCATAGAATTGTTAATGCACAAAGAAGGATCGCACTCCATCGCAAATCCCCACACTTCCCACCGAAAGCAAAGTTTTAAAATGGCAAAAAGTTGCACCAGGAATGACTCTATATCAAAAATTGTTTCTGCACAAGGAAGGTAAAACATTAAGTGTTTAGCTCGCATTACTTGTTTAAAATAAATTATTTATTTATTTTTCTGAGGTCTGGTATCCAAAGTACAATCAAAACTAGATGGGCACTCTTTGACGTCGCGACATCGCCAGATATGCCTTCGCCCACATTATTACATCAATGATCATTGTACATATTTGTACCAAGTTTGGTTTAAATCCCTGAACCCAGATTCAAAGTATTAAATAATTCTGGCTGGCAGACCATGCGTCCGATCAGGTTGAAATTTAAAACGTATATATTCCCCATGACTATTAGATCGTAACTGTGACATTTCACATTGATTGATGAAGCGGTTCAAGGGAAATAATTTTACCAAGATTTTTGTTCAATCCAATATGGCTGCCAGGCCATGTGACCTATTTATTATTCGTAAACACTGGTATCCGCAAGACTTGGGGAACATGTGGGTGAAGTTTCCCTTTCTATTTGTCAAGCTGTTTTGGAGAAGATGATTTTTTTTAAAGTTTGAGGGTAAATTCAATCATGTGACCTATGATGTCATAGTTGGAAAACTTTTTGTTCCTCGTGGATCAGTGATGAACCTGTAAATTTTGCCATGATCTGCTCAGCCGTTTCGGAGAAGATTTTTGAAGGTTTTTTATGTTAAAAACAATATGGCTGCCAAACCACATGACCGATGCCGTCATCAAATTCCCCCCCCCACCCCATACAATTTATCCATAGATTACCCTCGGAAATTTTCATATCGATCGGATAAAGCGTTTGACATATGCAGTTATGATGTCATAACGAAGCCACCGATGACATTAAAAAAATCACATTTGTTTCCCATGGGGAGTACTTCACATGTACCAAGTTTCAATCTTTTCCAGAGAGCGGTTTCGGATATATAAAGGTCCAAAATTTATCCTTTTTTTTTCCCCAATATGGCTGCTACACCACGTGACCTATAACATCAGAATTATCATAACATTTTACATGAGTAGTCGCACCTATGGTGAAAATTGTCAATTGAATAAGCGGTTGCAGAGAAAACAGAGAAAATTATCATGGACGGACAACTTGAAAATATAATGCCATCGGCGACTTTGTCAGCAAGGCATAACTAGAGCGGCACTCGGGAGAGAGCATACCTCTGTCAGGCTGAACAGTTAACATGTTGTATCCCACTGATGGGCTGGACCTGCATCCGGTTCTTAACCAAAATCGAATTGGCTTCTTATCACCTACCCAACTCATCCATCTAGTTTCGTTATAATCCATCGACAACTTTTTGAAATATAGTGCGCTGTATCGTTTTTGTCCTTTTCTCTCAATCGTAAAGAATCACTTTTTTTAATTATTGTGTCCAGATCTTCACCAAAATCGAAGTGATTCCTCCTTGGCACACTCTCAACCTGTCTACCAAATTTCATTGGACTCTGTCCATAACTTTTTGAGATATCCTGCTCACAGACAATCAGACAGAAGTGGTGAAAACCTAACCTCCATCCACCTTTGGTGCTGAGGTAATCAACAAGTACAGAGAAAAATAATCTATAATTAAGAAACCCAGCACTGGAAGACCAAAAAAGGTGTCCAACAAGGATGAGCAATATTTGAAGATAATAATCCTTAAGGAATAGAAAGAAGATGATTGAATTGACAACAGAACTGTCAAATGGTTCACGTGTCGTCATCCATCCATCAACAGTACAAAGGTCACTTTTGAAATCAGGACTTAAAGGATGTGTTGCAAGAAGAAAACCTCTTGTTTGGAAAAGGAGACAAGAATAATAGGCTAAAATATACACGAGAACACAGAAATTGGACAATGGAGCAATGGTCAAAGTTGCTTTGGACACACGAATTTGTTTGTTATTTGGATGTAATTGGAGATGGTTTGTGAGATGATAAAAAACTGAAACCGATAAAACCTTGCTCGAAGCCAACAATTAAGCATGGAGGAGGTTCACTGCAAGTTTGGGGGGTGCATATCCTTCAGTGGTGTTCATAAAACTTTATGCTGTATTTACTGCAGCAAGGTACAAACAAATTTTAATCCATCATGCTGTCCTCAGTGGTGCAAGACTTATCGGTCCAAACTTCATCTTGTGTCAAGATAATGATCCAAAACACCCAGCTGGAGTAATTAAATTTATTTGCAAAAGAAAGAGGAAGCGGAGTCCTTCAACGTGTGGAATGCCCCCCCCCTCAAAGTCCGGATCTCAATGTCATTGAAGCTGTATGGAACCATTTGGGCAAAGAAAGAAGTTTCTTTAGATCCCAGCAATTTCAGTGATCTTTGGAAGGCCTTGGAAGAAGCATGGAACACCATTATAATATTATTTGTGGAAAAGTTCAATGACCAGTTCATAACATTCTTTGAAGGTGTCCCTAGAAGAATTTCAATTGTTTTGAAGGAAAATTGTGGACACACATTTGGTTTGGTTATTTGAATATATATGTGTGTGTGTGTATATATATATATATATATATTTATATATATATATATATATATATATATATATATATATATTTATATATATATATATATATATATATATATATATAATTTTTCATAACTATTTTATTTTTGTTTCCTTTTGCATCAGAATAGAAAAATGTAAAATATTCAAGAATTTTGCACAGCAGTCTACACCACCTTAATTCTAATAGATACACGTGAGCACAAATATATAGGCATATCCAGTTGCAACATCTCCATGCTGAGTAGAGGCATAGTGTGTTGTATACACCAACAGTTATCAGAAGTGTAACTTTCATTGCAATAATCTTTGTAAAAGATTGAACTGCAAACTGTATCAAATAGTACCACTTCCATGATATAGCTGCATGATGAAGAATTTTTGAAATGATTACAAGCTACTTGGGCATGAGACTTGGCCACTTAAGCTTCTGACTACTTAATACATCTTTTTGGTTTTTTTTGTTCGTTTTTTGTTTTTTAACCTGGTTTGCTATTCAAAGCTTCCTGATGGTGTAAAGATATGAGTGCAAAGGTCAACTTATAACTTATTTTCTCTGTTCACAGACTGTGATTGAAAAAGAATGGATAAAATTTGGTCACAAGTTTGCGCAAAGGTGAAGTGCATTGCACACACACAATTTCCTTCAATGTAAAAAGTCTTCCAGTATTTCTTGTGAAATTACTTCCAACTTAAAATTTTTATCATTTGATGTTTGAGAAATGCCAAGCTTCTGGCAATCATTGTATTTCTGCTGCTCCCTTCTCCCTCCCTCCTTCCTCAAAATTTATCGATCGTGAAATGAATGTAAATTGAGGGGGTTGGGGTGAAGGGAGGTACAAGGAGGGAGCAGTAAATGACAATGTTTACAAACATACTTCTCATGTTTGTATGCTGAGTGTCATATTTTGCTTCACTTTATTAGCGAACGAAGTAGGCTTCATACTTAACGTGTGCACATGAGAGAATAGGAAACAACAACAACAACACAATACCCCTGACGATTTGGAATCCATGTCGTTGGCTATGACCCTTTTGCTTCCGGTTGTTGTTAAACGCTTTGCGGTGTATAAACACGATTGGGTTTTATTTCTATCTTGTGAATATTACTTAACGCGTGCACATGAGAGAATAGGAAAACAAAAACAACAACAACACAATACCATGGCAATTTGGAATCCGTGTCATTGCCTATGACCCTTTTACTTCCATTTTTGTTTTGTTTCTGTTTTTTTTTTTTGTTTCCGGTTTTTGTCATGGGGAATGATGCATGCCAGGAGATAAACTCATCGTCGGAGACATGAAAGACCCAAATAATATCAGACATGGTGTATATTTCCTCCACTGATTTTAATAAAGATATCTCCCGCATCATCAAAAAATACTTTTTAATCGTGATTTACATTATTTGATTGCTGATCCCGAATCCAGGCCGAAGTAACTGGAAATTGTGTATACAGTTGTGAACAAGTTATAGGTAAAGTCAGAAGCGAATGTAAGAAGAATTCTACGTTCAATCTAGTATTTTTTTTTTTTTTAGATGAGATCCTGTTCTTGGTGGTGTAGTTGTCGTTGTGAAGGTAATGTTGAGGTAATTTTTTTTTTATATGAGATCCTGTTCTAGGCGGTGTAGTTGTCGTTGTGAAGGTAATGTTGAGATAATATTTATTTTTTAGATGAGATCCTGTTCTAGGCGGTGTAGTTGTCGTTGTGAAGGTAATGTTGAGAATTTTTTTTTTTTTTGCAGATGGGATCCTGTTATAGGCGGTGTAGTTGTTGTGAAGGTAATGTTGAGGTATAATGTTGAGGTAATATTTATTTTTTTAGTTGAGATCGTGTTTTAGGCGGTGTAGTTGTTGTTGTGAAGGTAATGTTGAGGTAATATATATATTTTTTTTTTTAGATGAGATCCTGTTCTAGGCAGTGTAGTTGTCGTTGTGAAGGTAATGTTGAGGTAATATTTATTTTTTAGATGAGATCCTGTTCTCGGCGGTGTAGTTGTCGTTGTTGAGGTAATATTTATATTTTTAGATGAGATCCTGTTCTCGGCGGTGAAGTTGTTGTTGTGAAGGTAATGTTGAGGATTTTTTTTTTTAAGATGAGATCCTGTTCCAGGTGGTGTAGTTGTTGTGAAGGTAATGTTGAGGTAATATTTATTTTTTTTAGATGAGATCCTGTTCTAGGCGGTGTAGTTGTTGTTGTGAAGGTAATGTTGAGGATTTTTTTTTCACATGAGATCCTGCTCTAGGCGGTGTAGTTGTCATTGTGAAGGTAATGTTGAGGATTTTTTTTTTGTTAAGATGAGATCCTGTTCTCGGTGGTGTAGTTGTTGTGAAGGTAATGTTGAGGTAATATTAATTTTTTCAGATGAGATCTTGTTCTCGGCAGTGTAGTTGTTGTGAAGGTAATGTTGAGGTATAATGTTGAGGTTATATTAATTTTTTTAGATGAGATCCTGTTCTAGGCGGTGTAGTTGTCGTGAAGGTAATGTTGAGGTAATATTTATTTTTTCGGTGAGATCCTGTTCTAGGCGGTGTAGTTGTTGTGAAGGTAATGTTGAGGTAATATTTATTTTTTTTCGATGAGATCCTGTTCTAGGCAGTGTAGTTGTCGTTGTGAAGGTAATGTTGAGGTAATATATATATATATATATATATATATATATATATATATATATATATTTTTTTTTAGATGAGATCCTGTTCTAGGCAGTGACGTTGTCGTTGTGAAGGTAATGTTGAGGATTTTTTTTTTAAGATGAGATCCTGTTCTTGGCGGTGTAGTTGTTGTGAAGGTAATGTTGAGGTAATATTAATTTTTTCAGATGAGATCTTGTTCTTGGCGGTATAGTTGTTGTGAAGGTAATGTTGAGGTATAATGTTGAGGTAATATATTTTTTTTAGATGAGATCCTGTTCTTGGCGGTATAGTTGTTGTGAAGGTAATGTTGAGGTATAATGTTGAGGTAATATATTTTTTTTAGATGAGATCCTGTTCTAGGCAGTGTAGTTGTCGTTGTGAAGGTAATGTTGAGGAATTTTTTTTTCAAATGACATCCTGTTCTTGGCGGTGTAGTTGTTGTGAAGGTTATGTTGAGGTAATATTTATTTTTTAGATGAGATCCTGTTCTAGGCGGTGTAGTTGTTGTTGTGAAGGTAATGTTGAGGTAATATTTATTTTTTTAGATGAGATCCTGTTCTCGGCGGTGAACTTGTCGTTGTGAAGGTAATGTTGAGGATTTTTTTTTTTTAAGATGAGATCCTGTTCTAGGTGGTGTAGTTGTTGTGAAGGTAATGTTGAGGACTTTTTTTTTCAGAAGAGATCCTGTTCTAGGCGGTGTAGTTGTCGTTGTGAAGGTAATGTTGAGGATTTTTTTTTTTAAGATGAGATCCTGTTCTCGTTGGTGTAGTTGTTATGAAGGTAATGTTGAGGTAATATTAATTTTTTCAGATGATATCTTGTCCTCGGCGGTGTAGTTGTCGTTGTGAAGGTAATGTTGAGGATTTTTTTTTTTAAGCTGAGATCCTGTTCTCGTTGGTGTAGTTGTTGTGAAGGTAATGTTGAGGTAATATTTATTTTTTTTAGATGAGATCCTGTTCTAGGCTGTGTAGTTGTCGTTGTGAAGGTAATGTTGAGGTAATATTTATTTTTTAGGTGAGATCCTGTTCTAGGTGGTGTAGTTGTTGTTGTGAAGGTAATGTTGAGGACTTTTTTTTTTCAGATGAGATCCTGTTCTAGGCGGTGTAGTTGTCGTTGTGAAGGTAATGTTGAGGATTTTTTTTTTTAAGATGAGATCCTGTTCTCGTTGGTGTAGTTGTTGTGAAGGTAATGTTAAGGTAATATTAATTTTTTCAGATGAGATCTTGTTCTCGGCGGTGTAGTTGTTGTGAACGTAATGTTGAAGTATAATGTTGAGGTAATATTTATTTTTTTAGATGAGATCCTGTTCTAGGCAGTGTAGTTGTCGTTGTGAAGTTAATGTTGAGGTAATATTTATTTTTTAGATGAGATCCTGTTCTAGGCGGTGTAGTTGTTGTGAAGGTAATGTTGAGGTAATATTTTTTTTTTTTAGATGAGATCCTGTTCTAGGCGGTGTAGTTGTCGTTGTGAAGGTAATGTTGAGGTAATATTAATTTTTTTCAGATGAGATCTTGTTCTTGGCGGTATAGTTGTTGTGAAGGTAAAGTTGAGGTATAATGTTGAGGTAATATTAATTTTTTTAAATGAGATCCTATTGTAGGCGGTGTTGTTGTTTTTGTGAAGGTAATGTTGAGGTAATATTTTTTTTTTAGATGAGATCCTGTTCTAGGCGGTGTAGTTGTCGTTCGTTGTGAAGGTAATATTGAGGTAATATTTATTTTTTAGATGAGATCCTGTTCTTGGCGGTGTAGTTGTTGTGAAGGTAAAGTTGAGGTAATATTATTTTTTTCAGATGAGATCTTGTTCTTGGCGGTATAGTTGTTGTGAAGGTAATGTTGAGGTATAATGTTGAGGTAATATTTTTTTTTTTAGATGAGATCCTGTTCTAGGCAGTGTATTTGTCGTTGTGAAGGTAATGTTGAGGATTTTTTTTTTTGAGATGACATCCTGTTCTTGGCGGTGTAGTTGTCGTTGTGATGGTAATGTGGAGATAATATTTTTTTTTCAGATGAGATCCTGTTCTCGTTGGTGTAGTTGTTATGAAGGTAATGTTGAGGTAATATTAATTTTTTCAGATGAGATCTTGTCCTCGGCGGTGTAGTTGTTGTGAACGTAATGTTGAGGTAATATTTATTTTTTTTAGATGAGATACTGTTCTAGGCGGTGTTGTTGTTTTTGTGAAGGTAATGTTGAGGTAATATTATTTTTTTTCGATGAGATCCTGTTCTAGGCGGTGTAGTTGTCGTTGTGAAGGTAATGTTGAGATAATATTTATTTTTTAGGTGAGATCCTGTTCTAGGCGGTGTAGTTGTCGTTGTGAAGGTAATGTTGAGGATTTTTTTTTTTTTAAGATGAGATTCTGTTCTCGTTGGTGTAGTTGTTGTGAAGGTAATGTTGAGGTAATATTATTTTTTTCAGATGAGATCTTGTTCTCGGCGGTGTAGTTGTCGTTGTGAAGGTAATGTTGAGGATTTTTTTTTTTTAAGCTGAGATCCTGTTCTCGTTGGTGTAGTTGTTGTGAAGGTAATGTTGAGGTAATATTTATTTTTTTTAGATGAGATCCTGTTCTAGGCGGTGTAGTTGTCGTTGTGAAGCAAATGTTGAGGTAATATTTATTTTTTAGGTGAGATCCTGTTCTAGGTGGTGTAGTTGTTGTTGTGAAGGTAATGTTGAGGACTTTTTTTTTTCAGATGAGATCCTGTTCTAGGCGGTGTAGTTGTCGTTGTGAAGGTAATGTTGAGGATTTTTTTTTTAAGATGAGATCCTGTTCTCGTTGGTGTAGTTGTTGTGAAGGTAATGTTAAGGTAATATTAATTTTTTCAGATGAGATCTTGTTCTCGGCGGTGTAGTTGTTGTGAACGTAATGTTGAGGTATAATGTTGAGGTAATATTTATTTTTTTAGATGAGATCCTGTTCTAGGCAGTGTAGTTGTCGTTGTGAAGTTAATGTTGAGGTAATATTTATTTTTTAGATGAGATCCTGTTCTAGGCGGTGTAGTTGTTGTGAAGGTAATGTTGAGATAATATTTTTTTTTTTTAGATGAGATCCTGTTCTAGGCGGTGTAGTTGTCGTTGTGAAGGTAATGTTGAGGTAATATTAATTTTTTTCAGATGAGATCTTGTTCTTGGCGGTATAGTTGTTGTGAAGGTAATGTTGAGGTATAATGTTGAGGTAATATTAATTTTTTTAAATGAGATCCTATTGTAGGCGGTGTTGTTGTTTTTGTGAAGGTAATGTTGAGGTAATATTTATTTTTTTTTAGATGAGATCCTGTTCTTGGCGGTGTAGTTGTTGTGAAGGTAAAGTTGAGGTAATATTATTTTTTTCAGATGAGATCTTGTTCTTGGCGGTATAGTTGTTGTGAAGGTAATGTTGAGGTAATATTTTTTTTTTTAGATGAGATCCTGTTCTAGGCAGTGTATTTGTCGTTGTGAAGGTAATGTTGAGGATTTTTTTTTTTGAGATGACATCCTGTTCTTGGCGGTGTAGTTGTCGTTGTGATGGTAATGTGGAGATAATATTTTTTTTTCAGATGAGATCCTGTTCTTGGCGGTGTAGTTGTTGTGAAGGTAATGTTGAGGTAATATTAATTTTTTCAGATGAGATCTTGTTCTTGGCGGTATAGTTGTTGTGAAGGTAATGTTGAGGTAATATTTTTTTTTTTAGATGAGATCCTGTTCTAGGCAGTGTATTTGTCGTTGTGAAGGTAATGTTGAGGATTTTTTTTTTTGAGATGACATCCTGTTCTTGGCGGTGTAGTTGTCGTTGTGATGGTAATGTGGAGATAATATTTTTTTTTCAGATGAGATCCTGTTCTTGGCGGTGTAGTTGTTGTGAAGGTAATGTTGAGGTAATATTAATTTTTTCAGATGAGATCTTGTTCTTGGCGGTATAGTTGTTGTGAAGGTAATGTTGAGGTATAATGTTGAGGTAATATATTTTTTTTAGATGAGATCCTGTTTTAGGTGGTGTAGTTGTCATTGTGAAGGTAATGTTGAGGACTTTTTTTTTCAGATGAGATCCTGTTCTCGGCGCTGTAGTTGTTGTTGTGAAGATAATGTTGAGGTAATATTTATTTTTGCAGTTGAGATCCTGTTCTCGGCGGTGTAGTTGTTGTTGTGAAGGTAATGTTGAGGTAATCTTAATTTTTTCATAGCAAAAAGACGGTTTAATTTGATATATTTAAGAAGCGAATGTAAGAAGAATTCTACGTTCGCTTCTAGGCTTTGCCTATTCCATATTAGCCCTTCCCCCATGCAGTGGGAAATGTCCCTGGCCTCCCGACAAATTAATTACCTATGCAGTCATTTCACTTCCAAGCCGATTTTCATCACCTCTTATATTTATTTGCTTCACATAATATGTGAATTACATGTCCCTCAGTTTGTAAGCCTTGAAAAGTTGGGCAAAAACCAAAAAATATTTTTTATAACGAAAAGCTGCCTCCATCGCTGTGAACAAAACATACATTATCTCATTTCCTCTGCATGAGTTGTAATCAGAATGTACCAATTTGTTTCCTCAAAGTGATACCTTAATTTAATGATAGAAGATGCGTTGTCCAGTCTTCAATTGTACACCTGAGGCCTGTGTGACCTGTTCCAAGGCAAGGCATTTTTGATTAGGCCGAAACAAAGTGGCGAATTGAGACCCTTGGAAGGTGAATGTGAGCTGACCAAGGATAAGCCTGTTTTTGTTTCTTCATGATGAGAGGAATTGATTATCTTCAGAAGGGTTGTGTTTAAATATACCCAAATACCCAGTTTTCATTCATGCACTCCCTTGGTTTTGGGCCACTGGATTTCATGGTTTTGGAGTTGAGGAGGAGAGACACTCTGACACACACACTGAAATATATTATTTTAGATATGAAATGTGCACTTCTATATAGCTAAAAACTAATTTTATGATAAAGCAATAGTGTTGACCAAAAATAAAGCATGATATTTTAAATGAAGCTTTTTATGCCTCCGCACCAAGGGTGCCGGAGGTATTATGTTTCCGGGTTGTCCATTCGTTCGTCCGTCCGGATTTTCATTTAAGCGATAACTCAAGAAGCAAATTGTAGAATTTCATCAAACTTGGTAAAAAGGTAAAGTAAGACAGGTCAATTAACTGATTACATTTTGAGCCTGATATGATAAAGGTCAAGGGTCAAGGTCAAACTGAAATTTCACTGTTTACACCCTAACTCAAGAAATATTGGACAGAATTTCATCAAACTTGGTACAAAGGTAAAGTTAGACAGGGCAATTAAGTGATTAGATTTTGGGCTAGATATGATAAAGGTCAAGGGTGAAATATGTCAATACTCAAGTGTTTGTGCAGGAGAGCGGAGGCATACCCGTCGACTGCGCACAGTCGAATTACTCTAGTTTTTAAATCCATTGAAGACACCAACACAGTGAAGTCTGGGTAGCTCTACTGAAAAGTTCAACAATCAATCTTGTAACATCAATGGATGATTTGATTAATTTGTGATTAACATCTATCTAACAAATGGTATTATCAACAGGGGTTCTGTAGACCCCTCAGTTTCCCAAAGCAGTGTTCATGAGATCTGCAGAGTGAGAAGAGGGGAAAAAAATGTAAGAAAACACATCGTATGTATTGTTTCAGGAATTCGTCAGAGGGGGAAAGTAAGAATTGTTTCCAAGAAAATGTCCCGCAACTTCTTGAGACGGATTTTAAAACTTCATTAAAATTGGAATGGCACTCGGAAGAGCGCATACCTCTGCCAGGCTGAACAGTTTACGTTTTGTATCCCACTGATCAGCTGGATCTCCGTCCAGACCTGAACTAAAGTCCAATCGTCTTGTTCTTGTCACCAAACTAACTCATCCACTAAGTTTTGTCAAAACATGTCCACTACTTTTTGAAATATCGTGATGTATAGGGTGGGGCAGAGAAAGGGGAGATTTAAAAAAAACTCATGAATTGAATTAACATTTTGTATTTGCTAAATTACAAATATGCCATCTTAAAGTACATAGCACGCCATTTATTTATTGAAGATCACATCCTCGAGGTGACCGTCTCTGCACAGGCTTTCCTCTAGTCGTCCACACATGTTTCCCATGACACAGCGTAGCATCTCCAAACAAATTCTGGCAATTTTTTGACGAAGTCTTTCTTTCAGCTCTTCAATATTGTGTGGGTGATGAGTATACACTTTGCTTTTTAAGTACCCCCATAAAAAAGTCACTTGCTGACAGGTCTGGAAACCTTGGAGGCCAAGTAATGTTGATATTCCTGCAGATTATGTGGTTCTGAAAAAGTCGTCATACGGCGGCCATTCACACTCTGGCAGTATGAGGCGTCACACCATCTTGTTAAAACCAACTGGCCTCATTAACTTGTACCTAGTTGATCAGTCAAAAAAGTTGCGATCATGTTGGCATAGCAGAGATCGGTTTTTAAAATCTCTCGTTTCTCTGCCCCACCCTGGATAACATTTTTGGCCTTATCTCTCGATTATGAAGAAGCACTTTAAAAAAAATTAAAAATAATTGTTCTATCTGGACACGGATATTCACCAAAATCTAATTATTTCTTCCTCCTCACATGCCCAACATATCCACCAAGTTTAGTTTGAATACGTCCATAACCTTTTGTGCTATCCTGCTCACAGACAAACGGGTGAAAACATAACCTCCATCCACATTCAGTGGTGGATGTAAATATTAATTATAAGCATTATAGAAAATATCCAATTGCATTTTTACAACCAATATGAAAAGATTTGTAAGAAAGATTTGAATTTGCACAGTGTTGTGATGCCTTGCACACACTGATGGTTTAACCTCGTGTGCCAAAGAAGATGACAAGCTTATGGAATTTTCTACCGAGAGTGTACAAAGAAATTGATATGCCAGGTTCTGGATTGGTAGCCAGAATGAACCAGTTATTAGTAACATGAAAGGCCCGAGCGGTGGGAGGCCTTTGAGTTGAGATACCGAAACTAAATTAAGAACCCAATCTTCAAAAGACCGTAAATAATTTGACGCAATGTGACTGCACACACATTCAAAGCACGTGCTTATTCACTTTATATACGTGGGAAGATCGACTTTAGAACTAAAAGAAAACGTCAATTGTAAAAGAAATTTTAAAGAATTTAATGATTATAATAACAATGCAAACTGTGGTGTCTATCCGTATGTTCATCTGTCTCCTGTTTACGGCAGTCACTTCCCACACTGTATTTAAAAAGCTGCGCATGCAGGCAAAGCTCAACGTTTACTTTTGAAATGATGGGAGAACAGTCATGAACTAGAAGGGCACTCGGTAGAGTGAATACCTCCGCCACGTAATGCCTGATCCACGAGAACATATCGGGCCCAATACATTTTTCAAATATCATGCTATACAGTACTATATCATTTTTTTGGCCCTTTCTCTTAATGGTGAAGAATCGCTTCAAAATTAAAGAATTATCTTATCCGGATTCGGATTTGGATCTCCACCAAAATTGAATCAATTCTTCCTTGTCACACACCCAACGTGTCCACCATGTTTTATCCGAATCTGTCCACAACTTTTTTGAGATATTGTGCTGTATATCGTCTTTGGCCCTATCTCTCAATGGTGAAGAATCACTTTAAAAAAATTCTAGTATCCGGATCCAGATCTTCACCAAAATCTAAGCAGTTCGTCCTTTTCGCACACCTAACCTGTCCACAAAATTTCATCCGGATTCGTCCACAATTTTTGAGATATCTTGCACACAAACAGACAAACAAACATACCGACAGAAAGGTGTGAAACATAACCTCCTTCACCTTCGGTGGCGCATGTAATAATGTTGACAAATCTTATTTTACAATCAGGATATTCTGCACTAAATTGTTTGGAATTAATCATACTATCATTCACATTTCAAAATGTGATGTAACTTACAAAATTGAAATCTTGATGCAATATAGTCAGTCACTTTATTGTCCCTTGCAGTAATAATTCCAGAGATTATTGTGCATATGGTATCTGATATATTAGAAGTGTTGTATAGTAGAAGATTGGTTTTCCCTTGGCCTGGTGGTGGGAAGATGTTGGAATCATTATTGGTGCAGCGATCATGGCGTCAGCATCTCCCGTGCAATTTGCTTTGCTGGATTAACTTTTTCGCTACGTAAATCTGGTGGGACCTACAAACAGAACTTCCCATCTGAATTAAAGGCTGGAAGGAGCTGTGCGCTTATATTGTTCGATCATCTCTGCAGTAGTGTAGTATCAATAGCGGGCAGTGGCCATGGCGGTGTAGTGTCCAACTGCGGCGCCATGGTGGCATAACTGAAGCATCGTGTTTTTTAACATTCCATTCTGGAATATTGCCTACAGGATAACAGACAGCGATAACAGACAGCGATACAATGACTACAGGATAACAGTCATTGTTTACGTTTGGTTAGCTGGGTGGTAATGTGATAAGGCTGAGTAAGCGGATATTTAACTCTTATGTTTTGAGTGGGTTTTCTTGATCTATTTCTTGGCCAAAAAAAAAAAAGAATGAAGCCAGAAATGTCTGCAACAAAAGGAAATGAAATACGATGAAGGCAAAATCAAGTTTGGCTTCACAGTCATAAAAAAAAATGTAATTGACCTTCCTCGGTGCATCGAATGCCATGCAGTTTTCAGTAATGATGCCATGATACATGGCTGTCTTGAGCTCCATTCGAAGATGAACTGCGAGGCATTGAAAGACGAGCCAAAATCGTTTTTCACTGCCAAACTTCAGTGCTTGAAATGCATGAAGCTGGACGCCACCAGAGCTTTTCATCAGGAGACGGTCAATCTGGTGGAAGCATCTTACGAGCTGTCACTACTTGATGCCAAAGCAAATAAAGCTCACACGATTGGACAGACACTCGTGAAACCAAGCTTGTTGAGTGCTGCAAAATTTGTGCTTGGTGCCGAAAGCCAGAAAAAGTCATCAAAAACTTCGCTGTCTGATAACACACTGAAGCGTCGCAACGATGAACTTGAAGAGGACATAACGAGACAAGTTTTGGAACATGAAAGCATCGTGGTTTTTTTTTGCAATTCATTGCGATGAAACCATTAATATGTCCCAATGCTGTCAGTTGCTCATTTATTCTCGATTTATGGGTGATGGAGCTGTGAAAGAAGAAATGCTTTTCTCAAAAGCATTGGAGACCACATCAAAGGCTTCTGATGTTTTGGAACAGTTTGACTTTTTTTTCCAAGAAAATGGTCTTTCATGGGAAAAGTGAGTTGGTGTTTGCACCGACGGTGCCCAAGCAATGCTTGGCTCTCGTTCGCAATTCATGACATTGGCCAAATAAAATAATCAATCATAACTGGGACATAACTAGACCCAAAACATGGAGAAGAAGCATTGTGTTTGATCATTCCTTTTTCTTCTACTTAATTGTGCGAAGCTGTTTTTTTTTTTTAGCCTATCTGGAATTTAAATTTCAGATAAGGTATTGTCATCGCGCACCGTCCGTCTATCCATCTCCTTTTTCGACTTCTCTGGCCAAACCGATGGGCCGATCTGGCTGAAAATTTGCCGCAACATTCCTCTCCTGACTGGTAACCGGAATTGCAAAGTGCATTCCACTCACATAACCTAAAGTAGGTCAAAATTTCCGACTTCGTAAATTTCTTCAAAAATATTCTCCAGACCCACCAGTCAGAATGCTACCAAATTTGGGTTACATTCGGCCAAGATAGGGATGTTAAATTGCGAAGGTCATGCCGATCACATGACCGGAAATGTGTGTCAAAATGACCGAATTGGTCAACTTTGGGAAAATCGCATTAAATCCTTTAAAAATCTTCTTCTCCTGATCCACCAGTCAGAATGCTACCAAATTCGGGTGACAACATTAGGATAGGGCCCTGATGTTAAATTGCAGAGGCCATGCTGATCACTTGACCGGAAGTGTGTCAAAATGGCCGACTTTATCAATTTTTGTGAAAATTGCATAAATTCCTTCAAAAAATCCTCTTCTCGAGACTCATCTGTCAGAATGCTAACAAATTTGGGTTTCAGCATTATTTGTACGGTAGGGATGTTAATTATATTGTGGAAGTCATGCGGATCATGTGACCGGAAATGTGTCAAAATGGCCGACTTGGTCAACTTTTGGGAAAATCTCATTAATTCCTTTTTTAAATCATTTTCTGCAGAGCCACCCATCAGAATGTTACAAAATTTGGATTATGACATGAGGAGGGTCGTGATGTTAAATTGTGGAGGTCATGCCGATCACATGACCGGAAGTGTCAAAAATGGCAGACCGAGTAAAAATTTATGGAAAATCACATAAATTCCTTCAAAAATCTTCCACACCAGACCCACAAGTTAAAATTCTACCAAATTTAGGAAACAACATTAGGCCAGGGCCCAGATGCTGTCAAACAGGTCCAGTAGTTCCATATATATATATATATATATATATATATATATATATATATATATATATATATATATATATATATATATATATATATATATATATATATATATATATTGTATTAAAAACCTAACCTAACCCTAACTATTATTGTATTAAAAACAAAACGGTGCAAAGTGACTGGTGTTTTGCTCCTTCATCTTTCAAACCTAACATTTTTGAGCTACTGAGTAAAAAACAGTATATTCTGTCTCATTAAATGAATTTGATTCAAATCACATTTATTTGCAGTATGATAATTACCAAATATTCTGTGCTGGTAGTCAGTCTTCATTCATAGTTTGAGATATATACAAGTTTGTGTCGGAGCTGGGTTGAGAGATGTAAACGTGTTGTGTTGTGCTCTGATTTCATCGCTGATCATATTAAGTACCCAACTAGTTAACCCTCCTTGCCAAGGAGGATGTCATCTTCTTTCTTAAAGATGGTATGAATAAATTTGCTTTTGTTTCATGAGTGGAAATTGAAGATATGAAGTACTCTTTTCATTGTGAAACTGATATTTTTGATATTTTGCAGATTTTATTTTCTTAAATTTCTCTTCTGTGTTCAAAAGCAAATGACTAGAAAAAAATTCATATGGTTTACTACCAGTATGCAGGTGTTTTTGTGTATGTGTATATATATATATATATATATATATATATATATATATATATATATATATATATATATATATGTATATATGTATATGTGTATATATATGTATATGTATATATGTGTATATATATGTATATATATATATGTATATATGTATATGTATATATATATATATATATATATATATATATATATATATATATATATATATATATATATATATATATATATATATATATATATATGTATATATATGTATGTATATATATATATATATATATATATATATATATATATATATATATAAATAAATATATATATCTTGTTGCGGCCACGGGTACCAACATTAGGACCGCCAATATGAAAAGTCTTTCTGGAATATTGGCCGGCCACCGTCCAGTGACCCACACGGTCCGTTATCTCCTGTGCAGCTATTGTCAGGCCAGGCCAGATCAGATCTGTGACTTGCTCCAGGTATCACGTAAACCTGTACTGACCTGTTCCATGGTCGGGTTGTCGGCGACTGAACCGTCTCCCCCATCAGGTTTTTTTTAGTGAGGAGGGTGTTTGGATATGGACACCCAGCAGGATTAAAAACAAAACCTGTCAAAGGGCGGAGGAGCTCCTTGTGAGCCAACGCCATCCATATCTAGTACCCAACTGTGTCTGCGGACGTCCTCCTGCAGTTGGGTTACTTCTTATTAGGAGGTTGGTGGTAGGATTTGCACTCCGGCCACCGTAAAACCCTTCATTCCGCAAAACACAAAAACGCAAATAAATCTGAAAACCCACTACGTGGGAGTACCTCCTGTGCAGCTTCCCTTCGCAGGGCAGCTCACGGGATGACGGGATTGGGGCAAAGCCTTTGGGACCCCCAATCTTTGATGATAGGAGGGAAACCAAGGGGTAACATTCCCAGGTCAGATTGTGTTGTGGTGGTGCTGAGGTGTCATCCACCAGACGGCGGTCTCCTTGGGTTAACCTGAGGCGGTCCCTTCGGATGGGTGCCTGGAATGTCCTATCCCTAAGAGAGGATGATCACCTGTCTCTATTACTGTCTGAGCTCAAGCGTTTGGACATCGGTATTGCAACTCTCTGAGGTTCGGAGACCAGATTGCGGAGAGATAATGCTGGGTGGTTACACCTACTATTGGTCTGGTCACTCTGATCCATCAGCTGTCGAGTTGGACGTCATGGTTGTTACAATAACTGTTGCTGAACCCCCCCCCCCCCAATCAACTGTGATCTTCGCTTGTGGAAACACAGGCTGCGGTGAACCGGTTGAAAAGGGGTAAAGCTAAAGGGATCTGTGGCATCCATGCTGAACTTCTCAAGGCTGGTGGAAATGCTGTACATGTCATTGCATGCATTTTCTTGTTCTGTCTTGAACACAGGCATCATCCTAACTGACTGGAAGAGGGGCCTTGTTGTCCCTCTCTGGAAAGGGAAGGGTGATCGCCAAGACTGCAACAACTACCGAGGGGTGACGCTGCTCTCAGTGCCGGGAAAGGTCTTTGCTCAGATTATGCTTGATAGGGTTCGCCACCATCTGCTTGAGCACCAGCGTCCAGAGCAGTCAGGCTTTGCACCAAAGAGGTCAACGATTGACTGTATCCTTGCTCTTCGGGTCCTCACCGAACGCAGACGAGAGTTTCGGCAGGGGCTGCTTGCAGCTTGTGTTGATCTCTGTAAAGCGTTTGATTCAGTGAATCGGGATGCCCTCTGGAGGATTATTGGTCTTTGTGGGGTGCCACCAAAACTGGTCGATCTGATTTCTGAACTCTACTCTGGTACTGAGAGTGCTGTGAGATGTGGTGGTACCATCTCTGACTTATTTCCAGTTGTTACTGGAGTTTGTCAGGGGTGTGTACTGGCCCCCTACACTTTTCAGCACTCGTATGGACTGGATTCTAGGGAGGATGTCAGAGAGATCAAGCTGTGGTGCATCGTTTGGGAATGTCAAGATCTCTGACCTTGATTTTGCAGATGATTCACTCATCTTTGCTGAGACTTTAGATATCCTTCGGGGGCCCTCAAGGTGCTGAATGAAGAGTAGGAGCCGCTGGGATTACGGATTTCCTGGGTCAAAACTAAGATCCAGGCTTTCAATGACATCTTGGATGCTGCTGTTCTGTCTGTGCCTGTTTGTGGTGAGGATGTTGAGGTCGTGGAGAGATTCACTTACCTTGGCAGTGATATTCATGTCTCTGCTGGCTGTGAGTCAGAGGTCAAGAGACGTCTGGGTTGGGCCTGGGGAGTCATGGATTCACAGGATAATGGGGTGTGGCACTGCCGGTATCTGTGCGGCAGGACGAAAGTCCGAGTCTTCAGGTCCTTGGTACTTCCAGTCTTGCTCTATGGATGCGAGACTTGGACTCTGACCAAGGATCTGAGACGGAGATTTAATTCCTTTGGTACCAGGTCTCTTCAGAGAATCCTTGGCTATCGCTGGTCGAACTTTGTGTCCAACAAACGGTTTCTGAGAGAGACTCAAATGAGATTTGTTCAATTTGATTTGTTCAAATGAGACCTGCATAGTCCGTGAGCGTCACCTGTGGCTGTATGGACATGTGGCTTGTTTTCCTGACGCTCATCCTGCCCACCAGATTCTCTCAGCAAGGGAGTCTCGTGAATGGAGGAGGCCAATGGGCCGACCACGTGCCTCGTGGTTGCAGCAGGTTGATCGGCATCTCAAGGAGATGGGGATGGGCCAGGCATCTGCCTGGGGGATGGCCAGACGGAGGCCCCTGGAGTACCGGCGGAAAGTGGACACAGCAACGTGCTGCTCTGGCGCATGCTCCCATACCTGACCTGACCTGACGGGTACTGAGACACCAGCTTGTCACTCGGGGGGATTAATCCCCGGTTGTCCTCGGAAGAGCTGGTCCTGGGGCCACCGCTCACAATTAACGTTGTGGTACGGTGGGTTGTTTTAAAACCACGAACGCCACCCAGTTAACCAAGTGTTCCAGTGTCCACCATCTAATTATGCCATTTAACTAGACGTCACGTGGTTACCTGAGCAGGGAGCGCGCCCTCGGCAAAGCACCAATATTATCTCGATAAGATTTTAATTAGGGCGGCCGAGCGTTTTGACCGCTGGTGCGTGCCGACTATTTTTGTTCAAATCTGTGGTAATTACCTCCCAGTCTATTGAGGTTCGGACAATGCTCGACCAATGGAAGGAAAGGACAAACACGGACAGGTTGGAAGTTGACAAATGATTTGTTAATAATCAAATAAATAAATAAAAAGAACTTTTTATTTTCTGAGGTAAATAAATGAATAAGTTTCAGAGCAACTGAAATGAATAATTACTCAGGCAAAATCAATCAAAATGCCAGGAAAGAGACAGAGAACAGATGCTTATCAGGGGTTGACTTACTGACAGCTAATCACAGACAAGGGTACCCAGCAGATCATTAAGAGGGGGGGGGGGGGGAGAAGAGTCGTCTCGCTCACCAGAGAGTAGTTGTCCGTGAAGTGAAAATGTCCTGAAATGTGTGCGTGCATATCACGTCCGTCGCCAGCACCCACCCTTGCAGTGCACCCTCTCGAGAACAGCCTTGAACGCCAGTCGACGTCTGGGAGGGCACTGATATTGTCTATCATGGGTTTTGACCCTGGTGCTGCGACACGGACAGCTCCTCACCCTTCACGAAACCAGTGACGTCCAGTGACCCACACGATTCGTTGTTGGCCTGGTCAGACATGCACCACACGCTTGCTCACTTGCGGGCTCGCACGCTTCCTCGCTTGCACGCTTCCTCTCTGGCTCACTTCTTCCCTCGCGCGCTTCAACTCTCGCTTACTTCTCGGCTCGCTTGCCCGCTTCTTGCTCGCTTCTCTCGCGCTTCCTCTCTCGCTCACTTCTCTCCTTCTTTTGTGCGCTTACACCCGCTTCTTGCTCGCTTCTCACGCGCTTCCTCTCTTGCTTGCTTTTCGCGTGCTTCCTCTCTCGCTTTCTTTTTTATCTGCGGCCCGTCTAGGCGGGTGCAGAGTCCCCCAAGCTCACCCCTCCCCACTTGTGCACCGTTACCATGATAACCCATGCACTCCAAAAAAGGCGGGTGTCGGCGCTCACGAAAGAAATATGTGCATTAACGTTGCTGAGGAAAATAATGCGGGGTCAGTGCTCGCAAAATAAATATGTGTAAACGTGTCTGTCGTGAAGAAAAAAAAAAGCTTCCCATTAAGAGAGGGGATCTATTCTTCACCCTTCTCAACATGTCACATTTAATATCCCATTAGCATAACCCGCGCTCTGCGCGACATGTTGGGGTGGGTGTGTTTGAGAAAGGAACTGATGCAGAGTATCAGTCGTAATTTTACTTTAATGCAGTAAGTGGAATACGATTTCACTGTTTCAGAACCATTTTATTTACTTTTTTGTACCATGTACCTCATATGGTCTTTGAGATAATGTAAGCCGAATATCACGTTACTCGAGCGCAGAACAAAGTCGAAGATAGCGCGACACGAAACCACAAACTCGGAAATAATATATAAGATTAGACATGGGGATGAGGCTAATCTGAACATGCATTTAAGGAAATAACTGTCTGAGGACCTGAATGTGTGGATGCATTCATCAGACCGGATTCTGAAATCCATAACTATATATATATATATATATATATATATATATATATATATATATATATATATATACTTTTTCTCTTGTACATTAGGAAATTTTCAATGAAATAAAATTAACGTTTTTATGCGTATATTTCAGTCTTTCTTTTATGCACCAAATGCATTGATATAAAATAATGACGAGTTAAAGATGAAGGGCTTCAGTCAATCGGGTTCCGTGAGTTGGAAAAATCCTCGGGCAAGACGAACTCCATGCGATGACGTTTGCAGAACTCTCCGGGGCACATTCAGACCTCCATGCTTGTAGCACGTCCTGCACCACTCCAGCAAACTGACAAGCTCTGAAGTCTCAGCACCTTGCTGCACAAAGAGCTGTCACATCCACCCTTCCTGGTTTGTGGAGTGGGTATCGGTCCAAAAGCTTTAAACCCATTGGTCCAGCAGGCCGATCACTCGCGCCCCTTGCTAGGCCACACCCTAACGTTCAAACCATCCAATTAGGACATGAATTGGGGCTCGGTGACATCATAAGGCTTACTTACGTTTACCGTAATGCTACTGTGAAGAATATAGAAAATAGAGTATTAAAAACAATAAAATAATCAGAGAAATGATTGACATGTAAAAGTGAAATTATCGAGGGATGAGAAGGATGACAAATAACTACTACCACGTGGTCTCTGGAAAGCCAGTGGGGGATTTGATCAGGCGGCTATGCTGAATACACGCCAAGAAATATCTAACTATTGTAAATGAATTATCCCTAGCCATAGGCCATTTTCGTGACAATATTCTAACCGCAATGAGAAGCAAAGAAACACTGACATTTGGGGCATTCGTCCTTCAATGAAGCCTGTTGCTGACTGTTTGAACACAGCTGAGGTGATGAACCCATTATTTGGAGAGTTTCTGGTCAGAAAGGGTCAAAATCTCAATGAAGAACAGAGTGCAGATGATGATCCAGGCATTCTTAAAATTGGTTGCAAATTACTGAGGTTATGACTTTCGGCATATAACTATTTTGAAGTTTGCTATCAAGATAGAGTTAAGTATCAGGTAATGTAGAATTAATATCACTATCACTTAAAACTTCCCTTGCATGTGAATTTAATGCATTAGGAATAACTGTTACTGTTAAATAAATTATTGTAATTGTGAAGAACAACTTGATAAACAAAAAGGTGCGTGCGTGCGTGCGCTGTGGCACTGCCTGTTACTTTAATGATACAACTCCTTTCACCCACCCTTTTCCCCATCGATAATTATTTGTTTTAAAGTGAGATATTATGGAATCATTCCAGATGCGGACATCTGGAAGGAGACATCAAAGAGACGTCTCCAGTGTTTCTGCAGTTCTTGGAGACTGTGTGGCAACTGGCTCAACAGTTTCCCTCGGCATTTGAATTCGGAGAAGAATTGCTGATTCAACTGCATCACCACACCACTTCTTGCCAGTTTGGGAACTTTCTGGGAAACTGTGATAACAACCGCCAGATGCTCAGGTCTGTCTTCCATTTCTGCAGGCTCTCAGTAATCTGCATCTTTTAAACACTTTCCTCAATAATTTTGATAACGTTAATCCCTCGTTTAATTGTCTCAGCAATCTTTAAGCTGCCAACCATTCGAGAATTAGAAAAAAATAGTCTGATGCATCTTTCGCCTGTTCTGTCATTAATGTTCACAGCCATGTGGCTTATTTGTTCCTATCTTCAATCAACTTTCACTTTTGTAACCAGAATTCATAGAACACCTTACCCCATGCAGTGTTCAAGTTACAATTCAGTTGAAATAAACCACAGAAAGAGCAGAGGGTGCAAGACCACAAAGGAGATGGTAGAAGATAGAGAGACCACCAACCTGTCTGTGATGGCAAAGTGAGAAGCCCATTGACTCAGCTTCAGCGTGGGAGATTCCATTGATCTTAAAGGTCTTGGTTTCCACAGCATCAAGTTGAGCAATATGTGAGGCAGGGGAGCCAATCCAGAGGGGAAAGCAGTACTCCATCAAGCTGTGGATAAAGGCCTTGTAAGTGGATAGGAGTTCAGGTGTGTGAAGGAAAAATCCTCACCAGGATTTCCGGGTGTTCTCTGAACTCTCGATTTTTGATTTTATTTTGCCAGCAATTCGGAGTGTTGTTTTAAAGGCTGGTGAAGTACATAATTTGTGCTGTAATTTTAACAGTTGCCAATGATGCAGAAGCAATAATCTTCCATTCATTGCTCATCATTCATTCCCACCATCATTTTGGATATTTTATTTGACATTGTTAAAATGGTCATCACGTTAGTTTGCTCTTTCTTCCCCTACCCCTCCCACCCCGTGATATTTTCCTTTTTATTTTCATCACTTCTAAATATCTTTAACTTCCTGTGTTTGCCCATTAGAGTGCGGGATCGCACATATTCTGTTTGGGCTCATCTCTGGGACCAGCGGGACACCTTTGCCAACCCTCACTACCGCCCGAACAACAATGCAGGGCCAATTTGGCCAAATACAGCTGCCTGCAACTTTATGTAGGTTGAGCACAATCACAGTACTGCCTTCATGTTACTGCCTTCTTGTAAGGGTACTTAGAGTGCTGTGCTTGCACAGCCTTCCAGTAGCATGATTGCATGTCTTCCATAGTACTGTCGTCCTGCGAGTTTACTTGAAATTGAGATTAACTTGGTGTAGTGTGGTTGCAGGTTTTGGAGAGGCATGTACAACCACTTTGAAACAAGTCTACAACCACGACAGAGTTATTTGAAGGCATTGACTGCAATGCAAAAGCGATGCAATGAGCTGGAGCAGGAGGTTGACCAACTGGAAGATGTATGTTTGTGCCTTTTGTATCTTGTTTTTTTTGTATCTGCCAACTTTAAGATAAGGTTTAACACTAACTTTCCTTTACATTATGATGAATCATGAGATTGATTGATTGTAGTAACAACTAACAAAGCTCCGGTGAGCTGTTTGGGAAGCAAATGCAACAACATGCATGAGTTTGTATTGCAAGGCTTTAAATAAATATCGCACCCATTTCCAATGGAAGCGAGTGGTTCAGTTTGGCATTTTTAATATGAAATGGCGAAACGCTAGAAACGAAGAAAAACCATTCAAATTACCCTTTCGAACCCCCCTTTAGAATCCTTCAGAACCCTCTGGGATCACCCTTGAGAATTACCCTTTAGATTTACCCTTCAGAAAACCCTTTAGAATAACCCTTCAGAATAACCCTTCAGAATAACCCTTCAGAATAACCCTTTAGAATAACCCTTTAGAATAACCCTTTAGAATAACCCTTTAGAATAACCCTTTAGAATAACCCTTTAGAATAACCCTTTAGAATAACCCTTGAGAATAACCCTTTAGAATAACCCGTTAGAGTTACCCTTTGGAATAACCCTTTAGAATAACCCTTCGGAATAACCCTTTAGAAATAACCCTTGAGAATAACCCTTGAGAATAACCCTTTAGAATAACCCTTTAGAATAACCCTTTAGAATAACCCTTTAGAATAACCCTTTAGAATAACCCTTTAGAATAACCCTTTAGAATAACCCTTTAGAATAACCCTTTAGAATAACCCTTAAGAATAACCCTTCAGAATAACACTTTGGAATTACCCTTTCGAATAACCCTTGAGAATTACCCTTTGCAATTACCCTTTAAAATAACCCTTGAGAATTACCCTTGAGAATTACCCTTGAGAATTACCCTTGAGAATTATGCTTCAAAATTACCCTTCAGAATAACCCTTCAGAATAACCCTTTAGAATTACCTTTTAGAATAACCCTTCAGAATAACCCTTCAGAATAACCCTTCAGAATTACCCTTTGGAATATCCCTTTAGAATATCCCTTCAGAATAACCCTTCAGAATAACCCTTCAGAATTACCCTTTAGAATAACCCTTGCGAATTACACTTGAGAATAACCCTTCAGAATAACCCTTCAGAATAACCCTTCAGAACAACCCTTCAGAATAACCCTTCAGAATAACCCTTCAGAATAACCCTTCAGAATAACCCTTCAGAATAACCCTTCAGAATAACCCTTCAGAATAACCCTTCAGAATAACCCTTTGGAATAACCCTTTGGAATAACCCTTTAGAATAACCCTTTGGAATAACCCTTTGGAATAACCCTTTAGAATAACCCTTCAGAATAACCCTTCAGAATAACCCTTTAGAATAACCCTTTAGAATAACCCTTTGGAATAACCCTTTGGAATAACCCTTTAGAATAACCCTTTAGAATAACCCTTTGGAATAACCCTTTGGAATAACCCTTTGGAATAACCCTTTAGAATAACCCTTTAGAATAACCCTTCAGAATAACCCTTTAGAATAACCCTTTAGAATAACCCTTTAGAAATAGCCCTTTAGAAATAGCCCTTTAGAATAACCCTTCAGAATAACCCTTTAGAATAGCCCTTTCGAATAGCCCTTTCGAATAGCCCTTTCGAATAGCCCTTTCGAATAGCCCTTGAGAATAACCCTTGAGAATAACCCTTGAGAATAACCCTTGAGAATAACCCTTGAGAATAACCCTTGAGAATAACCCTTGAGAATAACCCTTGAGAATAACCCTTGAGAATAACCCTTGAGAATAACCCTTGGGAATTACCCTTGGAATTACCCTTGGAATTACCCTTGGAATTTCCCTTTAGAATAACCCTTTAGAATAACCCTTTAGAATAACCCTTTAGAATAACCCGTTAGAATTACCCTTTAGAATTACACGTTGGAATAACCCTTTGGAATAACCAAGCTGTTACATTTTATCCTATTTCATGGGTGTCTTGCACTTTACTATGCTTGGGGACCTGTTAGGGTCCACTGATGCTAGGTTGAAAAAGCTTGCTTTGGATCATTGTGATGGATCCAGCCATAATCTACCATTTCTCGATGAGCATCTTGAAAGTATGATTTTTTGTGGTAAAACATCTACACATTGTTTCTGCTGTATTAATAAATTGCTGCGCTCTCTTCTCTTCCAGAAATGTCATAGTTTTTTAAAATACATTCATATATATGACCTTTGTGATCTTGTTTCTTTTTACAAATGGAGTATAATGAGCTTACTGATTTTTAGCAGTGAAGTTTTGTGGCGTTTAACCAACTCTATCTCTGCTCACGTCACATGTTCTCATTTAAACCTTTTCCACACCCTTTCCCTTGACTGTCCCTGCAGCGTCTCACACTGCTTCAAGGTCCACGGCCAGACAAAGCCCAGATCAGACGGTTGCCCACCTCTGTGGGCCTGAATCCCCCTCCTCCCGACTCTAATTCAATGTCTACTCCCTCACTTTCTCCTGGTACTCCACAGGATGCATATGCTGGTGTTCCCAACAATACAACAAATTTGGTCACTCTTCCTTCGAGTTCTCCTTCATCCAGTGATGGTAGTAGTGGTGTTGATGATGATGATGATGATGATGATGATGATGATTTTGTGATCTCAAATGGAGTTTTGAGCTGCAGTGACAATTCGGAAGGACTTGAATAACCAAAGTAAGAGATTTGGAGGAAAAAAGTAGAAGAAGCAAGACCTTTGTAACGACATTACAAATATTGCTCCATGTTCATACATTTTTATATATTTGGCGAAGCCTATGGGATTGAAAGGTGTTTATTACATAAATGAGTGCAACATTTTGTTGAAATGCACTGAGCTTGGCACTAGAAAAATAAAATATGCACTGTGTAATCAAATTATTTGGCGTGTTTGGGAAGTCCTTAATGGCTTAATCAGCTATGGAGATAAAGGTGGAATGTCCTTTCCATAATTTTGCATCTGTATATTGTATACTGAATGTGTCATGGTCAGAAGCTCAGCTTGGTGTATATAGTAAACTTCCTTTTGCAGTGGATATATCAAGATATTAGTTTGAAATACACAAGGTGATGTATATTCTATTCATTTATTTCCACTGTACGTAAGAACTTGGTCTTCAGACAAAGTTTTTCCTTCACATTGGCATTGGAGATGAAAGCAAGTCAATTATGTTGGTATTTTCCACTTTTGTGTGGGTTTTTTTAAAATTTTATTTGAACTCAACCCAGTGGACACAGTTATGGGAATGTAATGGAGAAGTAATTGGACGAGAAAATATTTGTTCTTGAATCATCAGAGTCAAACTTGAATCTTTTTGCCGTCGTGTTTGTCTGAAAGAAATGAGAACTTATTGCAGCTTGTGCCAAAAGGGCTTTGCAGTCACCTCCTGCAAGACGCATGGCATTGGTGTAAAATGTTGCTCTTAGCTATGAAAATGATTGGACAAAAAGCAACATGTTTATTGCTGTGTCTTGCAGGTAAAGTGCTTTGGATGTGTGGATGGAGGGGTTGGGGTGGGGGAATAGAGTAGCACTTTAATAATAATAATAATAATAATAATAATAATAAAAGGAACAACATTGTGTTACTTTTTTTGTATTCTTGGAGCGACAGCCTCGGCTGTCCGTGAATTAAGCGTTTGGTTTTTCTCTCGCCATTCTTCATAGAAAATGCAAAAGTACATCAAAGAATCAAACTTACTTTGTGCTCTTGACATGGGAATTTGCAGACCACCTACAAACCGCCTATGTTGGAATGGGGTTGAGGGTTGTGGATTGAGAGAAAGTAAGGTAATGGTGGAGGATATTGCTCACCTTCATGGCTTTCCATTGGGGTGAGCTGTAGTCTAATTCTCTTTGGGATTAAATGTTTATTACACATGCAAATGTGGCAACATTTTTGACCTTCACATCCACGATATCAATCGGTCCCAATCCCACCCTCCGTGCATGAAATGCAAATTAGAACTTGATTGTTTTCACAATTTGACATCTCACTGCCAGAACATGCAGTGCAATTTTTGAAGTTTAAAAACCACCACAAAAACCCCCGACATTGTAATATTTTCTAAGATCTGAAGTACCCGGCGTTGCCTGGGAAATTCAATGCAATATGTGGTGAAATGTTTCCTGGATGACAAATTGGGGAATGTTGGACTTGTGGTTTTGATTGAATTACCAATCTTGGGCATTGCAAAGTCTATGTCTGCTCTGTAGTCTCAGCTGCCCAGGAGGCTGTTTGTCTTGCACGTTGATCCTCAACCCAAGCCTCTGTCTGCTCTGTCATCTCAGCTGCTTGCCTTGCACGTTGATCATTGAGCCGAGCCTGCGTCTGCTCTTGAGTGTCAAGTGACTTGAAGACTGCCATTCTCTTTGCATCTGATTGTTGTTTTTTTCTGCCCATCAGGTGTCTTTGGTGCCATGTGGCAGTATTTATATTGCAAGCAAGGTCCTGTAGGTTAAGATATTTCTTAACAGAAGTGTTGCCATGGTACTTCCAGAAGTGCTCTGGTGGGCATCTTACCATGTTGATCTTCGTGATGTGGTAGATTAAAGTTAAAAAGCAATAGAGGGATCGTATCGAGACAGGAAGGACAAGAGGTTGGGGTATACATATTGTTACGAATTTGGAATTCGATTGCACACAACATACAGGTTCCTTTAGTCAGCTATGTCGATAAGTGCTTTTTCCCTAGATAGCTCACCTTCCATTGTTTAAATGTTCAGAAATCGATTAGATGCGCTGCGGATCAATTTAATAGTTAGGGAACGAATCAATGGAGTCGTCCCTCCCCCTCTTCTGCGAATAGGAAGAAGAAACCTGCCGTCCCGTGATTCATGTCAACAACTCCCACCCGTGATTGAGCGGGGGATGGAGCATGAGGGCATGAGTCACACCGGGAGCGGGGGAAGGGCGGAAGAGGATAAGGAAGAGATCCTTTCTTGGTTCGTGTTCGGAGTTGGAGAAAGGAGTTGAGGGTAGTCGTTCAGCAGACCTTCGGGTCCTGTTTGGCTTGGGTTAGGGTTGAGGCCTTCGGAAGCTTTTTGCTTCGGCTGGCTCAGTGAGCTTCGGCTGCGGCCTGGTTCGGGAGGAAGCTTTTTGGAGGCTTTTTGCTTTGGTGGTTCAGTGGACCTTCTGCTTGGCTCGGTAGACTTCTTGGAGAGCTGCTTTGCTTTGGAAGAAAGTCGAGCCGGTTGCTTGGCTCGAGCTGCGAATGGTGGCTGCTTCTTCTTCTTGGTTCGTGGAGCTCTTTGTTCTCCGTTTGGTTCCTGGCTTGGTGCGAATCATCGACCTCTTCTTGGAGGTGGTTCCTTGGGGGAAGCGGCGCATCGATGGGAAGGATCGGCACATCGATGGGAAGGATTGGCACATCGACGGGAATGATTGGCGCCACGTCTCACCAGCACGTGTTGAGAAGCGCGGGAGGATTCGCGGGAGCTCGGGAGGGATCGCGGACCAGCGATTGGATCCAGCTCGCTCTCGCTGGAGCCCAGGTCCGAACAACTTGAAGACCACACGAGGTGGAGATGTTCGAGATAGGCTCTGGGTTTCATCTCACCTGCCCTCCGAGCTGGAACTCGTGATTAAAGGCCTCTGCCACCATTTATTGGTTGTGTGTGTGTGCGTGCGTGTGTCCGTGGGCCCGTGTCTACTAAGTAGTAAAAACTGTTAAGTAATTGTGTAGAACGGTTGTAGTTCTCCTGTCATGCGTGTTGGCCTTGTATAATTCAGGTCAGGTCAGGTATGGGAGCATGTGCCAGAACAGCGCGTCCCTGTGTCCACTTTCCGCCGGTACTCCAGGGGCCTCCGTCTGGCCATCCCCCAGGCAGATGCCAGGCCCATCCCCATCTCCTTGAGATGATGGTCAACCTGTTGCAACCATGAGGCACGTGGTTGGCCCACTGGCCTCCTCCACTCATGAGACTCCCTCGCTGAGAGAATCTGGTGAGCAGGATCAGAGTCAGGAAAACGAGCCACATGTCCATACAGCCACAACTGACGCTCACGGACTATGCAGGTAACAAATCTCATCCGAGTCTCTCTCAGCAACCGCTCGTTGGACACAAAATCCGACCAGCGATAGCCAAGGATTCTCCGAAGAGACCTGGTACCAAAGGAATTAAGTCTCTGTCTCAGATCCTTGGTCAGAGTCCAAGTCTCGCACCCATAGAGCAAGACTGGAAGTACCAAGGACCTGAAGACTCGGACTTTCGTCCTCCCGCACAGGTACCGGCAGCGCCACACCCCATGATCCAGTGAATCCATGACTCCCCAGGCCCGACCCAGACGTCTATTGACCTCTGACTCGCAGCCAGCAGAGACATGAATATCACTGCCAAGGTAAGTGAATCTCTCCATGACCTCAACATCCTCACCACAAACAGACACAGACAGGACAGCAGCATCCAAGATGTCACCAAAAGCCTGGATCTTAGTTTTGACCCAAGAAACCCGTAATCCCAACGGCTCCGACTCTTCATTCAGCACCTCGAGGGCCCCCAAGAGGATATCTAAAGTCTCCGCAAAGATGACTGCATCATCTGCAAAATCAAGGTCCGAGATCTTGACATTCCCAAATGATGCACCGCAACTTGATCTCTCCGACATCCTCCCTAAAATCCAGTCCATACAAGTGCTGAAAAGTGTGGGGTCAAGTACACATCCCTGACGAACTCCAGTAACAACTGGAAATAAGTCAGAGATGGTACCACCACACTTCACAGCACTCTCAGTACCAGAGTAAAGTTCAGACATCAGATCGATCAGTTTTGGTGGCACCCCACGAAGACCAAGAATCCTCCAGAGGACATCCCGATTCACTGAATCGAACGCTTTACAGAGATCAACATAGGCTGCAAGCAGCCCCTGCCGAAACTCTCGTCTGCGTTCGGTGAGGACACGAAGTGCAAGGATACGGTCAATTGTTGACCTCTTTGGTGTAAAGCCTGACTGCTCTGGACGTAACACCCTTGATTGTAACACCCTTGACGTCCAACTCGACAGTTGGGGGATCAGCCTGGTACAACCGCTCAAAGTAACCGGCCCAGCGGGCCTTCACTTCAGACTCCTCTGTTAAGAGCCTTCCACTCTCTGCTCTAAATGCAGTGCTCCGAGGGATGGGCTTGGATGAACGTAATGCGCGAATTCCCCTGTAAGCGGGACGAGAATCACCTGTCCACAGGTGATGCTCTACCCCCTCACAGATTCCTCGCACATAGGCCTCCTTGTCCACCCTCAGTGCACGTACAGTTTTACGCCTCAGCTCCCTGAACAGCTCAGCTCTGCCATTCAGCCTGGCCCTGCGACTCTGGTCAATGGTATCCAGTGTCCCTTGAGAGACAAAATTCTTCTTTGCCCTGCGGTGAGCTCCAAGGCATCCACCGGCAACATCAAGGATGGTGGTCTTGAAGGCGCTCCACAACTCTTCAGGACCCCCCAAAGCACCCAGACCCCCCAAGTGTCCACTCAGCCTGTTCGCAAACTCCTCAGCTACTCTCTCATCCCTGAGCTTGGCAACATCCAGCCGAGGCTGGGATGGTACCATTCTCCAGGATTCAAGGTGCAGCTTTAGAGTTGCTACAACAAGCCTGTGGTCAGTATTGAGGAACTGAGCACTCCGGTAGACCCTGCAGTTCTGGATCATCCTCCAACGACCGTCAATGAGGACATGGTCAATCTCCTTTGCCACACCGCCAGCGTTGGAATACCAAGTCCAGTGATGAGCTTGTGGGCGCTGAAACCATGAACCAGCCACCCTAAGTCCATGACTTCTTGCAAAGTCAAGGAACTTAGTGCTATTCTGGTTCATAGTTCCTGACCCATGGGGACCAACACACACCTCATAACCGTCCCTATCAGTTCCAGTCGATGCATTGAAATCCCCCAAGACTAGAAGTGTATCTCATCTGGGGCACTGATCAACCACAGACTTTAGTGTGGCGTAGAATGCATCCTTCACGGTGAAATCACTCGCCTCAGTCGGAGCATAAACAGAGACCAGGGAAATGACACCTAAGGAGTGACGAATCCTTAATCTCATAATACGCTCGTTGACCGGTGTTACCTCAATTATCATTGGGGTCAGCTTATTGGACACAGCTACAGCAACTCCTTGGGTATGGTAACCATCAGAGCGACCAGACCAATAGTAGGTGTAACCACCCACCATTATCTCGCCGCAATCCGGTCTCCGAACCTCAGAGAGAGCTACAATCCCGATGTCCAAACGCTTGAGCTCAGATGATAACAGAGACAGGTGATCATCCTCTCTTAGGGATAGGACATTCCAGGCACCCACCCGAAGGGACCGCCTCAGGTTGACCCAAGGAGACCGCCGTCTGGTGAACGACACCTCAGCACTACTCCGACACACTCTCCCGCAATCTGACCCAGGGATGTTACCCCGTGGTTTCCCTCCTATCATCAAAGATTGGGGGTCCCAAAGGCTTTGCCCCAATCCCGTCATCCGGTGAGCTGCCCTGCGAAGGGAAGCTGCACAGGAGGTACTCCCACGGAGTGGGTTTTCAGATTTTTTTGCGTTTTGCGGAATGAAGGGTTTTACGGTGGCTGGAGTGCAAATCCTGCCACCAACCTCCTAATAAGAAGTGACCCAACTGCAGGAGGACGTCCGCAGACACATTTGGGCACGAGATATGGATGGCCGTTGGCTCACAAGGAGCTCCTCCGCCCTTTGATTGCATACGCGTTTTGTATAATTGTATAATTGCATACGCGTTTTGCCTTGTTTTAATTGCATACGTGCATGCCTGCTTACGTACTTTATTGCAATAAATGTCCTTGTGTGAATGTAAACCCGTTTGTTGCGTCCATTCCCTCTTCTCTCAATTGAGCTGCCATCTTGCTCTCGGAATATAGTTGGTTTTAAATAGCCGGTAAAGTGATCGGGTCTAACGGGACTGTGCGATAATACACCGCTCGGTTATCCCAAAAGGAAGCGAGCTGCTTAAGTGGCTCGTTTCCAAGCGGTCCCGTTGAGGTACAATCTCTCGGTAGTCTACCCACGCGATTAATTAGGTATATCGACAATTCGACGATTGACCCTGTAACGCGCGGGTAGAGTGCGGACAAGGTTGTGGTGTGGTTAAAAACACACCCGTGGCTGGTTTTCGACGTTGATCCGGAAAGCCGCGACTGGATTGTCCGTTCGGTGGGCGAAGCGACCGCTATTGGTTAAACGCGGTCGTTCGCACGCCGGCGGGCGGAAATCTACAACAATATATACCAAGGGAACACGCAGTTTCCATTAGCTTGCATACATAATATGACCTAAACTTGTGATCTTAACAATACATATTACTCGATCACGGCAGTGTGTAAGCACCATACCCGCTTGAGGCATGAACACGGAAGTTATAATAAACCTGTGTAAAGGAATCTTTTTAATAACAGGGGCATGTGTAAACATGCCCAGGCAAAAGTGCTAGTTAGAATTATAGTATACTGACGGGGTGTGCTTACACCTTGTGTAAGCATATGAACCATGCTTCCCCATTGTCTCGAGTCTCTCACCTGCTTTTCATTTTTTTTTTTCATTTAATTATATCTTCATTTACGGATGTTGTCCGATTCTGTGTTTTATCCGTTTGTTTGGTTGTTTTTTTTTCGGTGTACAATGTCCATCGGCATGCAAAATTTCAGCTTTCTATGTCACCCGGAAGGTACTGATCTTTCATGTCAGTCAGTCGGTGGTTAGAAAGAGCTTTATGTTGTGGTGTATGAGAGTAGTACTTTCATATACTATAGTTGGTAACAGGTCCCACTACAGTAGTCTGCAGAGAATTATGACGGGAAAGGAATGCCTGGGCGATCATTTAATTTGTGTTGTTTTCAACAAATCACAACAACCACGACACAGATCTTCACAATACAGTACATATTATTTGATTGCTTCTGATTAAAAAATGTAGGCATTGTAATAGCACAAGACCCGATCAAAGCTGAAAAAAATCTGATTTTCATTTTTCAATTTTTTTTTAAATCCATATATATATATATATATATATATATATATATATATATATATATATATATATATATATATATATATATATATATATGTATATGTTTATTAGTGTCAGTGTGTCTCCTTCATATGCTTGGTGTTGGCTTATGGTTAGGGTTGTGGGCTTGGGATCCTAGGATCCTGAGTTCAAATCACACTCAGATGCTGAATTAATACCAGGTGGGGTTGACTCTGCCTGTCATCCTTCCGAGGTCGGCAAAATGAGTGCCAGCTTGCTGGTGTCCTGTGTCGGAGTGGTGACCTGTTCAGGATTGTGTCCAATAGCCAAGGAGACTGCTTAGGAAGCACCAACGCTCTGTGCAGAGTATGGTCCCAATGGAGGGATGTCTCCTCCATAACTCGAAAACTATAAAACCTAGCAGCGTGAAACTTTGCATACACATTAAGAAAACTCAAAGGAAGTGCAAGAGTGAAAATTGGGGGGGGGGGGTTGCCTTGATTAAATCAGCCCTTTTGAAGACAATTAATAGCCTTATTTAATTATATTCTTCGTTAGGAGATCCCCGACCAACTCGCTCTTTGGGGTCTTAAGGCGTTTCCTGGGTAACCTTGCTGGGGTCTGAAAGGCACCATGTTTTTGGTCTGCTCAACCTTGTCTTGACTTGGAGCAGGCCGCAACGATTTCTTAATGATAAGGTTTTTTGTTTTTCACTTTCCTCACTCATATTATGGAATGCCTGTTCATCATAGCTTCGAATCACTGCGTACAGTGTGATGCTTATAAACGCCCAGAGACGAAATATGAGCAATACCACTCGTCCAGACATAAACAGTAGAGCGGGTACACCACAACCAGCTACACCTGTGAGAGAACATTACACAACCGACTGCACGCACACTGCAACACACATGCGTCCAACCGTGCAGCGAACTTAACAAGGACATGAGATTGATTAGCCTCAGAAGTAAAAACATTTTGTTTCCTAAATTCATAAACTTCTTGTAAACTGGTGTTCATGACCATTGCAGACTTGTACTGATAGACCTGACATACGAAGTTGATTAAACTTTCACTCAAACTTGGTTTCTGGTGGCACTTTATGCCAGTAAGTAGTTTAACATGTTGCTAGAGCTTTGTGGACGTTGTGGACAAGAAACATCATTTCACCAATGTTGTCGATAATGATTCCAGATAACCACTTGGTTCCACATCCGGAGTTCAACACGTGTACAGGATCGTTAATCAGGAAGTTGCGGTATACAGATGTTTGGTCGTGATTACGTTTCTGTTGATACTTGTTATTCTCGACCTCGACTGTTTTATCCAGGTGCACTAATGATAACCATGTCAATTCACGACCCATCAGAAGCTTGGCAGGTGAGCGACCGGTGGTTTGATGTGGCCTGGTTCTGGTAGTTGAGCAACACACGAGCTCGGCGAGATTGAATGGAGCCTTCCTTGACGCGGCTGAGACCATTCTTGATCTGAACAGCACGTTCGGCTTGACCGTTACTGGCAGGTTTGTAGGGGGCAGATATGTCGTGCTTAATGCCATTCATTTTACAAAAGTTCTGAAACTCTGAACTCGTAAATGACGATCCATTATCTGATACAACGGAGTTTGGAATACCATGTTGTGCGAACATGGTACTTCAATTGTTACAGCAGAGGATGAGGATGGCACCACGAGAGCTTCAATCCATTTGGAGTGGGCATCAACTACGACAAGGAAAAGCTTCCCTTGAGACGGAGTAGCATGGTCGATGTGGAGTCTGAACCATGGCTTTGATTTCCACGGCCAATGGAGACTGTGGCGGTGTCTTGGCATGGGTTTGACAAGTGTAACAATGGCGTACACTGGACTCAATGTCACTGTCCAAACCAGGCCACCAAACATGGGCTCGGGCAATCGTCTTCATGGTGACTCCGCCTGGATGGGCTTTGTCGAGTTCACTGATAATTTTCCCTTGGAGTTTCGGCAGAATTATCACTCAGCTACCCTGAAGCAGGCAGTCTGCATCAATAGAGAGCCCATCCTTCTGGATGAGGTACGGTTTCGCCCCTTGCGGTAGTGATGCCCAATAACCTGAGAGAACACAGCGTTTAATTTGTGACAAATCTGGATTGCTATTGGTAGCACAAACAATCTGCTTCGTGGTTACGGCTGTCTCATTGTGAATGACGTTGGCCATGAGATGAATAATATCACCAGATTGTGGAGGTTCTGGGATGGTTATGGGAAGCAGCAAGTGACTGAGCGCGTCAGAACAGTACATTTTCTTACCCGTATGGTAAACCAATGAATAGTCATAATCGGCAAGGGTCAATGCCTAACGTTGTACACGACCTGATGATGTCAGCAGGATGGCTGTGGTTTCTCCCAGGAGACCTAACAAGGGTTTGTGATCAGTCTCAATGGTAATATTGTTGTGGGCAGGGCGTCGGTGGCGAGGAACGGCCGCCAGGTGGAGCAGTAGAGCCGTCTCTCACCGAACACCCGGAATTGCAGGTCGTAACCTTCGGACAACTCCGAAAGTCACGGGTCACTTAAGGACCGTGCTCGCCAATTCTCTGACGGCGTGGGGTAGGGTTAATAGCCAAATTTCAATATACCTAAGTACCCACGTCGTCAAATTACCAGGGAAGTCACACCCTCAATGGACTCTGTCGAACCGGGTCGCCCTAGTGACCTCGGTCCAATGTAACCGAGCGGAATTACCAAAGTCCGTCGGTCCAAACGACAACTTACAGCCCAATCGGCTTACTGGTTCTCAAGCACGAACCGTGCTGGGTCAGTAATAGAAAGCACAACGAGCTGGTACATTGAACAATTGGGGGGTTTATTTATAATGTGGCAGGGGAGCACAAAAAGAGCAGAGTTAAACCGACTATCAGAAATGCAATTTACAAGGAACACAGGCACTTAACAGTTTCTACTTACAGGACGGGTGCTACCAACGCACACACACACACCCAAAAGAAATGGGGCTGGTTGGGCACCTTTCCGCCTTGTGCGATCTGGTCGAGATGAGTTGGTTCGGGGGGGGGGGGACTCAAACCCACACCTTCGTCGCCGCACCAAGCACCAGCGACCGTGCCCTCCAACCAGCCATGAACCAAGACCAAGGAGAAGACCAGAGATGATGATGACCCAGGGCCAGACGAACCAGCCAGCATCAAGACCTGCGACCCCCGAAGACCAGCACTCCGGAGCCTGGCGTTTCTTTATTCATTTCTTGTGCGGAGTGAAAAAATTGCCATCTGAGGCATCTCAACCCTCATTGGCCGGGGTGTCGTGGGAAAGTCGCCCTCTGTGGCAACCTCAAACCTCATTGGCCGGGGTGTCATGGGAAAGTCGCCCTCTGTGCGTGATTGGACAAGGGGCACGCCCTGCCTTTCTGGGTGGAGTCTCGAGCTGAGGCGATGAGCCTCCTGATTGGACAAAGGGCACGCCCTTGCCCTTGTGGGCGGAGTCGGCTCTGGAGCGAGGCGTCCCGCCGACGTCCGCAGCCAGAAACACGTGCGCAACGGTGACCGGGTTGAGGGACAGTGCAGCTGTTGTTGTAAAAAAAAACCTAACCAATAAACCCGCAGCGCACACATGAAATTCCCATTAGACATAAGGGACGGGACCCCAGCTATAAACATATACTTAACGAAATAACTAAACTTTGGGACTGCTGACTGTCTGTGTGCAAGAGGCTTCCAAATCCGTAACAACATGTCATCCAAAGACATTTGGTGCATCTTGATTGTGCACCAGACACACACTAACGCCTCTCGTTCTACTTGAGCAGAGCGACGTTCAGTGTCGGATAGGGTTCGTGATGCATATGCAACAGGCTGGAGATTCCGGTTCCATTTGTTTGCAACAACGCACACCCGATGCCAGATGAAGAGCTATCACAACTGAGAACAAGTCCCTTCGATGGGTCGTAATGGACAAGTAACGGCAAGGAGGACAATACGGTTTTAGCGGCCTTGAACGCTCTTGTTTGGACAGCTTCCCATTTCCAGCCAATGCCTTTCCTAAGGAGAAGATGCAGAGGCTCGATGGTTGTGTTTAGTTGAGGCAGGAAATTACCAAAGTCGGTCAACATACCCAGGAATGCACGAAGTACTGAAATGTTTTGTGGCATTGGTGCATTCGCAATTGCTTCAACTTTGCTCAGAGAGGGCAAAATGCCTTGACAGGAGATTTGATGACCCAGGTATATAACTTCACGTGCTATAAAGGTACACTTCTCGTGCCTTAGGCATAACCCAGCTTGTGACAGCCGATTGAGGACTTCGTTTAGGTTCTCGAGGTGTTCATGTTGTGACTTGCCAGTCACTAGTATGTCCTCCTGGAACACGACTGTCTTTGGTACAGTTTTCAATGTCTCCATCTTGCGTTGGAAGATTGGTGCAGCAGAGCATATGGCAAATGGGCATCTGTTGTACATGTGGAGTCCTCGATGAGTGTTGATTCATGTCTAGGGCTTGGAATCATCATCCAGTTCCATTTGAGCATAGGCATTGGTCAAGTCAAGCTTCCTGAATGTCTGGCCACCCATGAGAGTGGTGAACAGATCCTCTGCTTTGGACAAAGGGTAGACATCCAGCTTTGAATGATGGTTGGTTGTCGTTTTGCAGTCCCCACAAATGCGCACTGTTCCATCTGCTTTGAGTATTGAAACGATAGGTGCCGCCCAGTTGGAGTACTCGACTGGTGAGATTATGCCCTCACTCTGCAGGTGGTCAAGCTTACATTTGATCATTGATCGCATCGTGTCAGGCACAGGTCTCACCTTATGGAACAATGGCTGAGCATCTGTACAAACATGAATCCTCACTTTGGGCCCTGGAAAGGTGCCAACACCATCGCTGAACAGGCCAGGGTACTTATTGAGCACAGTATCGTATCCAGCATCAGAGTTGGAGACTCTGTTTACATCACTCCAATGAAGTCTGATGATTCGTAACCAATCTTGGCCTAAGAGAGTTGATCCTTCTCCATGTACTATCAGTCGTGGTAGGATATGAGTGCTGTTTCCATATCCTCCAGTTGTGTTAGCTGAGCCAACTACAGGAACCACCTCTTTGGTGTATGTTCTCAAGTCAGTAGATACAGGGTAGAGTGCAGGAGCCTTTCTCGCAGGGTAGATGGAGGTGAACTTGTTCTCACTCATAATTGATCTGGAAGCGTCGGTATCAACTTCCATTCTCACCGGGATCTCATCGATTGTTGCATCAACTAAAATTGGTGCGGCAGAGCTCTTTGTTCCAACAGAGAAAACCTCATGAAGTTCCTCACTTGACTCTTGGCTGCAGGCAGTGCTCTGTGACCTATCGTCCGCTGCATCAGGGTTCATCCCAATGTGATAAGCAGGAGACAAGTTCTTTGACTTGGATCCAGAACAACGACACTTCAAGTGTCCCTGTTTACTACATTTGTCACTGGTATAATTCCTGTTCCGACATTGAAAAGCTTGATGATTACCACAACACAAATAAGTTACCTCCAACCGTACGAGTAGATTCAGAAATGTCAGGAGGTGGAGGTGAATTTGGTGGCTTGCTAAAACACTTTTGCTTGTAGCCAAAGGTTACCTTGTTAACCGATGGGTCCTGATGAATAACTTTTGACTTGTTAGAGATCACACGCAGGCTCTCGGCAGTTTGCATACGCGCAGTGGCTATTTCCATGCCTTTAGCCAAATTGGGGTCAGATTCAGAAAGGAGTTTCTGCAGAATTGAATCGTCTTTGCCAATTATGAAGAAATCACACAACATCTCTTCGAGATTATCTAAACTCACAATGTTGGGCGAGTCGGTGTAAATCAGCCACAAACTCTGATGTTGACTGACCATCTTACCCGGTTTAGGGTGATAATGTCTTTTCACGAGAATGACGAGCTTTTCATACAACTTGTCAGAAGGTTTGGCTGGGGCAAGAAGATCTTTTATGAGGCTGAACGTCGGAGTGCCGCATACGGTCAGTAATACAGCTCGCAGTCTTTCAGCGTCCTCATTGGTGTCCATTTTGTTTGCCACGAAGTACTCCTTCAGACGATCGGTGTGGTCTTCCAAATCATCCCCCACTGCAACAGTATATACATACATATATATATTGTTGCGGATTTCGCGCCCGCCGGCGTGCTGACGGCCACGTAACTCGAATCGCGGCACGTCGCCCACCGGACGGACAATCCAGTCGTGACCCTCTCGGACTAACGCCGGGAACCAGTCACGGGTGGACCTTTCGGTCTCACCGCGATCGAGCCAATCAGCCCCCGCGTGGGATAGGGTTGCTCGCCAAATTCGACCTACCTAAGTACCCACGCGGAGGGTAGACCGGGCGATCGCACCTCGCCGCAGGTCGACTTCGGACACGGGCCACTTAAGCGACCCGTTCCGTACTATCAGAATAACCGAGCGGTGTTATCGTCGACCTCGACGGTTCGATTAATTATCGGGCGTATTCAGCCCACTACCAACCCTTTACGTGAAGCAAGATGGGGATTCAATAGAGGAAAAGACGAAGCGAAGCGGGAAACAGTTCAACACAAAGCACATTTATTCGCGGCACACGGGAGCACACATATACAATTCCACCAAATGCACACAGAAAAGACACAATGTAATTTACACAAAAAGCAAATGTAAAAGCGAAAACACAATGCAGAGCTAATACCGACTACCGAGCACACGGCAACACTTGTACAATTCTACTTCACAGACGGCGCCGACAACACACACCCAAAACCAAGGAAAAGAATACCCTCAAGGATGAGGCGGGCCTGAGGCCGAGACCGGGTCGCGCCTACCCGTCTGGTGATGAGACGCGGAGCGGCGATGGCGCCTCAACTCCGCGGGCCTCGCGGACAGTGTCTGGTAGGGGGTGGGAAAGGGGCCCCCTTGGTCGCACTATCTCAGCGCGGGGGGAAACAGGAGGGGGTTGCTGATGCTCGGGGTATAGAGGATTTTTATTATCCCGCGACGAGCGTCTCCACCTCGGCCAGGTCGCGCTGTCGGCCTCCCTGGGGTGCAGCTCCCTGCACGAGCACCCCCTCGTCTGGTGTCGCTGCCTTTCCACAGCTCCGTCCCCTCCGTTCCGACTCCAACGCACACGACGACCAGCTCCTTCTTGCCAACTCCACCGCCCGCGAAGTCTTGACTCTCTGTTTCCGACTCTCCTACTCTCCGCCTCTGGACTCTCCTACTCTCCGCCTCTGGACTCCCTGGACTGACGAACACGGTCCTTTTATCAGCCCCGTAGCTTCGCCCTCTCATCTTTGACCCCCTCCCTTCGACCTTTCACCTCGCTCCCCATTGGCCCGAGAAAAAGTGGGCGTGAAGGCTTTTTGATCCATAAATTTGCATATATCGATCGCCCTGGGGGCGGGGCCAATTCGCCCCTCGCTCACCGATTGGACGGCAAAAAGTGGGCGTGTGTCGTTTTTGATCCGTTTTTGAAGCACAAAATCCGTGATTTTGTACACGCTGTTCGGCGCGCGCCCTGCACGAGTCCAACACCGGTACCCACAGTGGGGCAAGAACGGCGGCGATGCGACGGTTGCGAGGTGTGACGGGAAGGTCGTGGCGGTTGTGGTGAAGCGGTGGTTGGTGGTGGTAACAATGGCGGTTGGTCCAAATTAAAGATAGTAAAAGAAAAACGGCTATCCTGAAGAGTCGCAGCACGCATAAATGACATGTATTCCCACTAGACAACGGGTTTGGGCCTAACTACACATGTACTTACCGAGATACCTCACCTAAGGGACCTGAATGGTGGTTTGCGAATTTGGTAACCACAACAATATATATACATACATATATATATATATATATATATATATATATATATATATATATATATATATATATATATATATATATATATATATATATATATATAAATATATATATATATATATATATATATATATACATACATATATATACACATACATATATATATATATATATATACATACATATATATAGATATATATATATACATACATATATACATATATACATACATACATATATATATATATATATATATATATATATATATATATATATATATATATACATACATATATATATATATATATATATATATATATATACATACATATATATATATATATATATATATATATATATACATACATATATATATATATATATATATATATATATATACATATATATATATATATATACATATACATATATATATATATATATATATATATATATATACATATATATATATATATATACATATATATATATACATACCTATATATATATATATATATATATATATATATATATATATATACATATACATATATACATATACATATATATATACATATATATATATATATATACATACATATACACATATATACACTAGCGATACCCGTGCACATGCACGGGATAGCAGTACAACATAGCTGGTAGCAGACGACAGACTGTACACGGGGAATGACAAAAATACGCATTGTGCAAAATGAAAGTGGTATGATGGAACGCAAAGACTTCCCAAACATTGTCGGCATGTCCGCGAAGTGCCACAGCAATTTCATAGGGATCGCGTGACGGCGAGCCGAGTTTTTAGTGTGCACGCTTGGTATTATAATACAGATTAGTCTGAAGACGACGATGGTTCCTGAGCGATATTTGACGATGTAGATTGTTTCAGAAGTCAAGGATGAGACAATGTGATGATGTTTGACCAAGTTATAAAAATGATCAACATGATGTGGTACGAGTGACAGGTTATTAGCTGCAAAATGTCGAAAACCCGGTTTCGTTCAACAACTTTTAAAATTTGACCTTTGCATAACCTTTAAAGGTCACAAAACGATGTTGTGGACATTAAAATAAGGAAACAGGATACGTGCTATAGCTTATTGGAGTTAGTTCGTCGAAGAAGGTCGAAAACCCGGTTCGATTCCCACAACTTTGAAAATATGACCTTTGTGAACTTTAAAGGTCAAAGGTCAAGGATTATGACCTTTGGTGCAAAACTTCCTCTGGAACATTCCAGGAACAATACAACGTCATATCGGCTATATGGCATTTTGCACTCCTCGGATTATCCATACTTTGATGAAATCAGCGTAAAAACAAACTCAAAGGGGGCGCCACGGGCAAGGTGTTCGAGATAGAGCAAAATGGTTTCAAGACTTTAGGTGGGGAATGACCTCAAGATTATGCATCAAAAATATTGTCATCTCAAAGTTTGGGCGGTCGTCTGATTTTTATGTCAATATTCGAAATTTTCAAAGTTCGTGACCTTGTGACCTTGACCTTCGGACGAAAATGAAAAATCGAGCTCTGTTGGGCTATGCAGGTGCCAGTGGGCTAACCAAATACCGAAACCCCTGCCAGATTCGACAAACCCCTCGGAGAAGATGGATTATTGTGTTAAAATCGCAATTTTCTAAGTTCGTGACCTTGTGACCTTCACCTTGGGACGAAAATGAAAAATCGAGCTCCATGGGGCTATGCAGGTGCCATTGGGCTAACCAAATACCGAAACCCCTGTCAGATTCGACAAACCCCCTAGGAGAAGATGCAAATTGACATCGGCTACCCCCCTAAAAACACGTTTTTTGGGGCGTGGCTCCGCCCATAATGAGCGCACCACGCTCATTTTCAGGAAAACACAACAAGATCATGATATAAACCTCCCACCAAAATTTTATCAGGATCGGATCAAAACCCACGGAGCTATGCTCAGGACAGACAGAC
>NC_140966.1:53588407-53593407 GCF_056783735.1 Eptatretus burgeri
GCCGGCCTCCCTCGGGCGTGCAGCTCCTGGCACCGACGCGAGCACCCCCTCGTCCGACTCTCTTCAGCTTCTCCAGCCACTGCAGGCTTCGGGCTCCAGACTTCTTTCGTTCTCGTTTGCGACTCTCCTCTGACTGACGAACACCGTCCTTTTATCCCCCCGTAACTTCGCCTTTGACCCCCTCCCTTTGACCTTTCACCTCGCTCCCCATTGGCCCGAGAAAAACTGGGCGTGAAGGCGTTTTGATCCACAAATTTGCATATATCGATCGCCCTGGGGGCGGGCCAGTCGCCCCTCGCTCACCGATTGGACGGCAAAAAGTGGGCGTGTGTCGTTTTTGATCCGTTTTTGAAGCAGAAAATCCGTGATTTTGTACACGCTGTTCGACGCGCGTTCTGCATGAGTCCAACACCGGTACCCACAGCGGGGCAAGAACGGTGGCAATGCTACGGTTGTGAGGTGTGCGTGAAGGTCGTGGCGGTTGTGGTGAAGCGGTGGTTGTGGTCGGTGGTTGATGTTGTGGTTGTGATCATGGCGGTTGGTCCAAAATAAAGATAGTAAAAGAAAAACGGCTATCCTGAAGAGTCGCAGCACGTATAAATGACATGTATTCCCACTAGACAACGGGTTTGGGCCTAACTACACATGCACTTACCGAGATACCTCACCTAAGGGACCTGAATGGTGGTTTGCGAATCTGGTAACCACAACACTACCCCCTTCCCTTTTACAGCCTCGTCGCGAGTCGTCAAATTTTCGTGTGCCATCATGTGTAGTTTTCCCCTAGTACATTTTACCTACGGATCCCTGAGTGCGACATTCATGGTATTCGTGTCCCCAAAATAAATAACCTGAGGGCTGCGTAACTACCTAAACAAACTCACTCACACGGACGACTTAAATAAAATTGCCGGCGCTAAGACATACATGCCGGTGGCGCACTCATATTTACAGTACATCTTAACCTTAACTTACAAATCTTACACTAAACCATGGCCCAGGATCATTGAACTCTGCAAAAGAAAGCAGTTAGCAGGGAGCCAGGCTGCCCGCATGCAGTCTCTGGCTCAAAACAATGCAGGTGACAGGGAACGTGGCTGGCTGCTCACACGCAGTCCAAGGCCTTCCCTTTTGAACTGAACTCAGTGAACCACAACGGTGCTTGGGCTGCACAACGCAGTCTCCGTGCCAGCTCAAGTGGCACACGCAATGAACACAACGAATGGATGCATGAACGGTTTGAACTGAATGCAGTGAACCACAACGGTGCATGGGCTGCACAACGCAGTCTCCGTGCCAGCTCAAGTGGCACACGCAATGAGCACAACGAATGAATGGATGAATGGATGGACGCAAAACACGGTGCACGGGCTGCCACTGCAGGCCCGTGTTGTAGCTGCCAACAGGGCAGTTCTCGCAGCTTGCAAACTGTTGCCTTGCGGATCCTGGCGCACATGGAAATGAACAGGGGGGGGGCAAAGCAAAATTGAACGGGGCTGGTGAACCTGGGCAGTGGGCATGGCATGGCAAAGGTGAGCAGGCAAACACAGCCGGCAGATGAACTGGCCGGCACAGGCCTCGAAGAAAAACAGCCAGCAGATGAACTGGCCGGCACAGGCCTCGAAGAAAAACAGCCAGCAGATGAACTGGCCGGCACAGGCCTTGCAGCACACAGCTGCCGATGAACTTGGCCGGCCTCCGCCTTGAAGCAAAACACGGCCAGCCGATGAAGTTGGCCAGCCTTTGCCGTTCAGTGGAGGTTGGTGGAGGGAGTGCGGTGGTGCTGGCCACTCGGAAGGCGGGCTCGGACCTACCTACCTGTCTCCCTCCCAACCTATCGCCTTTGCCTGTCACTGTACATACCCACTCCCTTAATTTGTCAAACCCCAATTTAGCCCCAACTTATTTTTTTATTGTTTTTATTTTTACTTCCCCACTATAAATCGTCCCCTAACCCCCTTTATCGTCCTTGTTCGGCTAACCTATTCTGTCACCTAGCCTACTCCCAACCCCTACGTTCCCTTCCCAGAGGGGAACAAGGGAGAGCTAACGTCCTGTGTCGAGGCCCAAAGAAGCCTCAGAATGGCCTCCCCAGAGTTCGGCGATCTTAACACCAAGTGGGTCCAGCGGCCCACAACGACAGCGAGGGGATGGATGGTGCGGAGGGGTACATCTCCTAATCTACCCTAACCATTTAACTGTTAAACTACCCCGGGGCTTTCAACAAGCGCCTCTCGCTTAAACTATTGGTTCTAACAACCCAGATTCCCGTCGCCTGTGTTGGTGTCCTTACAATTTCGGGCCTCGCCCCCCAATTTTCTCTCCGTGCCCTCACACGGTCTCCTGGCTGGGACACGTGGCTCCCTTTGGCAGGCACGTACCTCTGCCGAATCTCCCGCTATGGCACCCCCGGGCACTACACTGCCTCCGAGCCTACCAGCTCCCTAACACCGGGGAGTGCCCCCCCATGGCACCTCCCCTGAAACGCACACGTGGCAGGCCGGCCTCCCGGGCCCCTTTCCGAGGGTCACCCGTGCCCACAACACTGCCCACGCGGCTAATGGCGCCCCGGGCCCCCGCACCAATCAGGCGCACCCGTGCCCACTACGCTATCCCGGCCCCCCATGGGCCCATGGCCTACCGCGGCCGACTAGCCTGGTGCCCGGGGTACCCACTCAGCGATACTCACCTTTCGCAGCCACGCTCCCAAGCCCGTCAACAGGGCTCCTGCACCCCTCCAAATGGGTCTCGAGCCTACTTTCCCACCAACAACAAAACGACCTCCATTTTTCAATTTGACTAACCCAGCTAACTCACTCTACACTGACCCCGGGGTCCCTTGGGCGGGAGTCACTCCTCCCCCCAATCACTCATCGCACCATGCATTCCCCATTCACTCCACACACACACAGACCCGCTGGCCTCACTCACTCAACATGTACTCACCTCACAACTCTTCAACACACACACCGCTGAACTCTGCCATCCTTCTAACTACATCCCCTAACTAACTCGTGCTCCCACGTCGTCCCTTAAACTACAGCACGTTCCTTTTAACCTACGTAGCTAAACTACGTCCCCTCTACACATTCACAAGTCTGTCACTGTCTCCTAATCTCTTTAATCAATTTCCCCACCTAAATCTGGCTACAATCCCTCTAACTAATCCATTCCACGGACTCCATGAGGACTTACCCCTGCCCCATGAAGTCGGTCTAACTAAGCTAACCCTTCCCCCTAACTAGTTTCCATCCTGTGCCCAGGTAAGGGGGTCTTTCACCCCTTGCCCAGGAATCCTGTACACCCGAAAGTGAGGCTTGCTCCTCCCCTTTTTCCCATGCGCAGCACCTGCGCGGCAACTCAGAGCTCGCGCACTTTGCACCTGGCCGTGACGTCATGCAGCTGCACGTGTTCCTCGTCCCTCCTTGGACGGGACCATCCGGCAGAGATACCCCTCCTGCCGAATTCCAACCCCACGTGCAGCCATGGCGTCACCGTGCGCATAAAAAAAAAAAAAACACAAGCCCCACGTCTCGAGGGGTTCCCCACGCGAACACGTGTGCTTTGCCCGTTGGAGCTTAACACACACGATCGCGTGGAGAACCCGTCCGGTCCAAATCCATTTACCTGCCTAAACTTTGTCCGTCCGCGGGATCGGCAAATCCACCGCGTGCGTTTCCGGACCGGGGTTTCACTCTCGCAAGCGAGCACGTGGTGGTCTCGTGCGTTGCACAGCACGAACCGCGTGCTCACTGCTGGGTGAACCCGGCACGGTCCTCGAAACAACTACAGCCGCTACTCGGCTTTCTCTCCTCTGTCGCCGTCGTCGTCTCCATTCCACCCACGCACACCTGCGTGTTACGACGCACCCAGTCCACACCATCACATTCACACCGGGAGATGCGGCTGCGTGCTCCCGCATGCCAACCGACATCTCCCTCACATACCGCTCTCTCACACACACGGTCTCCCTTGCACACAGCGACCTTGCACACGGCCGTTCACTCACGCGTGCCTCACTACTCTCACACCGTGCCTCATCCACACACGCGGGGGCACTCACCCGCGGTACCTCACTCATACACACGGCGACACTCACACACGCGGTCTCTTCCACACACGGTGCCTCACCCACACACGCGGGGGCACTAACCCGCGGTGCCTCACTCACACTCCGTGCCTCATCCACACACGGCGTGCTGGGAAGCACGTACTCCGGCACCATCGCCACCACACCACTCACACGTGGTGCCTCACTCATACTGGCCGTTTCACTCACACACACGGCCTCACTCACACACGGTGCCCCATCCACACCCGGCGTGCTGGGAAGCACGCACTCTGGCACCATCGCCACCACACCACTCACACACGGGGTCGCTTCCACACACGGTGCCGCACTCACACCTTGCACCACACACACAGGGACAACCACACTGGGGATTTGTGTCCCCACAAGGGTCTCCGGGGCCTCTATACCCCCCAAGCTCTCCGTGCACCCGTCCACAGCACTCGTCCCCTCAACCTCGCAAAGCACGACCGAACTCACCTGGTCGTGACTCGCCTCAAGGGGGCATACTCCCTCCCCTCGTTCCTGGAGGAGGCCATCCAGGTGCTCGCACCGGGTCCCAACACGCTCCGCGAGCTCAACCCCATTGTCCTCCACTACCTCCGTGTGTGCGTGCGCGTCACTTACCCCGTCTTCATCGTGTAGTCTTCCCTCTATCGTTCCCATCTCCCGTGTCTCTGCCAACTCTTCACCCTTTACCTCCCTTGTCTCAACTATTATTTCTTTTGTCGTCACCTCGTGTCTCGTCTCACACGTTTTGGTCTCCCCATTTAATTTTTCCCTTTCGGTCATCGTCACGATCCTCGCCCAACACGTTCCACGAATTATTTTTTCACCCGCCTCCACCGCGGGCCTGTCAGCCGTTGCACCCCCTTCCAGCTCGTTTGTTCCGACACGTGGAGTCGCCATTTTAAGCTCCCTGCTCACTGCC
>NC_140966.1:53603407-53738407 GCF_056783735.1 Eptatretus burgeri
GGGGAAGAAATCCCTCGGACCTGGCAAGAAGAAGAGAGTGGTTGTCGGGATCAGTGTGCGGGAGTCATCGTGGCAATTGGCTTGGTCTTGGTCATGGTGGCTTTTTGTCTGCGATCCTTCGCGGTGGCTCATCGTGGTGGTGGAGGTTGTGCAGCCAGGGTCGTGGGCCCGTGGATTTCGGAACGTGGGTTCGAGTCACCGTGCTGGTTGAAGTACGGTGTGACCGCACGAGGCGGAGAGGTACCCGACAAGGCTCTGGTCCCCAGCTTGCCATTCCCTCCTGGGCTGAGGGACCGAATAAAGACCCCACGGGGTCCATTTCGTGTGTGTGTGTGTGTGTGTGTGTGTGTGTGTGTGTGTGTGTGTGTGTGTGTGTGTGTGTGTGTGTGTGTGTGTGTGTGTGTGTGTGTGTGTGTGTGTGTGTGTGTGTGTGTGTCCGTGGGACCCGTCTGTAAGTAGAAATTGTTAAGTGCTTTTGTTCATTGTACATTGCTTTTATTCGGATAACTCTGCTCTTTGTGCTCCCCTGCCCCCCTGATAAATAAACCCCCAATTGTTCAATATTTTCCAGCTTGTTGTCTGTCACTTTCTTTCATTGACCCAGCACGGTGCGTCATGAGAATGAGAGGCCGTGTGCCGAAGTTGTCATTGGGACCGGCGCGGCTCTGGTAACTCCCGCTCGGTATGCCGGACCCGAGTCGCTACATGCGACTCAGTTCGGACAGAGTCGGCTTTGGGAGTGGTTTCCCCGGTAGCTGGACAGCATGAGTACTTAGGTAAATTGGAATTAGACAAGTGGACCCGACCTCGCGCCGTCAAAATACTGACGACCACGGTCCTTTTAGAGACCCGTGACGTTTCGGAGTTGTCTGGGAGTCACAACCTAAATTCCGGGTGGTCGGTAGGAGACGGCTCTACTGCTCCCCCTGGTGGTCGTTTATCACCGCCGAACCCCGGCCCACAACAGTACTATGTCACTTTTCCTTGGAATTGGCAAACACGAATTGCCTTTTACCAAAGTACTTTATTGTTAAACCAAAAGATTGCAATGTGTGTGTCATTTTAAAGCTTACGTCTGGTGTTGGTTTAACGGTTTGGGTGGCTCTCAAGATCTTTGAGTCTTGAGGTTCAAACCCCTGTCCCACCATTGAATTAACACCAGGTAGGGTTGACAGCCTGTCATCCTTCTGAGGTTGGCTAAAATGAGTACCAGCTTGTTCGTAACGGGGGAACTGCATCAGCGGCACAGCCACGCCCCCAGAAAATGATGCAGCCACAGAATGCACACAAATAAATACATTTTAAAGCTTACTTTCTTGGTCATGAGTTGTGTGAAGTTCTGTGTATATATTGTGATTGATGTTCACTTTTTTGAAAGGTATGGAGATGATTTGATGAAGAAAGTTAAAAAAATGGGAGAAGGGATCGACGTTGAAAAAGGACATTCTCAAGGATGCAAGAACTCTGCAGCTGAAAAAGGTGACTTTCACCGACACTACTTTATCCATTGCAGACCAAAACGAATGTTGCATGCTCGGGAGTAGTGACCTCACGCAGGTTGCAGTTTAATAACCACACCCCAACAGGAACTAGACCCCAAGTCACAAAGCCATTTGCAGCCCTGGTTCCAAGCAGTTAGGGTGCTGTGATAGACATGAACTGAATTTCCACTCAGGCTCAGCATACAAAGGAGAATCTTTAATACATTATGTACGCGTGCACATACAGGAGAATTCTCCATCAATGAAACTCTCAAAAAAATGCCCTGATCCAAGCCTAATATATCGAAGCTGGGACAAGTGGGGGGAAATGATTGAACAAGCAGGATAAAAGAGAAATAGCCTTTCATCTGGGAAAGAGTAACTTTTCCCAAAATTTGCAATTAAAGTAGCTGCTTTCTGCTACTGGAAAAGGATTGAAACAGTCTAAACTAGAGGGGGAGCACTCGGTAGAGTGCAAAACCTCCGCCGCCAATACTGCTGGGTCACTTAAGTGAACCTGATATCCTATTCACTGTAGGTCAAAACGGATCAGACTCTACTTAACCACGATTGAATAAACTAAACTAGATCGATGCGCATGTAGAAATGCCATAAAAATAAAATCGAAATTTTTTTGAAAAAAAAGTTGCAAAATTTGTTTTTTTTTCTCTAACAAATGGTTTTTTTTGGGGTTGGAAATCACTTAAAACATGTAGAAATGCAAAAACAAAAATTCAAAATTTTTTCAAAATGGCCACCATAGTGGCCATATTGGACTTTGGACCAAGTCCAAAATCTAATGGCATGATCCTGGGACCATACCTAATCCCCCCACCAAGTTTCGTCGAAATCCGTCCAGGAGTTTTTCCGTAATACTGTTCACAAACAGACAAACAGACAGGGGTGAAAACAGTAACCTCCGTCCATCTTCGATGGCGGAGGTTAACTAGAAGGGCACTCAATAGAGCACGCATACCTCCACCACATAATGCCTGATCCACACGAACATATCCTGTCCAATACATTGTTGAGATATCGTGCTGTATATAATTTTTGGCCCCATTTCTCAATGGTGAAGAATCACTTTAAGATTAAATAACTCTCGTATCCAGATCCGGATTTGGATCTTCACCAAAATTGAATCAATTCTTCCTTTTCACACACCCAACCTGTCCACCGAGTTTTGTCCGAATCCGTCCACAACTTTTTGAGATATCGTGCTATATATTGGTTTAGCACTATCACTCGATGTTGAAGAATCACTTAAAAAAATTTATCAGATCAGGATTCAGATCATATAATGGTTATAACACACATATACAAATGGACGCTTCTTCTTTCACCAATATTGTAGATGAAAAAAATCTCGTACAATTTATCTTGCGGCCCCAGAGTCAAACAAATATATAATGTATATAGTCTGATATATATATATATATATATATATATATATATATATATATATATATATATATATATATATATATATATATATATATATATATATATATATATTTATTGGTACTCCGCCCACACAACTTCCACTCGCTGCCCCTACCCCCTCCTCCCGAAACATGATTAATAATAATAAATATCATTTTTGACTTAACCTGTCCATTGATAAGCCACAGATATGACCTTCCCATTGATGTTAAGAAGCATGGAGGTTTGGTTAGAACGCGCCCATATCCGAACCTTCGGGCCTTTCACGGGCCCACATGGTCGGGAGTTTTTGCAATACGGGCTGCAATATATTAACCTTTTGGACGAGTTGATTAGAAAGTTCTCCAGATCTTTCGTATGAGTTTTCTTTCTCGCAGGTGTGTTTCCAAGTATTTTCATCTTCTTTTACAACCTTTGTGAGCCATTTTAGGTGACAATCATTATTTCGGACACACTGAATTCGGAAACATGCTCGAATCAACATTTTGCTAAAGGGGTATGCGCATGCGTGCCGAGCATTCTGGGGCGGATTACGTCATTTCGAAAGTCTCACGCGTTAGCCAAGCAATTTTTTGATTCTTTAACTTTCAGATATACATAAACATGCACATACAAATAATTGCCAAATTTTATAATGATCCCCCTTTTACCTTCTAATTAATCCCTGATGCCCACAATATTTTGCCTCACTGCTGACCTCGTATACGTTGGAGTTCAGCTTTTTTTTTTCTTTTTTCTTTTTCTGTAATCCTTTCATCAATTCTGTCTTAGTTCACTCAATTTCAGCATAGCTATGACAAAACTGTTCATGTACAAACTATAAAATGACGAACATTTGTCAACATTTTGGCTTCAACTTCAACAATTTTATCTTCTAATTCCTCCTGTTATGAACTTAACTTGAACTTGTGTTGTTAAATTATCATTTTTTGCATTCTGTTCGATAAAATTAATATTTTGTCCTTAGCATTACGTGTTCTCTCGCATCGCATTTTGTTGATATATTTTGGTCTTTAAATCATTTATCCTGCATTGGTTTTCCAAACATCCTTCATTTGAAGCAGTTGTGTGTGAGGAACAACTATTTGTCCTTCAGCATCACTCAACATCCTCTTGTTCCTTAGAATAAATATTGTGGGCAAAGCGTATTTCCACCTGACTTCTGTTGAAACAAAAATATGTCATGAGAGGGTGCAGTGGAACACCCAACCATCATCCACCATATGAGGGCACTATCCCACTCCTGACACAAATTGTCACATACTCGGGGGTCGCAGCCATGCACAAGTCGCAGCCTGTATGACCACGCCCCAAAAGTTGGTAACCACACCAATTCATGCAGTGTGTTATAGTCTGGATTCTCAGCGGTTGGGGTAAACAGGTTGTTTAACCAAATCCAGGGAAACAGGATTACTTCTCAATGTTGGTATTACATAAGTGGCTCTTTATTTGCCGTTCACATGCGAACCAAATTGCACAGATTGTCTTAAACCTAACCTGAGCAAGTTCATGAAAACCTATCAGCACAAACTCCAAATGCTGAAGCAAGAGCAGTGAGTGGTCTGTGTATGAGCACCTTGAGATGTAGCAAGCCTGTAATCAATTTGATGGTTCAGTGAGTAGTGAAGACAACTGCAACTATTTTACTGCAAAAGTAATTATGAAGTACAGGATAAAGCAGTAGCAGAAGTAGATAGCTGGAGGTGAACCATATAAATGCTGGTGAAACTCCCAAAATCCACTCACTGCTCACCTCCACTCATCGTTCCTCTCTCTTTCCTGTCTGTGGAACCAATTTCCTCAGTCTCTTCAATCTGATTCTTCCTTCCAGGGCTTCAAGACACCTGTTCACCACAATCTCAGGTCATCCCCATCCGCAACCACAATAATTTCTACCTCAATTAACCCCTTCCTCAGGCCACCTCCTCCTGGGTTTCCAGTCTTTCCTTCCACTTCTGTGATTGAGAGTTGGTGGCTGTATCCATCTTGTTCACTCCACGCTCCTTGTTTTTTCAACTCTTCATCTATTTTGTCCCTCAACCCTGCCGTTGGTGTGTTCCCCTCTCTTTCTACTGTTCTTTTCATTCCGTTATGTCCTGATCCATTTGGGGTTCCAGGTCCTCCATGAGCCTCAACACTGTATACAAAAAAAATTGGCATTGCAAGTTCTGTGTAGTGCAGTGACATTAAGAAACTGCTTTGTTTAGTGTCTCCTTGGAAAGTGTCCTGGTTTAGATTTGACAGCCTTGTCGTGAGGAACCTGGAATTCCATGCAAGCGTACCCATTTGGATTTATATTAGCCTCACCCCATTCAAATCACTCCTGCCTGCTGTGGTTAATTTCCAGCATGATGAACGGCTCAACATTAGCTCACAGACCTTGCAATCTCTGCTTTGATATGCTGTGTCTCTCTCTCTGTCTGTTTAAACGTCAAGTCCACAAACCTTTGTAGTGGCGTGCCTTGGGTCTCAAATCACCAAGGCCACCGATGGCTCCAAGGCCCCAACCCACTCATTCATGATTACACTTGCCTGTATGAATCCCTACCCTGCCACTCAGCCATGATATTGTCCAACAATGATGACTGCTTCTGACCCATGATGAATTGCTAGTTGTATGCTGATTTTACTATGATTGGCAACCTAGTTCACACTTCTTTACTTAACCAACATTGTAAAGACTAAACTATTCTGACAAAACAATAATAATCGTGCATGTACAAAATTATAAATTGCATCAACTATTTCACTCAAGCGAAGGAAGATGTGAATTTTGTTTCACTAACAAGATTAACTCAGCAGTTTGATGCAGTTTATTTGTCGCTCTACTCGCATTCTTTTTTTCATATGCGGCACAAAGCTGCAGGCTGGCGTCATTGGCTGAAGGTTTGCCTGTGCTGCTGATGCAGTGCCCTCTGTAGGTTAGAGCAGGAATTTCGAATTTGGTCATGGTGTTGGCGATAGCTCACCTACTCTTCATGAAGGACACCGTGGGATCTTTAACGTCCACCAACTATTGCCAGCAGACGGGACGCACAATTTACCGTCCGCTTGAGGGACCGAACCCCCATTGTTGAATCACCCTGGCATTGAAACACCGAGATGACAGTTTATAGCTGGGCTGAGATTCAAAACCAGCCTAGACAGCTAAGAAATGATTGCGGATTTCTCGGCCGTCCTGCCAGCCCTCTCTTCTCATTGAATACAGTCAAATACTTATCTAATAATGTTTATTTAGTTAAGAAGAGATCATGCAAAACAACCAACCGCAAATGAATTCTGTTGGAGGAAAAAAAGTGAAAATGTTTCTTTACATATTTTTTTAAATTTTATGGCAGGAGGGAAATGTAATTGCAGATGTAATCAATCAATTGTATGAAAGATTATTTAAAATTGTGTGTGTTCCTGTTTCTATGTGTTACTCTGAAAGCAGAGTGTACGCAACAAAAACAAGTTTCCAGTGACAAAAAAATCGACTTTTTAAGTTGTACATTGTGTTGCTAATAACACTCCCCTTTTGAATGGTCTGTCTAGTCCCGAGTGCACAGAAGTCATTGAAGCTTCACCCACGACTTCGCTTTGAGGCAGTGCGGTTTGTCCCTGCCACGTCTACCAATTCTGAAGTGGCTCCTCTTCATGAGGATGTTGCTCAATCATTTGGCAAAATCGACAAGAAAGATGAGGTGACCTGCAAGACCATGGTTATCGAGTCCAAGGAGCACGGCACCACGGAGTTTCTGTCTGATGGTCATAAGCAAAGAAATTTTGACACCGGATATGATCTGAGGAGCTATTCTCGGCAGGTGGAAATGGATAATGTGAATCCAGACCCACGTCATGGAGTCGTGCCACAGTTGGGATCGTCCAAACATTCTCACTTGAATTGCAACCCACAGACTCAAGAACAAGGCATGGAATTGACAGCTGAGGTTGTGCAAACGAGGAATGCATTCTACCAACGACTTTATAAGGCTGTCTGCTGGAAGCTGATGGCAGTAGGTAGAGCACACCAGGTATGTTTCTTTGCCTGCTAATGTCTTCCAAATATACCCTTTGTCTGATTGTTCGCTACTACTACGACATCTACCAAAACTCTTATCATTTAATTTTTATTATTTTATTCCTTTAATACCCATTCTTTCTCATTACTTTTTAAATGCTGATGGAAAATAATGACTTTCTAATGAAGATGATTGGAAAATGTTGTCACAGTTTCTTCCATTTTCCTCCTGCCTACCCCAGAGAATCAACCATACTGAACTACTCACTTCAGCCATGCAAGCTTGCAAAGCCAGCCCAGACTACATCTTTATTTCACTTGATCAAATATCTTCATCTGAACTATCAGATTTTTGCCATTTACCTTCACATGGATTTATTTGTGAAGTCCGCTGCAGGGAAGTATACCTTGCTACAGGCTACTCATCAAGCCAGGATGAGGCTAGGGACAGTGCCATGGAGGAAGCTCTCAGGACCTTTTTAGGGCGTGGTGTCTATGTTCAGTATATTCGCCGCAGGAGCTTTCTCGAGCATGGTGTTGAAGTTGGTGATCTCGTGCTGAACAATACCAGTGTTCCCTGCACTAATTTTCTTCCGGCTCTTCACATACCTTTTGAATGTTTACCAAATGTAGACGCTGAAAAACAAGGTCAGGGTGCTTGTTACAGTGCTGATTATCCTGCTACTGATTATGTTATACCCAAAGAACCACAAGACTTTGTGATTCTTGAAAATGCCACTGATGCTATTAGTATACTAACAAACTCTGCAAATTTTAATAACGCAGCGCTTGAATTCAAAATATTTCGATACGGCGAGCCTGGTCTCAACTGTTGCAAGGTATTAATAAGGGGTGTAGAAGTTGCTTCATTTGTCGGTGTTGGTTTTGTTAAGAAAAAAGCCGCAGAGCTCGCACTTTCAAAATTGCGATTGACACAGCCGACTATCAGCATAAGCTCTTTTTCAAACTCCTCAGACGATTGTTGTCAAATCACCCGAAAGGACATTAAGCAGATAGCCAGCACTGTTCATGATGGTGGCAGCAACAGTAGTATAAAGAAGTTAGACATTGGCTCTCAAATTTTAGAAGACAATCTCGGAAAGCAAATGCTTCGGCGAATGGGTTGGTGCGGTGGTGGAATTGGAAAAAAGGAAGGAATTGTGTTTCCGGTTCAAGCGACACGCATTTCCGGTAGGCAGGGCCTTGGTTCAGAACAAGTCGCTGTGAAAAACAAGGGAATGAAATCTAATATGCAGCAAATTATACAACAGTTCTTAACAGCAGAAGATCAGCAAGAGATAAAATTCTCAAATGAGCTAACAAAAGCAGAGCGTAAACAATTGCATTTTCTTGCTTCAAAGCATAGTCTGCAGAGTCAGAGTTATGGGAAAGGAAAAAAACGTTTCCTTGTTCTCAGGAAAAAGCTCAAGCGGGATTCCATGATGAAGATACTACTGCAACAAGGTTCTTGCGGACGCTACAGCCTTTTGCAGCCTGGGGTTGCGAGTACCTGAAGGCCAGATTTCCCTTCAGTTGTCGATACTGATTGAGAAGGTGGGATGCAAACCTGTGTTATTGCTGAAAGATGAGTAAGACATGATTGTTTTATTCAATCGTTTTTGTTTTTCCAACAATCTCGATGCATATTTCAGATATGCATTGCATTTAACGGAGAATGTGGAGGTTGAACCTGTTTTGTTTTGAGGTTTTTTTTCTGCCACACACCACTTGTTGGCAAAAGATTGTACCACCAGGAGCAATATGTATATTATGTTTCCTTTCTCACCCCAATATGCTTTCCATGTTTTGTTTTTTTTCATCACCATTTGCCGACTCTCCTACTCCTCCCCCCGCCCTGATCCCACTGAGCCATTTTCTCTCGTTTTCTCACTTTGATGCTCCACCACTATACAATAGCAACTTGGGACCTACTGTTTTGCCCTTGGGACTGATCTGCAATCAATCCAAATTTTGATCGCAGTTATAACTGATCCCAAACCAACAATGCCTCACCATAGTTGTTTTATGACAACCTATTTGATTGACATTCGTGTTTATATAGTCATTGTGACATTGTTTATGAATAACCAGGCAATATGGGTTTTATTTTGTACAAAATAAATGTTGAGTTTATTTGCTCATTTCGACCATAATTTTGTTCCAGACACCTTGGTTGAAACCAGTTTCGACAATCGCCATTGTATTGTCATGTTTGTATATCTTAAAAGCAAACGGTAAAGTGCATTCAATGCAAATGTGAAGCTGTGCATGGGACGAATGAAAGATATAAAATTAGAGAGTCGTGCACATTTCCAATTGTTTGTCATCTACCTGAAGCTGCATCTGTTTGATATTTGTGTATATTTCATGTTTATGATATCTATATTCATTTATACATAAAATTAATCCCTTGATGTGTGTAGGGAAGCTGTACACCATCTTGCTTATGCTATAGCATCATCATTAAATTTCAATTTTTTCCCTGCAAAAACTTGGATTTTGATATATATATATATATTTTTTTTTATATATATACCATCTTGGGTAACTTGCATAGAGCCTCATAATTTAATTTTCTTTGTCATACCATCGTAAAGTAAATGTGTGAGATGCATCGAAAGAGTGAATCCTGAAAAGAAGATTACAATCCTCAGACTCTGTCCATGGCTGCATTAGCAGCCTGAGCAACGTGTCGATTTTAAATGGCCATCATTTGGGGTCGATCCAGCTTTCCATGCTGACAGTCTTCCAGCACTAGTCCAAACAATGAGATCATTTAGTAAGCCTTAAAAGTTTTATTTATATTCCTTGCAGTCTTGGAATATTGCACAAGGACTACAAAAAAGTTTTTAAACTGTATTATAGCACACACCTTTCTAATTTATTTTGAGTAATGTTCATAATATTTATTGTCGTTAACACAGAATGAGAGCCAAACAATTTGTTGACCAAACCTCTTACAAAATGTCGAAATTTATATTCAATGCAACTATTTCCTTTCACACCGTGTGGCAGGCTTCATGGCGATGTTTTTTATTGTCCTTTAGGAGGGCATTGAGACACGTTGGAATACAATAAGATATGATCGTTGAAAGGTAAAAGGAGAAATACTATGTTGGAGAATCCCCCAAAAAATTAAAAAGTTCATAAACAAAGATTCTCTGGATTGCTTTCCACACCACTTTTGAAGATAAAGCGAATGCAGAGTCCAAAGTTCCTCAGCTTCACCATCATATCATGATAGAGTTTCTAATGTGTAAAAAAAGTGTTTAATACCATTTGGGACGTGTTAGGCCTTAGGGTATGTGAAGACCTGCTTGCCTGGCCTTGGATCGATCTCTGATGTCGGGCGGAACGCAGACGACACCATGTTTAAGTGTTTATGCTTCAAATGCCGCATAACGGGAATACAAAGTCATACTGAAGAAGGGGGAGGAGGGGTGATAGACAGGGCAAACCCAAGGAAAAACTAACATTTTTTTCCAGTCAAGGTTTTCTCAGTGGATTCATCATCCTGAACCCATACCATTTGATATTAGCTTGGGGGCCACCCAGAATTTTGCCTCAAATTCAAGATGGCGGCCAAAATCCAAAATTATCTTTAGGACATTTATACTGCCTCGTAGTGTTTCCTGTAAAGGTTTTTTCAGTGGTTCTGTCATCCTGAACATATATCCTTTGATATGAACTTGGGAGCCACCCAAGATTTGGCCTAAAATCCAAGATGGCTGCCAAAAATCAAAATGGCTGCCAAAATTAAATTAATTAGGTTAATACTGCAGGTCAGGTCAGGTATGGGAGCATGTGCCAGAACAGCGCGTCGCTGCGTCCACTTTCCGCCGGTACTCCAGGGACCTCCGTCTGGCCATCCCCCAGGCAGATGCCAGGCCCATCCCCATCTCCTTGAGATGATGGTCAACCTGCTGCAACCACGAGGCATGTGGTCGGCCCACTGGCCTCCTCCACTCATGAGACTCCCTCGCTGAGAGAATCTGGTGAGCAGGATCAGAGTCAGGAAAACGAGCCACATATCCATACAGCCGCAACTGACGCTCACGGACCATGCAGGTAACAAATCTCATTCGAGTCTCTCTCAGCAACCGCTCGTTGGACACAAAATCCGACCAGCGATAGCCAAGGATTCTCCGAAGAGACCTGGTACCAAAGGAATTAAGTCTCCGTCTCAGATCCTTGGTCAGAGTCCAAGTCTCGCATCCATAGAGCAAGACTGGAAGTACCAAGGACCTGAAGACTCGGACTTTCGCCCTCCCGCACAGGTACCGGCAGCGCCACACCCCATGATCCAGTGAATCCATGACTCCCCAGACCCGACCCAGACGTCTATTGACCTCTGACTCGCAGCCAGCAGAGACATGAATATCACTGCCAAGGTAAGTGAATCTCTCCACGACCTCAACATCCTCACCACAAACAGACACAGACAGGACAGCAGCATCCAAGATGTCACCGAAAGCCTGGATCTTAGTTTTGACCCAAGAAACCCGTAATCCCAGCGGCTCCGACTCCTCTTTCAGCACCTCGAGGGCCCCCAAAAGGATGTCTAGAGTCTCCGCAAAGATGACTGCAAAATCAAGGTCCGAGATCTTGACATTCCCAAACGATGCACCGCAGCTTGATCTCTCCGACATCCTCCCTAAAATCCAGTCCATTCAAGTGCTGAAAAGTGTGGGGGCCAGTACACACCCCTGACGAACTCCAGTAACAACTGGAAATAGGTCAGAGATGGTACTACCACACTTCACAGCACTCTCAGTACCAGAGTAGAGTTCAGACATCAGATCGATCAGTTTTGGTGGCACCCCACGAAGACCAAGAATCCTCCAGAGGACATCCCGATTCACTGAATCGAACGCTTTACAGAAATCAACATAGGCTGCAAGCAGCCCCTGCCGAAACTCTCGTCTGCGTTCGGTGAGGACACGAAGGGCAAGGATACGGTCAATCGTTGACCTCTTTGGTGTAAAGCCTGACTGCTCTGGACGCTGGTGCTCAAGCAGATGGTGGTGAACCCTATCAAAAATTATCCGAGCAAAGACCTTGCCCAGCACTGAGAGCAGCGTCACCCCTCGGTAGTTGTTGCAGTCTTGGCGATCACCCTTCCCTTTCCAGAGAGGGACAACAAGGCCCCTCTTCCAGTCAGTTGGGATGATGCCTGCCTTATAGTTTTTTCTGTCAAATTTTTCTCAGCAGTTCCAGCATACTGAACCTACAGCCTTTAAAATTAGCTTGAGAGCACCCAGGATTTGGCCTCAAATGCAAGATGGCCACGAAAAACCAAAATGGCCACCAAAATTACCTCAAAATTGATATTTCGTCTTATTTGTCCCCCAGAATGTTCCGTTCTCGGAAAGCAGGGTTTAAGGGCTGTGCAATAATTATGGGACCTGGGGGAGGAGGAATTTCCGGATTGTGTGCTATTGTCTTGTGAGCCCTTCTCTACAATCCATGGGGATTTGATAACTGAGACCACACTCAACCGAGAAGTGAAGGTCAGAGGTGGTCCAATGCAAGGCGGATACAGTACCAATGAGAGTACAACAGACACATTCGTCAAGACCAGTCATATCATGGCTAAGATCAGAGCTACACTGAAGGAAAAGTTAAATATCCTCAGCCCATAAGGAGACCACAATAGCGGCCCGAATACACCATGAAAATATGGTCCATAATCTCGTACTTCAGCTTGACAAATACTTCGACCCATTCCTGAATGTTCCCGCTCGTCATATGAAGACTGGTGTGGAAATCGATTGTGATGTTGTAAGAGGATTGATGTCATCCGTAGAACTGGAGAACAGAAATATAAAGAATTTGTTGACTTGAGACTCAAAGCCAGTGGGGAAGAACGAGTCAATTTCTTCGACAAGATTACCAAGCTCAAGATCAAAACCGGGATGGAGAAGGCCAAGAAAGACCCAAAAGTTGTTAATATCCTGAAAGAAGACAGACAGGCCTTCGGTTTAATGGGAGGCAAAGCAACATCTCCAGAAGAGGCACATTCATATCCCTTGACTACTGTCCCACTAGCTCTAGCCACACCAGAGAGATTTGAGACAAGGTTCAAAAGCACCATTGAGGAACTACCTCATAGAAGAGTCTGAATCAGTCTGTGGGAACCCGCCACATGATGGAAATTGGCTTATAGATGGAATGGCTGCTGTGAAATCTGTTCCTGCTCAGCAAACTTGGGGAAAATATGCAGCAGCCCTGTTGAAATTTTGCTCTCTAGCAAGTGACTCCAAACCGCAGCAACTGGGAATCATATTTGATTCATACAGTACAGTCACAAGGAGCTCACTCAACGTCGCCATGGCACACCTGGAAGAAGAACTCACATCACAAGCTCTGAACAGGACATGCCTAAAGGGAAAGATTGGGACTCGTTTCTGCCAAACTCCGAAAATAAGACAGAACTGATTCGATTTCTAGTCGGTTACTACAAGACCGATGCTGTGAAATCCAACCTGAAAGTTCCACTAACTGTGACAGAGGAAGATAATACCTGGTTAATAACGCAACTCAAAATCGAGATGCTTGACTCCTGCAACCACCACGAAGCTGACACCAGACTCATCCTCCATGCATCCAAGTCAACAGATCCTGTAATTGTCAGGGCGACAGATACAGATGTCTTTGTTCTCCTGACCTATGCTTATTCTGTCATTAAACCATTACAAGACTGGATGATGAAGATTGACCATGAGAGGTATGTTAGCGTCAAAGCTCTAACTGACCGATTAGGTGACGAAATGTGTCAAACACTTCCTGCCTATCACAGCATTACAGGGTGTGATACAACCTCTTTTCCATTTGGTGTTGGTAAAGTAAAACCACTGAAGAAGACAAAGAAACTGGGAAAGTTCCAACTCCTCTCGCAACTTGGCACATTGCGCACTTCAGTTGAAGACATCGCCGATGCTAAGACCTTCTTTAGAACCTGCATGTATGCTGGAAGTGAACATGAAGAGTATGTGAGATAAAGGATCAGAATGTACGACAAGCAGAAAGTGAAATCCAGTTCAAGTATCTTGCCAGATGAGAGTCGCTCCAATGAACACCTCAAGAGGAGCGATTTACAAGCTTTCATCTGGTATCAATGTCTGAAACAAGATATTGAGTATCCTTCCATCAAACACAGAGGTTGGGAAGAAACGGAAGATGGTATTCGGCCAATATGGTTCACCTGCCCCCAATTCCTAGCAAGCCTTTCGGTGACGAGCAGTAGAAGAAGGTTAACACCAGGTAAATATACATTTATTTATAGTAATGCTACGCAAGGTTTCCATGTGCTGATTCAGACTTGTTACTTACAAAATCTAAAGATTTCGTAAGTATATTGATGACTTCCGTCATCTGTTTGTGTGTGTTTATTTGTTTGTCGGCACGATAACTCGAGAATGGAAGAAGCTACCAATGCCAAATTACACCACGTGATTCAGGAGGGTGATGGCTAGTGCTGATTAGATTTTGGTCAAAATCGGTCAAAGGTCAAGGTCACAGTGAGGTCAAATATTCCATTTTTGATGGTTTGGTACAGATAACTCGAGAACGGAAGAAGCTACCAATGTCAAATTACACCACGTGATTCAGGAGGGTGATGGCTCACGCTGATTAGATTTTGGTCAAAATCGGTCAAAGGTCAAGGTCAGTGAGGTCAAACATTCGATTTTTGATGGATTGGTACAGAATCATCATAGAAACTTCTGGTTTGCGTCGCTACCTTCTCTAGAGCCAGCTTTTATTCGACAAGGTCAGAGGTCAAGTTGACGATTTCGTAAGTACCAGTCTATGACTGCTTGTTGTTTGTCATTCTGGGCCAAATCCTGGGACTTATATTATCGAAATCAATTTGACAAAGCATTCCAATAATTTCCGATCATACAGGTGACATTAATTATGATGCAGACACAGAAAATACGAGAGACATGGCCCAGCCCCCAAAGAAGAAGAGAAGAACGAGACCCAGCCATAGTGAGGACAAAGGAGACGACAGCACAGGAGGGGACGAGAGTACTGGAAGTGACAGCGAGAGCATTGAAGAGCAGTCAGCTACCTATTCTGGCAGTATTAGAGCAGTCCATTCATCTGACTCGCAGACGGACAGTGACTTGGATAATAGCGAATAAACATTAACTCTGGACTTGCAGTTCTTTCTTAATTATGTGTTTGTATCGCCCATTTTGTTGGTGAATTGAACTGTAGGATGACCAGAAAATGCGGTTAATATTATCTCAATTTACATTTTGTGGCCTGTTTTGAGTGAGAATGTCATATTTACATGATAATAAAGCTCGGTTGAGGATTCGAGACCCCAAAATCAATTTCCAGTACCATTATAAACCCCATATTATGTACAAAAAGTTAATTTAACAGGAAAAGAGAACCCTTATTTATTCAATTTTGGTGGCCATTTTAGTTTTTCGTGGCCATCTTGCATTTGAGGCCAAATCCTGGGTACCCTCCAAGCTAATAACAAAGGACATAGGTTTGGAATGGTGGAACCACTGAGAAAACTTTGACAGGAAAATCTAAGAGGTAGTTTGAATTTAATTAAGATGATTTTGATGGCTATCTTGGATTGAAGGTCAAATCCTGGGTGGCCCTCAAGCTAATTTTAAAGGCTGTAGGTCCAGTATGCTGGAACTGCTGAGAAAAATTTGACAGGAAAAACTACAAGGCAGTATACACCTAATTAATTTAATTTTGGCAGCCATTTTGATATTTGGCCACCATTTTGGAATTTCGGCCAAATTCTGGGTGGCTTCCAAGCTAATCTCAAAGGATATATGTTCAGGATGACAGAACCACTGAAAAAACCTTGACAGGAAACACTATGAGGCAGTATAAATCTCCTAAAGGTAATTTTGGCAGCAATTTTGGATTTTGGCCACCATCTTGAATTTGAGGCAAAATTCTGGGTGGCCCCCAAGCTAATATCAAATGCTATGGGTTCAGGATGATGAATCCACTGAGAAAACGTTGACTGGAAAAAAGTGTTAGTTTTTCCTTGGGTTTGCCCTGTCTATGATCGCTCTCGTGCAGTAATTAAATATGAGCAGAGATAGGTTTTCAAAGGGATAAACACAGTTACAGTGAAGAAAAACGATCAGCTGGAGGCCAGCGTGGGCCGCCAACTATCCACAATGAAACTATGGGCACTTTCTCTCTATCTCAGAAAAAAAGGAAGCGAATAAGAAGGGAGGAGGGGGGAATGGGAGGGGGTAGAGCTGTACCGAAAAAGCAAACAGCAAAAATAGCGAGGACAAGAGGGGTGGGGGTGACGACGACGACGTGAGGGAAGGCCGAAGTGCTGGGTCTATTGAAGAGAGGAAGGGAGGAGCACAGATGGAGAGTAACGATGCACAGAAGAAACACAGAGGGAAGCAAGGTGAAAAACGATGTGAAAAGGGATAGAAAGGCAGAGAGAGAGAGAGAGAGAGAGTTCAGCCTTGAGGTTGGCTGGATGGTGTTTTCTGGCTCTCCTGAGTGGACAAACACTTGTGGGCTTTGTGGAATGATCTGAGGGTGCCTTTGGTTGGATTTGATATCCAGGAAAAGAAGGCAATTTGTTTAAAGGCAACTCCTGCACCACTGGATTCAGTGTACCATGGTGAGAGGATGACTATGATAACTGTAGATGAGAATGGATGAATCTGTGCATAAGAGAGCAGGTTTCTGTGGAAGAATTCCCAGGATATGTTAATGTCAGGGCTGGTGGAGATGGAAGACCATTCCTGAAGTGAGATGGCAGCTTGCAGTTCCTGTCAGTCAGCTTCAGTGAACTACTAGACTTGCAGGCACTGAGGTGGCTCTCTGAAAATAGGCAGAGAGATGTTGACTCTCACAAGCATATGATCAGGCAAACCAATAGGCAAGGAAAAACGGGCGACATTAGCAGGTAAATTAGTCATTACTACGTTCAGAGGAGAGGATGTGCTTATGGCAGAAATACAGGTTGGAAAGTTCACAGATTGTGTCAGGCCAATGGAATCGCAGAAGTCCTATGCTGCAGTGCCGTGGCTGGTGAAGGAAGTACCAACACCCGGTCAAGTGGTATGTTACAATTGAAATTGCCACATATGAGGTAGAGAGAGTTTGGAGGGGTGGTTAAAAATTGGTCCATGTTGACAGAGAAAGATGCAAATGGAGTCGCCACTGTTTGGAGGACGGTACAACACAGACAAACAAGAGGTGGGAGCTGGACCACTCGATCAGGGCGATGGGGGAAGGACCACTCGCTCAGGGTGACGGGGCACGGACCACTCGCTCAGGGTGACGTGACGTGACATGGCGCGACAAAATATTCTACATTGAGTGAACGATTTGCTCAGAATGGCGTAGCGTGGTACCGCTATCGACAATGGGTGCTCGGCAAGTACCTTAAGCACTCCAATTCAATGGTTGTTAAGGAACACTTGGCCAGGCTGTCGCTGCACACCATAAAGGATCCCTTTAACTTTAAAACTTGCTTCACCACGCACGCAGCAGTTAATGAAATAAAACTAATCTATACAACCGTCATTTTTCTTGCTCGTCTGTGCACATGTCATGTGGTACATCGGTTCGGGGTCTGCGCAAACGTTGCAACTTTTTTTTTTAACGTGTTTTTTTTTTTTTTACCAGATTTGCTTTGATTTCCTGCAGAGCACCACACGAAACCTCCAAAAATATAGACACAGATCTGGCAGATGCTATAGATAGGCAGTCCTTTTGGGGGACAGAGCGTGAGGTCGAGCAGTGAATCCATTAAATCATACAGTTCAATGAAACTAGTTAATTTTGTTATGTTTTGAAACTAGTTAACTTGCACATGTCAGTGCACTTCAGGTTATTGGCAAGGCACGTGCAGTCTGGGAGTTTGCACGACCGTCCACACTTGCAGGAAAGCAGTTGCAACACTGCATCCGGTGCTGGAGAACCCTGCATCCACTCGATGGCCAGCTTCCCGTCATCATCAGTGGTCCATCCACAACCCTTGGGACTTGGAACATAGTGTTGGCATTGCAGACAGCACCTCCAAATAGCAGCCTGGTAGTTTGCACGGAGGACGTGCATGAAGAGGCAGTCTTCACATGGTGGAAGCTGACTGGACTCTATCTCTCCCCGTCTGGTACAGAAGAGTTGATGTCGGAGTTCATTGACTTTCATGGTGTTGGTAGACGGCACGTACATGTGGCAGGTGACCTCTTGCAGCTTCTGAAAGAGCTCGGTGGATACTTCCCATGAATGACCGAACTGACTGAAGGCCTCTTGGTCGGTCTTATGCGACTTCATTTGCTTCAAGGCACCCATCTTTCCCCGGCCTGCAAAGGCACTGACTGTATCACAACCGGAGAACACGTGCAGTCCAACCAGGGCATCACAGACACTGTCTGCCATCGATCGAGCAAGCTTGTCAATGTCTAGGAACCGTGTGCGGGTTTGCGTACCACATTTCTGATACACGGGGCATGGGATGTCCTTATTGAAGGCAAGACACAGCACGAGGACATCTGTATCTTCGGCAGTGATCACCACAGCCTTGTACCCAGCCGCTGCTGCATGCAGAGCATGCAGAAGCATTCGTGTGTCTGCTTCCTCCTGCGTGGACTTCAGCTCTGCCACTTCCTCCCAGTGGTCCTTGGTTTTTTTTTTGGTTTTTTTTTTATTTTCCCCCAAAACGTCATTATCTCAGAATGGTAAAATGGTAACAATGCAAAATACATACACTAAGCTGCTCTTCTGGAACGGTTATCACATATTGAAATAATCATATAGTCCCTACCAATAACTTAGTAGCCCTAAAGTTTGGTTTCTTCAGATGGTACCGATATATGCCTGGGCCCATGGACTATTGCTGAAAGTAAATAGGTAAATCAGCTTAGTTATTAGACTCATTATTTCTTTAAATTATCAGATTTCACAACATTTCGACACTTATTTAGTCCAAACAATATCCCATCTTCAAAACCGAAATATTTCAAAGATATACTTTAACTGGTCCATGAGAGTAGATCGTGGAAAATTGTATCACATCATGCATGAAATCACTCCAAGCTCCTAATTTGAAAACTATCGTACTTATAAAAGCGATGTATACAGCGATTCGTGGCTATGATGAACAGGCATTCGATAGTACGAGTGAGGAAAGTGGGAAAAAAAACTTTGTGGTTAAGAAATCGTTGTGGCCTGTTCCAAGTCAGGCCATGGTTGAGCAGGCCAAAAAACATGGCGGCTTCAGACCCCGGTGAGGTTACCCAGGAAACGCCTTAAGTCCCCAGAGAGTGAGGTGGCCGTGGATCACCCGATGAAGGATATGATTAAATAAGGCCATTATTTATCTTCAAAAGGGGTGTCTTGATTAACCCAAACATCCAATTTTCAGTCATGCACTTCCTTGGAGTTTTCTTAGTATGCATGCAAAGTTTCAGGCTGCTAGATTTTATGGTTTTGGAGTTATGGAGGAGACACACTGACTGACACTGACACAGACACACAGACACACAGACACACAGACACACAGACACACAGACACACAGACACACACACACTTTTTAGTATGGATGAATGCCTTCTGTTTCTCCTTAATAACGTCACTGTTGTGGGTGTAGATGGAGGAATTTCTTCGGAAAGTTTGGATTGAGTAGAGTTGTTTGGTCCGTGGTTGTGTAGGAGACATCTCGATGTAAATCAAGTTGGGAGAGTGTGAGCTTAAGTGTTACTTGTCACCACATGGGGGTGGTGCTGTGTTAATTAGATAAGGATTAAGGCCAAGTTCCACCAGTATGTAATTGCCTCCTGTGGCTTTCTCCTACCTTTTTGCATTTACAAGCCAGCCAGGAAGGAGTTGCGTTTTTATAACAACCACAGCCATAACAACAAGCAAGCAAAACGTGCCGAGCAGGCAGAAGCCCCGCGTTCCCGGGTTTCGTGTCAGCAAGCCACGCCCAGAGGTGGAAGTAGGGTGAGGTTCGCAGTCGTAGTTGTGAGAGGAACATAGCTGGGACGGAGGATCTTGCTTTGCTCTACTCTTGGCACAACAAAATGGCTGCTTGATTCTCGTGTCGTGCTGCGAATTGGCTCGTGTGGTGTAGCAAGACGCTAGCCATTGACTCTTGGTTGGGTCGTATGAGACGGACTTCGAAGCCTCTTGTATATCACCGAAGAGCAGGCAGCACGCAAAGTGGAGCGATCTTCTCAGCACGCAAAGAGTAATGGCCACACATCTCACTTCAGATCCCGGGGCCGTTCCAGGATAAGCAAAACAGCAACCAGTAGAGCGCATACCCCTGCCAGGCTGTACTGTTCACGTTTTGTACCCCACTGAGAGACCGGATGTGGATCTGGGCATGAATCAAAATCGAATCGCCTTGTTCTTGTCATTGAACCAACTCATCCACGAGGTTTTGTTATAATCTGTTCACAGCGTTTTCACATATCATGTTATATTGTAAAGGATTCGGCGGTGGTGGGATTCGCACCCTACTCTTGACTGCCAAATGTTGAAGATTCAGCGTCACTTAACAGCACCGCCGTCTCCGGGGTTATAATGCCGGCTGGCTCGGCACAGGCCATGGGTCACGTGCCTCGGATCACGATACCAACGTACACCTGTGCCTTGCCAGTTGGGAAAATAGACCTCGGTTACAGACTGTGTTTGTTAGAGACCGAGCGGAGTCTGCCAGTCCGTAACCATTTTGGTTTTAAATACAAATCGAACAATTGTTCCTCAGCACGGGACGAATAAACTCAAGGCGGAAACTTTCATATGAATCAGCCAGATTTATCGGGGACACATCGGGGAACACGACACAAGCAAAACATTCACGGCAATGTTATAATCAATCTATAACCTGCTCTTAACTCGGGAGCTACGGATTATGGGTTTTGAAGGGAACCCTAGCGAGATAAACCTTAGACAACATGCAGACAGCATGCAGACAAGACACAGAGTACTTAGTGATGCCTCATGGACGAGAGGAAAAGTGTCAAAGGCATGAATGCGACTCGTGACAAGCCGATGTCAACGGATTCGAGCACCCAGCTCGAGCATGCAGCGTGGAAAAAATGGCGGCATCGTCCTTTTGTCCCCCTCCCATGCACCAGCCTCAGTGCGTTCAGCCCCCGTGAAGGTCGACGGCACAAGAGCGAAGATCCACGGTGTGCTCCAGCTGGCTTTTCACAAGGTCGAGCATACAAATCCAGGCCTGGCCTGCTCACCAGATCAGGCCAAATCAGGGTGTTGGGCTCCGCAGGCGGATCGACGGGTTTACAAGACCAGCCAGGAAGACCAGTGTCGAGCCGTGCAGTGAGTAGGGACAGTCAGAGGCTCCGTCACTGGACTCCGGATGAACCTGGGGACGACCCACACGCTGGGTCCATCGCCGAGGAGGAACAGCTGTCAACTCACTCCTCACCAAGTAGATCGCAGACTCGACTCTAGCAGCCTCTCATCCAGCAGCAGGCAGACTCGACAAAGCAGCTGTTTTTTTTTCAGCAGATCGCGACTCGACACTTAGGCAGTTGCTCTCTTGCCTTTCGGGAGCTCGCTTTTCACGAAAGCCGATCGCAAAAAAAAACCCTCAAGCAGTTCGTCTTACTGCCGATCGCCCGACTCGATGCTCAGGCAGTTCCACTCTTGCCTTCCCGGCACTCGCTCTTTTGGACACTCCCCTGGGGACCCGTGATTGGTCCATCGCTCGAGATTGCAGCTGCCCTCCACCAATCGGCTGCCAACACGTTTCGCCGACCGACACTCTCAGAGCGCTGGGCGGGGCTAGTTCGGAGAGGGGAAAGAAAAATAAGCAAGGCGCCTCCTGCTCCACCACCACTGTATGAACACTGGACAGCCGGCTACACCTCCCGACACACATGTAACGTCCAATTACCGAACAACCTGACTAAACATGCATTTAACGGGGGATCTGGGCTAATCCTATATTTAATAATACACTAAGGGCCATTTCCGCAACAATATATCGTTTTTGGCCCCATCTCTCAATGGTGAAGAATCAATGAAAGAATTTCTTTTTAATTCCCGAGTCATGATGCCCAGTGCAGCTCCGTAATACTTGGACATACACCCCCAACACCCCACTCTCCTCTGGTCATGTTACCTTGGCGGTCCATGTTTTTTTTTTACTTTCCGCTGGATCTTTTAGGAAAACATGCATATTCACACCGTCTTTGGATGTGTTGCTGCAACCAGCAAGAATACATCCAGCCGGCATTCTCAGCACTTTTAGAGTTCACAGCGCGTGCACGCCACGTGTAAACATGGTCCTGACACGTGATGTATGACGTCATCACATCGCTGTTCTTTTGGAAGTGGGGCCAATCAGCGGACAAGGACACCAAGAAAACGTTAAAATCTTCGTTTCAAGATATTTATTCATTTAACCAAAGTTCATTTCCTGAGTCTGTGGACGGCCCTTGAAGCACTCAAGCACGTACTCCATTCAAAACCGTTGGTACAGAACGGCAGGCTTGGCAAGCATGAGCTAGCTGCTTGGTAACTGAACACAACCCAATTGTGCAACTTTGTTCCTTCCGTTCTTCCGGAGATGGACTGATTGAAAGATATCTTGACCAATCAAAACTCACCGAAATTACAGTCAGGAATGCAAGCTTTTACATTAAGATCTGTCCAGTGCTGTGGGCCTGGTCGTGCAGAGCTGCTCTGGGACAGGCCTTGGGCAACAACAAGCAGCAACAACAACAAAAAAGAGCAATCAGAGATCGCAGACCTTCGCCAGGACTTGTTTTGTGTGTGGTGTTTGTGTACTGGTGTGTTACTCAATAACAAACAAAACTCGAACGACCACTTCACAACTGTTGGCAGTGATGACTTCGAATTAAATAAGTGACCCAATGTCATACAATATAGTGGGAATTGTCAAGGTTTAGCGTTGGTTGTTAGTGGTGACAATTAACAATGGGAATTCAAACAAGAGAATGATGGAAAAGCAAGTATGTTGTGTGGACGATTTAAGTTGGGGGCGTGGTCACGGTTCATTGTGACGTCAAACAATTGGAGAATGAAAAATAGAACGTTGAACCACCAGTTCACCAGTTGGTAGGTTGACGCGCACCAGAGATGTGGTTTTTCATCGTGGTCTTGCTGGTCCAAATTAGTAGAACATCTTGACCACCCTAGCAGCTAAGCCGAAATTGTAATTAATAGCAATGAGCTGATACTCTCGGTACGCCACCTTTTGGGTGGAATGACGAATGGTTCTGTGGAGCATGAAAGGAAAGTCTTGAACGGTTTTTGAAATATGAATTCTCTGTTTGGGGTTCACAAATGACATCGACCCCCAGCAGGCACAGGCACACACACACACACACACACACACACACACACACACACACACACACACACACACACACACACACACACACACACACACACACACACACACACACACACACGCGCACACATATAAAATTGTGTGCAGAAGTTAAGCACTGACTGACTGACTGACTGACTGACTGACTGACTGACTGACTGACTGACTGCTCAGTTGATGATTCCGTGTCTGGCACTCTGGGGGTTCACAGATCAGAACGTCCCCCCGTTGTACACATCCATGCACGCTGCCATTTATCGGTATGGAAGAGAACCACTTCCTGCAATTCTTTTACTTGAGGTATCATGTCTTTGGCAAAAAGCCAAACGAGGAATTAAAAGTTTTCATTCAAAAAGCAATTCAGAAATGACTTGTTTGGAATACAAGCGGCTTGCCCATTGTTGTTGTTGTTGTTGTTGTTGTTATTGTTATTGATTTACAACCATGATCATAAAACAACAACAACAATTTACGTGTTTCTGTGCGATCTCCTTGATGGTTTTTCTCCCACTAAAACTACAGTAAATTACATTAACAGCAAAACGACCTTTATTTATACTCTCGAGAAAGCGATCGGATGTCTCCAAATAGATTCATCAGTTTCCTCACAGGAAGTTAATACACCGCCCCAAATATAGTGATTTAAATGTTCATTTTACAATTCGCTATACAGTACTTTCATGGTGAGATTTTTTTTTAAACTGTTGTGTTCGTTTTGTGGTTTCATTTTTTTTCCGTTACATTAACATGAGGGCGTGGCGAGTTCGCCACGCGTGTCCCGTTGGTGTACAGTTTGATTGGACAACACTGTACACGTCATTGGCGCTGGTCTGGTGGTGGTTATCAAACTTTCAACCCTCGGTTTTATCCACCTTGTCTCAAAGAAGGTCGCCTCAGGAACGTCTGGTTCCCGAGGTAGGCCCGAACTCCTCGGATTGTTCAAAGTGACGGGTATATATATATATAGTTATAATAAATTAGAACGGTATTCAGTGGAGCGCGTACCTCCACCAGACCAGGCGGAACAGTTTACGTTGTGTACCCACTCGCAGTGTGTACTGTGTTGTGCTGGATCTCATGGATAGGCCTGGTCTGAATCCGGACCTGAACCAAAATCGAATCGGCTTGTTAATGTCACCGAACCAACTCGTCCACGTTTTGTTATAACTCGTCCACGTTTTGTCATAACTCGTCCACGTTTTGTCATAACTCGTCCACGTTTTGTCATAACTCGTCCACGTTTTGTCATAACTCGTCCACGTTTTGTCATAACTCGTCCACGTTTTGTCATAACTCGTCCACGTTTTGTCATAACTCGTCCACGTTTTGTCATAACTCGTCCACGTTTTGTTATAACTCGTCCACGTTTTGTTATAACTCGTCCACGTTTTGTTATAACTCGTCCACGTTTTGTTATAACTCGTCCACGTTTTGTTATAACTCGTCCACGTTTTGTCATAACTCGTCCACGTTTTGTCATAACTCGTCCACGTTTTGTCATAACTCGTCCACGTTTTGTCATAACTCGTCCACGTTCTGTCATAACTCGTCCACGTTCTGTCATAACTCGTCCACGTTCTGTCATAACTCGTCCACGTTCTGTCATAACTCGTCCACCCAGTTTTGTCATAACTCGTCCACCCAGTTTTGTCATAACTCGTCCACCCAGTTTTGTCATAACTCGTCCACCCAGTTTTGTCATAACTCGTCCACCCAGTTTTGTCATAACTCGTCCACCCAGTTTTGTCATAACTCGTCCACCCAGTTTTGTGATAACTCGTCCACCCAGATTTGTTTTAACTCGTTCACCCAGGTTTGTCCTAACTCGTCCACCCAGTTTTGTTATAACTCGTCCACCCAGTTTTGTCATAACTCGTCCCACCCAGTTTTGTCATAACTCGTCCACCCAGTTTTGTCATAACTCGTCCACCCAGTTTTGTCATAACTCGTCCACCCAGTTTTGTCATAACTCGTCCACGTTTTGTCATAACTCGTCCACAGTTTTGTCATAACTCGTCCACGTTTTGTCATAACTTCGTCCACCCAGTTTTGTCATAACTCGTCCACCCAGTTTTGTCATAACTCGTCCACCCAGTTTTGTCATAACTCGTCCACCCAGTTTTGTCATAACTCGTCCACCCAGTTTTGTCATAACTCGTCCACCCAGTTTTGTCATAACTCGTCCACGTTTTGTCATAACTCGTCCACGTTTTGTCATAACTCGTCCACGTTTTGTCATAACTCGTCCACGTTTTGTCATAACTCGTCCACGTTCTGTCATAACTCGTCCACGTTCTGTCATAACTCGTCCACGTTTTGTCATAACTCATCCACCCAGTTTTGTCATAACTCGTCCACCCAGTTTTGTCATAACTCGTCCACCCAGTTTTGTCATAACTCGTCCACCCAGTTTTGTCATAACTCGTCCACCCAGTTTTGTCATAACTCGTCCACCCAGTTTTGTCATAACTCGTCCACCCAGTTTTGTCATAACTCGTCCACCCAGTTTTGTCATAACTCGTCCACCCAGTTTTGTCATAACTCGTCCACCCAGTTTTGTCATAACTCGTCCACCCAGTTTTGTCATAACTCGTCCACCCAGTTTTGTCATAACTCGTCCACCCAGTTTTGTCATAACTCGTCCACCCAGTTTTGTCATAACTCGTCCACCCAGTTTTGTCATAACTCGTCCACCCAGTTTTGTCATAACTCGTCCACCCAGTTTTGTCATAACTCGTCCACCCAGTTTTGTCATAACTCTTCCACCCAGTTTTGTCATAACTCGTCCACCCAGTTTTGTCATAACTCGTCCACCCAGTTTTGTCATAACTCGTCCACCCAGTTTTGTCATAACTCGTCCACCCAGTTTTGTCATAACTCGTCCACCCAGTTTTGTCATAACTCGTCCACTCAGTTTTGTCATAACTCGTCCACCCAGTTTTGTCATAACTCGTCCACCCAGTTTTGTCATAACTCGTCCACCCAGTTTTGTCATAACTCGTCCACCCAGTTTTGTCATAACTCGTCCACCCAGTTTTGTCATAGCTCGTCCACCCAGTTTTGTCATAGCTCGTCCACCCAGTTTTGTCATAGCTCGTCCACCCAGTTTTGTCATAGCTCGTCCACCCAGTTTTGTCATAGCTCGTCCACCCAGTTTTGTCATAGCTCGTCCACCCAGTTTTGTCATAGCTCGTCCACCCAGTTTTGTCATAGCTCGTCCACCCAGTTTTGTCATAGCTCGTCCACGTTTTGTCATAGCTCGTCCACGTTTTGTCATAGCTCGTCCACGTTTTGTCATAGCTCGTCCACGTTTTGTCATAGCTCGTCCACGTTTTGTCATAACTCATCCACCCAGTTTTGCGACCGTTTTTTGGCCCCATCTCTCGATAGGAAAGAATTACTTAAAGAATTCCCGGATCCGGATTTTCACCAAAATCAAATAAATTCATCCTTGCCAAACACCCAACATGTCCACGAAGTTTCATCCGAATCCGTCCATAACTTTTTGAGATATGCTCACAGACAAACAAATAATTTTGCAATAATGAGCGAAAATATATATATATATATATATATATATATATATATATATATATATATATATATATATATATATATATATATATATATATATATAATGAAGAATGAGCACAATATTTCAAAAATTTATGGATGTTTTCGGATGAAACTTGGTGGACATGTTGGGTGTGTGGCAATGATGAATTGATTTGATTTTGGTAAAGATCCTGGCAGACGTATGCACTCTTCCAAATACCTGTTGTGGTTATCCATCCATCCATTGGGACCATACTCTGCGCAGAGCGTTGGTGCTGCCTAAGCAGTCTCCTTGGCTATTGGGCACAATCCTGGACTGGTCGCCACTCCGACGCAGGATACCAGCAAACTGGCACTCATTTTGCCAACCTCAGAAGGATGACGGGCAGAGTCAACCCCACCTGGTATTAATTCAACAGTCGAGTGGGATTTGAACTCAGGATCCTTGGATCCCAAGCCCACCACCCTAACCATTAAGCCAACACCAGGCATACAGTTATCAATGTGCTTGATAGTAATGATTTTTTTTTTCCTTTACAAAACCAGCACAACAACGGTAAAGCATCAAATCATGTCTACATTTGGTTTGATACGTAATATTGGTAATTATCCTGTTTTAACCTAATGGCTTTCTCTTCCATTGAAGTTCCCACAAGGGATCCCATGTTGTCCCTCAGGGAATTGGGGGGGGGGGGATGCGTGTGTTGATCCACTTTAATGTAAAGCATTTATTGTTCAAGCTACTGCAGAGTTAAATGCCGTGTCTTGCTTCTGTGATTGCTGTTTAAAACGGTGTTGTTCTTGATTTAAAGTGTAAACGAAGCTGACAAGATTCATTTAATTGCAGAAAATGAAGAAGAAAAAAAAAAAGAATCCGATTTGACAAAATTATTTTCTTGCAGGCTGATGGCGGAAAGACGAGGAACAAGCAAGCTCCGGGTGCTCCGTACCATTGAGAGAAATGTTCAGGCACGTTGGGAGCGAGAGCACGTCTTTGAGGTGGATGCTCCGCTGCCTGGATCTTCAGATGAAAAGCGCTCCAAGTTCTTTGTCACATTTCCATATCCATACATGAATGGACGTCTTCATCTTGGCCACAGCTTTTCTCTATCAAAGGCGGAATTTGCAGTTGGTTTCCGGCGATTGAAAGGTGATCTCTGTCTGTTCCCTTTTGGCTTCCATTGCACCGGAATGCCCATTAAGGCCTGTGCTGACAAGCTATGCTGGGAAATGGAGACGTACGGCAACCCTCCCACATTTCCAATGGAAGATGAGAACGAGATTGATGAGGTAGACGTGGTGCGTGCGGAACAGCCAGTGAAAGACAAAAGCAAAGGCAAACGCAGCAAGGCAGTGGCCAAATCTACAGGCTCACGTTGGCAATGGGAGATCATGCGCTGGCTGGGTTTGAGTGAAAATGAGATCCCATTATTTTCTGAGGCAAGCTATTGGCTGAAGTATTTTCCACCACTCGCTATTGCTGACCTCAAGAACATGGGGGTAAAGGTCGACTGGCGAAGGTCTTTTTTGACAACTGATGCCAATCCCTACTATGATTCCTTTGTGCGCTGGCAATTTGGCCTGCTGCAACGGCAATGCCGCGTGAAATTTGGTAAACGCTATACCATATACTCACCGAAGGACAAGCAGCCATGCATGGACCATGATCGGATGACTGGTGAGGGAGTTGGGCCACAGGAATATACGCTCGTGAAGATTCGTATCTTAGAGCCATTTCCTCCAAAGCTAGCCTCGCTTTCAGGAAGATCCGTATTTCTCGTCGCAGCAACTTTACGTCCAGAAACTATGTTTGGACAAACAAACTGCTGGATTTCTCCTGGCATTGTTTACGTGGCTTATGAAGCTTGCGCAGGAGATGGGATACAGCATGTCTTTGTGAGCACACGCCGTGCAGCCCGTAATGCTTCGCACCAAGGGTTGACGCCTCGTCCTGGTGAGGTTGACGTTCTGCTTGAGTTGTGTGGTACAGACCTCCTTGGTGCTGCTCTTCATGCACCTCTTGCTCGCTATCCAAAGGTCTACGCCCTGCCAATGCTCACGATACGTGAAGACAAGGGTACCGGTGTCGTGACCAGTGTGCCGTCTGATGCTCCTGATGATTTTGCAGCTCTTCGAGACCTCAAAAATAAACCGGCGTTGCGTGAAAAGTTCGGTATTGCTGATCACATGGTTGTGCCATTCGAACCTGTTCCAATAATCACAGTTCCCGATTTTGGAAACTTGTCAGCTGTGGAGGCTTGTGACCGCTTCAAGGTGACGAGCCAAAATGATCGCGATCAGCTTTCAGCAGCCAAAGATGCAGTATATCTCAAAGGATTCTATGAGGGTGTAATGATTGTTTCTGGATATGAGGGGAAGAAAGTGGAGGATGTGAAGAAGGACATTCGGCAGAAGATGGTGGCGACAGGAGATGCAGTGCTTTACTGGGAGCCAGAGCGTAATATCGTATCTCGTTCTGGAGATGACTGTGTGGTAGCTCTATGTGATCAGTGGTATTTGGATTATGGTGAAGAAAGCTGGCGAAGGGAAGCAACTAATTGTCTGAAGCAGATGGAGACGTACTCAAAAGAGACCCGCCGTAATTTTGAAGCCACACTTGGCTGGTTAAAGGAGCATGCATGCTCACGTACATATGGCCTTGGCACACGGTTACCTTGGGACCAGACCTGGCTCATTGAATCACTTTCCGACTCGACAATATACATGGCCTTCTACACTGTATCTCACCTCTTGCAAGGTGGCATCCTCGATGGAAGTGGGAAGCCACCGCTCGGCATCTGCCCTCGTCATATGACTCCTGAAGTGTGGGACTACATCTTTCTGGCTGATGCACCTTATCCCTCCATCAACGATGCACCACCCAATGCATTTGAGCGTCTTCGCCACGAATTTCGCTTTTGGTACCCTGTAGACTTGCGTGTCTCAGGCAAGGATCTTATTCCCAATCACTTGACATATTATCTGTACAACCACGTGTCAATCTGGGCTGGGGACAATTTGTGCTGGCCACGTGCGGTTCGTGCAAATGGTCACCTGTTGTTAAACTCTGAGAAAATGTCCAAGTCCACAGGAAATTTCCTGACGCTTGAACAGGCTATTGAGACTTTCTCAGCCGATGGAATGCGCTTGGCCCTCGCCGATGCCGGGGATTCCATTGAAGATGCCAACTTTGTCGTGGCAATGGCAGAGGGAGGTATATTGCGATTGCATTGCTGGTTCGAGAGTGTAAGTGAGATGCTTGCGATGAAGCCTAGCCTGCGCATCGGGGCTCGCAACACTTTCCACGATCGAGTGTTTGAGTGTGAAATCAATTTGTGTGTACTGCAAGCTGAGCAAGCATATGAGCGGCTCTTGTTCAAAGAGGCTCTCAAAATGGCCTTCTTTGAAATGCAAGCAGCCAAGGATCGCTACCGTGACCTTGCACCTGGCGGGATGCACAGAGAACTTGTTGAAAGATTCATGGAGTTGCAAAGCCTGATTTTGTCTCCAATATGCCCTCACATTTGTGAGCATGTCTGGTCCATGCTGGGCCACTCAGATTCCATACTTCAGCAGGCTTGGCCTCTTGTCGAACAGCCTGACTTATCACTGCTTCAGGCCTCACAATACCTGGCAACCACAACACATGAAATAAGGCTGAAACTTCGCTCACTGCTACAACGGAAATCGGCTGTTCCTGCAACCCGCCCGTCACATCTGTCGATCCATGTAGCTGATTGCTACCCCACATGGCAGTGCCAAATTCTCGAGGTGTTGAGGAAACACAGTGAAATGGGGGGGTTACCCACAAACAAACAACTTGCTGCAGAGATGTCTGCTTTGCCTGAATTGAAACCTTTCACGAAACGTGTGATGCCTTTTGTCGCAATGCTCCGCGAGTGCTATGAGCGTGATGGTATCGCAGCTCTCCAACCTGAACTCAAGTTTGATGAGCGTTCTGTGTTGCGGGAGAACATCAACTATCTTATTGCTACAATGGAGTTGGAGGGCATAGACATTCTGGGTGCAGGAGAACTTGGAAACAAGGCCCTGGAGCAATGCAGGCCTGGAAGGCCAATTTTTGTTTTCCACACAAAACCTTGTGCTTTGCTTTACCTTGTCAACCCACAGCCACATTCTGGTCACTTCAGCCTGCAATTGCCTGTCTGGGAGGGTGATGCTCACAGCACAGTCATTCAAAGACTCTTGAAGAAAGACCACTTGATCAAGGACCCTTCATCAGTGCAGCTCTGTAGATTTCCAGATCCACTGGCAATGCCCCGTCTGCTTCCTGGTCCATCTCGGCCATCAAGTGATGCGGCAACTATTCCCATTCCACCTGTGTCATCTTTTACACTGATGTCACCACAGCATGGGCATGGTTTTTGGCTTGGACTTAAGCTGGGAGATCAAAATGGAGAGATTGTTGCATTGGGTGATACATTAGTCTACGTGGTATCATAATGATGACTTGGAAACTGAGCACTCTCAAAATCTTTTGGAATTCCACCCTTGTCGGAACTTGGGTGTAAATATTGTGGAAAGGTGAAGAAAGTTGGCGAAGGGAAGCTTTTTGGCATTAAAAAAATTGAGGATAAGCTTGTTTAATATCATCGCAATTATTACGGTCCGTACTTATTAATGCACAGCAAATAGTAAAAAGGAAAATATTTGTGTATCTGAATTAATGTTCGAATTAATTTCAAGTTTCAAATTAAACATCGTTTGGAAATGGAATACTATTCTCTGTGAATGTTTCTCATTGTATGGATGAAGCACTACTTTGAAATAGGCAGTAATTATTGTGCCGCATGTTGTCAAAACAAGATCACCATTTTTTACAGGCTTGTAAAAATGGATTGCACATCTTTTCCAATGAAAACTAACTGCACTCAGTATTTTATTTCAAGCAAGGTATTGTTTCATTACCTTTTTTTTTTTTTTGAATAATCAAACGAAAGGCCAAATACTGCATTGGAGTCATCAGGAGGAACCTGGATAAACAAACATGGAGTCTTCAGGAGGAACCTGGATCGGATTCAGGTTTTAGCTGCTACTCCACTATCCTCAAACTCATCCAGGCACAGCCAAGTGAGCATTAGAATTTTTTTTTCGTAAGAACTTCTCCCTCGGCCAACACAGATATAATTATATAACAGCACAATGTCGCCGCGCTGTAAAAAGAAAGAAATTAGGAGCAAAACAGAAAATGAACAGCAAATAAAAAAAACCATTTAGAATGAATAAAGAGAGATGTGAAGAATTGTGAAATGTAAAGATTAAAAACATCAGGAATTACTCAGATATATCCATTTCAGTAGTTACTCTCAAGGCTCAAATGCAGAAACACAGGCGAAATCCATCCATCCGGACCATACTCTGTGCAGAGCGTTGGTGCTGCCTAAGTAGTCTCCTGAGCTATTGGGCACAATCCTAGATGGGTCACCACTCCAACACAGGACACCAGCAAGCTGGCACTCATTTTGCCGACCTCGGAAGGATGACAGGCAGAGTCAACCCCACCTGGTATTAATTCAACAGCCGAATGGGATTTGAACTCAGGATCCTCAGATCCCAAGCAACACCACCCTAACCATTAAGCCAACATTTGGCATGCAAGCTAAATGTCTGTACAAATGTGACACCATTTAAACAAGGGGGAGCCAAATAACTTCCAATTGGAACTTCAGACCTTTTATGTTCACACAAATTTCATATTTTGCATAGAAAACTTTGTTGTTCAATCACATACTGCAAAATGTACGAAACATTGCAAATTTGTGTTGTCGTACATGATAGATATCACAACTGAGCGGGTAGTTTTTGGAAAAGACCAGTAAGTGCCAAAAGGCAAGAGTTTGACTTCCCACGAGGAACAAGCTCCTCAAGGTTTGACAGTTCTCCTGTCCTCTTTTTAGCCTCCAACTGGCCTCAGCATGGCTGGGGGCTTACATTTTGGGTGCTGTCAATTTGTCCGTCCAGAGCCTCTATTCGAGAATGACGACGCATTTCTTTCATATTAGGCACATGTACGCAATAATCTATCTTTCTATATATTACTAAAACTCTCATCTTGTGTGTGTGTATATATATATATATATATATATATATGTGTATGTTCCTGAAATACAGCCAAAACGGTACACGATAGCGCAAAAATTTTAGGGCCACCTTACCATTTGCCTGCGGTGTGCAGTACCAAGTTTCGTTCAAATTAGGCAAAGAAAAAATTTATTAAAAAATCAATTCCCGATTCAGTCAAGTACTCTTCTGGAGAATTTGATCAATGCAAACAACCTCAGCAGTAAAGTTTGCTGGAGCTGTCTTTTTTTTTCTTGAAATGATTTTTTTTCATCAAACGCTGTCACAACGGGAACCAAACGGGTTCACGGTTGTCTAGTATCTACTAATCTCGGCACGAAGCACTTAAACTGATCTACAAACATGCAACCCCCCCCCTCCCTTCCCCAAAATGTATGGTGGTATGTACATAAATAAGCTTGGTTGGGGACTCCTCCTTCTGATTTGCCATTTATTTATCTTTCTTTCTCTCTTCCTTGTTCTCTTGTAGCTGCTGCAAACTGAAACACAATAAATTCGTTTGCGGAAGTTGTTGTCACAAGAGGATCGAAGAAAAACTGAAAACGATGGCCCAAGCAGCATTTGCTCGAGTACCACGAGAGCACCGTTTCCATGAGGAACGCCATGTTAAGCGGTGCCGAGCGCTCCGTTCCGTTGGAGTGGTTGCTTGAACGTTTTGAATCAAGCGGACACCTGTGATTTCGCCCCAGCACCGGCAGGTGGAACCCGTCACCGAAAATGCACACGGCGCATGCGCAAAGTCCCTTGTTCGCATTCATTGGTCATTTCGAAAGCCGCGCACTGGATCGACAACATAAGATGCGATACTTCCGCGGCACAAGGACCAATCACCGAATGGAATCGGCACATTTCATAACCATGGTGCTTTGCCCAATACTGTACCATCTATCTATAATTCCAGCAATGTGTGTGTGTGTGTGTGTGTGTGTGTGTGTGTGTGTGTGTGTGTGTGTGTGTGTGTGTGTGTGTGTGTGTGTGTGTCCAGTCGTCGTTTACGAAAGCGAAGGAACGGCCTGTGTGGTTGTTGGAAAGTTTTTTGTTTTTTTTTGTACGTACGTTTTTTTTTTGTCTTCTGCCTCTTCCTCTTCCTCTTCCTCTTCGCGATGACATTGCGAAAAGGCAAAATACGTTGGCGCTAATTGAATAATTGGCCATTAAAAGGAAATTGCAAGTAATCGTAACTGCGATATGCGAACTTCCGGGTCACGCACGTACGGGCACGCGAGAGCGAAGGAACGGCCTGTGTGGTTGTTGTTTCTGGCTCGCGGTTTGAAAGTTTTTGGGGTTTTTTGCACGTTTGGCCACGCACGTACGGGCACGTACAAGTCTATCTATAATTCCAGCAGTGTGTGTGTGTGTGTGTGTGTGTGTGTGTGTGTGTGTGTGTGTGTGTGTGTGTGTGTGTGTGTGTGTGTGTGTGTGTGTGTGTGTGTGTGTGTGTGTGTGTGTGTGTGTGTGTGTGTGTGTGTGTGTGTGTGTGTGTGTGTGTGTGACCGCTGTTTCTCGACAACCACTGGTCCGATCTAATTTAAACTTGCCAGGTATATTGCTGGGGCCCTGAGTATGTGCCTTTTCAAGGTTTGATATTAATCGGACAAGTGGTTCCCAAGTTATGGGCATTTATTTACCAAACCAATGACAGGACACGGTGCTATGACGTCACTTTTTTCACGTACGGCCACGCACTAGTTTAAAACAAAAATAGATCTTCAACCTGATAATTGGATAAATTTTTAAGTTAAAAAAAACAACTAATTATTTCGTTTTACTTAACTTAGTATGACAAACGCAAGCGATTCTTGTAGAAAGCAGTTGCTATGGTAACGAGGGCAACGTTACAGCCGCCATGAGGTCCGTCGTAGTTTTCTCGAAACAAAACGCCCTCGAGGCGGAAGACGGGTGACGTCTCGACCGCAACCGCAAGCTTTTGACGCCCTGGAGGAGAAATTGATTCCAATGCGGTTGCTCCGAGACAGCTGCGTGCGATGGGCTGCGTGTTTTCAAGAAGGAAAAGGAATAAAAACGGGACATCAGCACCAGGTTCCGAGCAGCCGACTCAGTACAGTTGGGATCAACGGCGAAAGGTTCCGAATGAAAACGATCACTCCTTCTGTGTCCAGCGTTCATGGCGTCGTGGTCTTGTCATTGAATCCATCGACTTCTGTCATTAATATCGCCACGATTACAAATGCATAAATTATTTGATCCATGGTTGTTTAATGTGTATATATATATATATATATATATATATATATATATATATATATATATATATATATATATATATATATATATATATATATATATATATATATATATATATATATATATATATTGCTTCGATGGTTTCAGCAGATCGCTTTCGGAAGACCGTCTATTTATTATGTACGCAGTACGCGCGTGTAAGAGAGAACGACTCGATTTGTTGAAAAAGATGAAATTCAGAATAAAATGGAAAGCAAAAATAGTTAAAGTAAGATTATGGAGAGAAAGGACAGGTTGAGAAGGATGTAGGTTTCATGCGAGGGGAGGGTTGGGGTTTCTGTTTGTTATTATGGAGAGAGGATTGAGACAAACATTTCGCCAGTTATGCGTACGTAATAAATATATAACACCACCTCTCGTATTTCTCCACTTTGTTGATCGAACAATGACCTACAAACCATCCTTTGAGTATTTTCCCATTAATCAGGGGTAACACTGACCTCTGATCATTTCAATGCAGGCTCTTTCATCCATAAACAGAGGAATTATTTGAAATAGGTGGTGGTGGTGGTGGTGGTGGTCGTATGGCAGCTTAGCTGCCGGGGTAGCTATCATTTCTTGAAGCGCGACTGTGTCGCTGATGCAGTGCCCCTCTACCAGTACACACACTGGAACTGGTACTCATTTCGCCGACCTCGGAAGGATGACAGGCTGAGTCAACCCCCTGGTGTATTAATTCAGTGGCCGACGGGGCTTGAACTCAGGACCCTAGGATCCCAAGCCACCACCCTAACCACTTCAGGACCCTAGGATCCCAAACAGCCACCCTAACCACTTCAGGACCTTAGGATCCCAAGCCGCCACCCTAACCACTTCAGGACCCTCGGATCCCAAACAGCCACCCTAACCACTTCAGGACCTTAGGATCCCAAGCCGCCACCCTAACCACTTCAGGACCCTAGGATCCCAAGCCACCACCCTAACCACTTCAGGACCCTCGGATCCCAAGCCGCCACCCTAACCACTTCAGGACCCTAGGATCCTAAGCCACCACCCTAACCACTGAGCTAACACCAGGCTCCTTTGAAATAGGTCATTCCTTTCGGTATGACATTCCATTTTGTTGAAAATATTGGGAACCATTTATGTATTATTACCCAAAAATAACAACAGATATACCTCCCCTCCCCTTCCCCCCAACACTTTTCCTTACCAGATTATGCACCAATCTGAAACCCCACCATACCCAATGCAGGACATTCACAATGACTAAATGTGCCCCAGAATGATTTGCGCACATACAGAAACCCCTGGCAACAGCGGGCATCTGCCATTGGGGGTATGCTTGCAAATGTGAGATAAGGATTGTTAACTAAAATGTCTAACAAAGCTTCAAAAATAAGTCCAAAATAGTTGGAAAAGGACCTGAGAGAAAGGGATGTGCCTCAATGTAAAAAAAATAATAATAATAATCGGTGGAGAACTTTCTCAACTCGCCGAAAGGGCTGAGATCTTGTAACGAGTCATGCAGACCCCCGTCAATATGGGCTGGCGGTGCAAGGCCCGAAGAACACTGGATGTGCGTGTTCTACCCAAACCCCTGACTATCGCTGCCAGTGAGCGGAATTTGAACCTTGTGGGAGTGCCTCCTGTGAACATGGCAGGCTTGGTGATTTCTTTAACGGACGTCTGCAAATGGAAAGACGATTCTGCGCGTCATTACCAACAAAGTGATGGCTACCGACTTTTCAACAAAAGGACACCTTCATGAGGTGAAAAGAAACGGATCTTGTGCCAGCGATATTTACGTGAGAGCCACACGTACCAGCAGACTTCCCTGACAGCAAATTGTAGGAACTCGACACCTCTCATCCACGGATATTTCTCGTATTTCCTCTGTTCTCCTGAGTCCGATTTGCATTCAGGAACACAACAATTATGGTTAACCGTCTTGAAATTGCTACTCTTTCGTTCTGAAAATTATGTAAACGGACAATTTGACTTACAGATTTCACTCTCTCGTGACAACAGGTTAAAAGTGCCCTGATTAGAGGAAGTGAATCACTGAAAACACACAGCGCTTGTGAGAAAGGCCTCGTTTGCATTCATACGTCATTTCAGAAGTCCTGTGTTCCTTCTGAACTGCCCACCATATCTGGAGCTCAGGACTTCTCGGGAAGGAAGGGCAGATTTTTATCTTCACCGCAGGTACACTGTCGGGTTATGTTGCTCAGAACCCCAAGCCATTTTCTGGCATCGAAACACTGGCATTGCCCAATGCAATGCAATGCCAGCATTGGTTTTAGCTACCATTAGTGTCAGTGATGCCTAAAAAAACTGGTGGAAAATGCCGGTATTTTGCTGGAAGCTGGTGCGATGTGAATGAGGCCTTAATAATGTTTATTTTGGTGATTTTTATGCCTCCGTCGACGAAGTCGGAGGAGGAATTATGTTTTTGGGTTGTCCGTCCAGCTGTCCATCCGTCCATGATAGGTTTTCGTTGCTGCGATAACTGAAGAACGGCTAAATAGATCAAAGTCAAACTTGGTACAAGCATGTATAATGATGCAAAGATTCGATTTTGGCATCAAGAGGTCAGAGGTAATGTCAGGAAAAATGTGATACTTGAGAATTTGGTTCAAGTATGTACAATAATGTGGGCCAAGGCAGGTGGGACAACGTCGCAACATCGAAGAGTTCCGTTGTAGTTTTTGCTATTATTATATTCGTCTTGTTAAATATTTTGCCAGTTTAGAATTTGTATACTAAAGACCTTCTTGTGCAATGTGTCTCGTACTTCATTGTACCAATGAACGAAACAAAATAATATGATGCTGAGAGAATGTGCTCATAAGTCTGGGAGGTCAGCAGTTCAAATCCTGCAAGTCGTCCCAAAACCTTGAAGAATGGTCCATGCTGCTTCATTGCTTCATGTTCAGCATTTTAAAAGGATAGAGCCAGACAAACAACCATAGGTTGTTAATAATGGCGTATGCTTTGATGGGCCTAACGGCCTCCTCCTGCACCCCAAAATTCCTTATGAAGGAACTTGTATTATTGTGGAAAAAAATACAAGAAAAAAAAAATCACAATCAAATCACTGCCTTGATTTCTTTACAACTTCTGGATTTAAATTTTCACTTATTTGCCAAGCATACTCTCTAGCCTGGAAGAGTGACCATCCATCCATCCATCCATCAGGACCAAACTCTGTACAGAGCATCAGTGCTGCCAAAGTAGTCTCCTGGGCTCGTGGGCACAATCCTGAACGGGTCGCCACTCCAACACAGGATACTCGATAGGCTCAATCATCCCAGCAAGCCGGTAATCATTTTGCCGATCTTGGAAGGATGACAGGCTAAGTCAACCCCACCTGATATTAATTGAAAGGCAAAGCAGGATTTTAACTCAGGACCCTAGGATCCCAAGCCTGCCACCATGACCATGAAGCTTACACCAGGCATCGGAAGATGACCGTTTGATTTCACTTCTGCATTCCGCAGCATTGCATTGAAGGACACTATTCAAATAACTTGTATTGATGGTGTTGTGAAACGCACTCGCATTTGTAAACAATTCAGAAATGCTAACTTAATACAGTACATGATTTGCTGCACACCACTAATCCCAATCTTCATTGTATTTGTTCTTTTATTTGCTTCACCGTCATGTTCATGTTCTCTCATCAATTTCTCTTTTCCAAGGAGGACATCTCAGATCTCATCGTGCAGGGACTGACTGGGCAAAGCAAAACACACAGGCCTGGTGTCTTGTGTGGTCGTCCCTTTTGCGTGCAGGCATGCTGTGACTCAGACATCGTTGTGCTTGACCATTCTGCAGCTGTTTCTGTCGATGATTGCAAAAAATGCCGCATAACGTTAGGCCCAGTGAGTGGCAGCGTGTTTCTACGTAACTGCAAAGACTGCACGGTATGCATATCTAATTCACACCTCAAACATCTTTGAATCACTTTTCTGTTCTGTTACGTTTTCCTCAAGAGCTTTTCCCACTCACTGAATCCCGTTCTTTATTCCTTCATCACATTGAGTTCGGTCAAACTTCTGCAACATTTTCATTGGTGCGTTAATTCAAATACCAAAAACGACATCACTCCCCATTGCTCGATTCAGGTGCTCGTGGCCTGCCAGCAGTTCCGTGCTCGTGACTGCAGCAAACTGCTTGTGCTCCTTTACTGCGCAACACAACCCATCATTGAGGCCTGTGCGGGGATCGAGTTTGCCTGCTATCAGTGCGACTACCCAGAGCTCGCGTCTCAGTTTCAGGCAAGGATTTGTACTGAGGGATTGGCCTGGATGATGGTGACAGATCCAGAACTTTTTTTTTTAATCCTTCCACTTATTGTGGTAGTATGATTTCATGCTTTCAACTGGCTATGGTCAACGGTACATTGCCACTGCTACCGAGTATGGGGGTGCCACTGATGAGAGGAGAAGAGATTGGGACCATACTCTGTTCAGAGCGTTGGTGCTGCTGAAGCAGTCTCCTTGGCTATTGGGCACAATCCTGGACGGGTCGCCACTCCGACACAGTATACCAGCAAGCTGGCACTCATTTTGCAGACCTCGGAAGGATGACAGGCTGAGTCAACCCCACCAGGTGTTCATTCAGCGCATGTGAGGGCTTGAACTCAAGACCCTAAGATCCCAAGCCTGGCACCCTAATCACTTAGCCAACATCAGGCGTGATCCACAATAGGAAAAGGATTTAAGGCAGAAACAGCTACCCAAGAATAATTGTTCACCTGAGCTACTGCAATCGCATATGATCATTGCACATTATTCTTTAGACTATGGTTTCTGATATCATCGTTGCTTTATTTTAGTCTTTATATCACAACGTTCTTGGCATTCTGTTAAATAGTATATCGTCCTTATAACCAAGCATCAATTGAGTTTATGGTTTTCAGTGGGTATGTGGATTCATCTTTACATTGCTATCCCTGGTGGCATCTGTTAAATCTTCAACAATGTCAGTCACTCACTGTGATGACTGTAACATCTTGTATTTAGTAATATCTTAAATATGTACACTATTGCCAAAGAATTGGGACAGTAAGCAAATATGTAGTTATTAATTCACAACCACTTACTAACCCCCGAGCGTCAGGACGGCTGGTTTAGAGCCAAAAGTCATGAGACACATGTTGTTATTTCAAAATTTTTGCAATTACAAAAAATATTTTACAGGAAAGAAACGTAGAGGATTGTGTATGCTTTTGGGAAAAATTATTTATTCTTGTACACTTTATCATCTCACAACCAACATACAATTTTGAATTATTTATTTGTACACATAACCATCTCCATTACTGGCATACCCCCATAAATTATTTATTTATTTATATGCACCTTACCTTCACCACCAACACACCACCTTTTTATTCAAGGTCAAGGCTTGTGGAAGGGCTTTTATTTATTTTTTTGTATAAGTGGGCGAGGCTACAGAGGAGACGGTAGAAGACAAAGAACACCGACCAGCCTGAGTGAGAGGCCCAAAGACTCAGCCTCATTGCGGGAGATGCCAATGATCCGAAATGCCTTGGTTTCCACAGCATAAAGCCGAGAAAGGTGGGAGGCGGGAGCACCAGCCCAGAGGGGAGAGCAGTACTCCATCAGGCTGCGGACGAAAGCTTTGTAAGTGGTCAGGAGCTCAGGTGGGCCGAAGAAGGACTTTGCACGACGGAGGATTCCCAGTCGGCGACTGGCTTTGGAGGCGAGGTTTGAAATGTGGCTTTCCCAGGAAAGGTCATGGCAGATAGTGAGACCCAGAAGTTTGAAAGAAAGGACTTCTTCCAGAGGATTGTTGAGAAAGTGGATGGGGGGGGGGGGGTTTCTAAACGGTCCTTTCAGCGAGACATAGTGAGAGTGTGAGATTTGTCCGGATTGAAAGACATGTTCCACGTGTTGGACCAGTTTGTGATTTTACCCAGATCTGCAGTGAGCGAAGAAGCTGCTGCTTGCCGGTCTGAGGGATGACCAATGGTACGGCAGAGGGTGGAGTCATCAGCAAAGAGATATAGAGGATTTTCCAGGGAGTCGGAGAGATCATTGATGAAAACCAGAAAAAGAACAGGGTCCAGAACGCTACCTTGAGGAACTCCAGCCTGGACAGGAAGAGGGGATGAAAGAACTCCATTTAGGGCCACACGTTGACTGCAACAGGCTAGGATGTAGAATGGATCAGGACACAGCAGAACAAGAGGGTGGGTGACCTGAGATGGTGGTGAACAGCTGTCTTGAAGACCTGAAGGGAGGAATGACACTAAAAAGGATAGGCAAGTTGGTTCCATGGGTGGTTAAAAAAAAAAAAAGGTACAAATGGAGTGGAGGTGAGCAGTGAATCTGGATTTTGGGAGTTTCACCCGAAGAGGGTTCATGGTGGACTGAGTGTGCCCTGCAGAAACCTGGGTGGGGGAGGGCAGCTGGGGGGAAGACAAAACATGGAAAGAGCAGAGGGTGCAAGACCAGATAGGAGGTGGTAAAAGACAGAGACCACTGACCTGTCTGCGATGGTGAAGTCATAGGCCCATAGACTCAACTTCATCATTAGAGATATTCTTGAAGGCCTTGGCTTCCACGCCATCAAACTGAGCAAGGTGTGAGGCAGGGGTGGCAGCCCAGACGGAAAAGCCGTACATACTCCATCAAGCTGCGAATGAAGGCTTTGCAAGTGGATAGGAGTTCAGATGTGCGAAGGAAGGACCTTCTTTGATGGAAGACGCTCAGTCAGCGACTGGCTTTTGAGGCCAACTTTGAAATGTGGTTTGCCCAAGAAAGATTGTGGATGATAGTGAGATTCAGGAGTTTGAATGATTGAACTTGCTATTGTTAAGAAAGTAGATAGGAGAGTTTGTCTGACGGTCCTTTCAGAGAGAGATAGTGAGAGGGTGAGATTTGTCAGGATTTTAAGACATATTCCAAGTGTTTGACCAACTTGTGATTTTATCAAGGTCTCCATTGAGGGAAGAGGCTGGTCCCTGCCTGTCTGAAGGATGAGAGATGTCATGGCAGAGGGTGGAGTTGTCAGCAAATCGATAAAGGGGATTTTCCAGAGAGTCCGAGATATTGTTGATGAAGACGAGGAATAGGATTGGGCCCAGAACACTGCCTTGGGGCTTTTTAGCCTAGACAGGGAGAGGAGATAAAAGGATTCCGTTGAGAGCCACATGATGGCTACAAGAGTAGAGGAAGTCAGTAACCCAAGAGTGGAGTTGGCCTTTGATGCCATAAACAGAGAGTTTGGAGAGCAATGCAGGATGCCAGACTGTATCAAAAGGACGATATCTGTCCAGAGATACAGCCCTGATCTCATAGACTATGGACCAGATACCAAAACTCTCTCCCCCCCCCATCTGGATTTTCTGAGACCAGTATTCTTAGACATCCTATTATATGTGTTTTCAATTTCCACTGGTCTGCAAAAAAAAATTGCTGGATTAAAAAACAATACCCGATGTGAAATACGGGCTACATTGCGCATTTTATACCTGGTGTTGGCTTAATGGTTAGGGTGGTGAGCTTGGGATCCTCTGATCCTGAGTTCAAACCCCACTCGGCTGTTGAATTAATACCAGGTGGGGTTGACTCTGCATGTCATCCTTCCAAGGTTTGCAAAATGAGTGCCAGCTTGCTGGTATCCTGTGTCGGAGTAACGACCCATCCAGGATTGTGCCCAATAGCCAAGGAGACTGCTTGGGCAGCACCAACGCTCTGCACAGAGTATGGTCCCGATGGATGGATTGCACATTTTACACCACAAAAAAATATTGGATGAAGAATTAAAGTGAGTGATGAATTTGACCCCCCCAGATATATATTGTCAAAGTAGAAGCACAATGAACGATATTCATTTTAAACTACATGTTCCCTATGCCAAAAATAACAAACAGCATCACAATGTAATATTTGGGTCAGATATTTATATGCCCAAAATTTGCTGTCAATTTGAAATTGTAGCCAGTCCTTTTATATATTCCCTCTTCAAAATGTTCTGCAATCGAGTGAAAAACACTTGAACAAATGTAATTTTATAATTTCTTCAATTTTTGTTTGCAAATAATACTGTACTGCAAAACATGTGTACATAACACTTTACACCAATGTACATGTTTTCATATCACAATTAAAGCAAGGACTACCTTTTGAGATAGAGAGGTCATTCTAATACAATGTCATATCGAACTGTGAGACCCATAAATGGCTAATAATGTGTCTTGATTGACATCTTCTTCTTCTTTCGGCTACTCCCGTTCGGGGTCGCCACAGCGGATCATCCGTATGATCCGCATGGTGATTTGGCACATATTTTACGCCGGATGCCCTTCCTGACGCAACCCTGGTCGCCTCTTACGACACAGGGATATGGTACACCTATTTTAACCGGGGTATACACCGGCCCAGTACACTGGTACTCACTTCGCCGACCTCAGAAGGATGACAGGCTGAGTCAACCCCCTGGTGTATTAATTCAGTGGCCCAACGGGGCTTGAACTCAGGACCTTTTGGATCCCAAGCCGCTGCCCTAACCACTGCGCCAACACCAGGCTTAATGTGTCTTGATTGACATAATACTTATAAATTAATACAATAAACCAATGTATTGAGTTCAGGGGAAAATGCCTATAGAAAAATGTATATACAGATACGATGAAATATATTGCATGTCACTTGAAATAAATGTAATGCAAAACAATTATGTTAATTTTAGGGACTTTGAGCAACAGAAATAGAGAAACTCTTGTTTAGTTCAAAATAATCACAGCAACCCAGGAAACACAACGTTTTTACCACAAGTTTAACGTTTTTATAACATCGCAAAAACATTAAATTGTTTGCTGGGAACACAGCAACAATGTCCTGCAAGAAGGTTTACTTCTTTAAACCAACAAAAATAACAATGTTCAGGAAGAAGGTTTCCATCTTTGACTATATATCTCTGCTATTCCAAGGGCACGAGTGTCGCGTAAGGGTAATGGGGATTGGTTGACGACTTGCAGTACACCTGTCAACCCTCACGTTTTTGCCATGAGACTCACGACTTTCTGTTGAATGTCACGTTCTCACGTTCTCACGATAAGGTCTCGCACTTTAAAAAAATTTCTTGGCACCAAAAAATATTTCCAACATTATTGTATTGCGACTGGTTTAACTGATGTTGTAACCTTGAATACCGACTTAAATCCGATTGCTTCGCGTCGTTTCACACATCCCATCTGAGAGACTGAGTACGATTGGTCAATTATCGACGACCATCCTGATCCAATGAAATGTCTTGTTGCTGGGGGGTTCATTTTTCGCATGAAATACTGGGAAATACTGTGAATATGCTGAAATAATACATCTTAATTACAAGGATGATGAGTGTTCTAATTCCTGTGTAGCATTTGATCTGTTGATGAAAATAAAATATTTGTCTTGTTTGTTCATGTTGTTGGTTCATTTATTTTAGTCCATATAGTGTACTAAACAGTAACAATATGACATAAAAACCTATCTTCTGACCGAAAAAAAATATATGGATGAATTTGGAACTAGAATGCAGGAAATTGCATCTAAGACACAGCAGAAAGCAAACATTTTATGGGGGTCGTGCCCCCAGACCCCCCTAGATTTTTCGGCTGTTTCACACCCTCAATTCTCGGTCGCTTCATGACCTCATTTTACAATCTCACGCTTTTTCATAATTTGGGGTTCACAGGTCTGTTGTTGATATATATGAGCTTTATTGATTTAATACATGTATGAAACCAAACTTGTCTCCTGGTTCATCCTACTCACATCCTGATGGTGGCATATGGCAGCTAAGGTGATCCGATTGATCTAGAGATTGGTTCAGAGATAAGATTGTGGTCACGAGACTTGGTTCCACTTGGCCAATTAATAAGATCTGTCCCGTGACTGTCAGCATGATACTCGCTCATTCTGGGAACTTTCTTCCATACGGTAACACAGCTCTGAACATGGGAGCCAGCAAAGAAGTTCCAGGGACGACTGACTATCGTGATCGCTTTGCGACTTGCCAAACCTGTCTGGAGTTATCAGGGGTGGCAACCGTCACAATATTAAAGTTAACTTGAGCATGCTCAATGTTACAAGAATGTTGTGATCCACTTGCACTCAATAATCATTTTATAGTGAAGATCAATAACTTCTGCTTACCATTTGTTTACAAATGAGTTTTAATACCTGCTGTACACCTTTGTAAAGAACAAGTTGCTTTTCTTGCCGCGTGAGACAATATGCACAGGTAAATACTGTGTTCATTGTCTTAATAGTTCTTTTAAATATTCATGAACAGTTGAACATTTTGGGGTCAATTTCACATAAACTGAAGTCATGCAGTGACCCAAATTTGGATGTTTTCCAGGCCGCAGGTTTGGATGTTTTCAACAACAACTGGAGCAATGTGCATGACTTCACACCAATCGTTGGTGAACAAAACTGGACCATCCTCACTTCACTTGTGCCTGGATATCATCCTATACCTTGCAATCCTTCACAACCAGATTGTTGCGATGAGACTTGGACAGAGCCATTGTTTTCCATAGACCAGCAGCGAAGCATTGTTCCTGCCACTTTGGGACGTGCCTACCGGCTGATCGGTCCCATTTGTGTGGTGATAGTGCTTAGTGGAGCGGATACAGATGGCCCAGTTCGGACATTTATCAACGAGGTAGGTTTCATTGTAATCTGACATCGAACTGCAAATTAACTTGGCCAAAAAGAAGTAGGAGGAATTGTCATAATAACGATATTCCATCATGGGTCTTGCATCGTGGGTCATCCATCACCATGTAAACAATTTCACCTTTTTGCACAACATGTGCACAATGCGAACTATGCTGTGAGTAGATGATAAATGGGGTTTCTGGGACTCCCATTCAAATGAATGGGGGGAAAGGGAAAAACTTTCTGACTCAAGCCCCAAATGCCCAAAATTGGAGACTGATTTTCTCCCCACCTATCCCCTTCCCTCCCATGCAAGCAAATGTAAAATTGAGACTGATTTTCTCCCCACCTATCCCCTTCCCTCCGATAAAAGCAAACGTAAAATTGAGACTATGAAAGATTGAGACTTACTGATTAAAGCACTTCTTCCCTTTCATATTTTCATTCCACTCAAAGAGCGAACCAACTAATATTTGCCCATGTTCTACTTTAGGGAATAACTTAATTTTCTCATAACATTTATTTCCATCGAGTATATTCACAAAGAATATCTTGGAATTTGGTTCTTGGTATAAGTGTCTTTGTTGAGCACAAATGAAATGATAAACTTCTCTTAATGCTTTTATTTGACCACCTCTTGAGCCACATATCATTTTGAGATTGTAGTAAATTGTTTTTCCATTGTTCAGTTGATGACCATCAAAGTTTTCAGTCCATTCAAGGATATTAATTTTTTTTCTTTACATCCTCCAACTTATTTGTAATTAAATTTATCCGCTTATTTGTTTTATCTACTTTTACCGCGGTTATTTATTCAAGAAGATTTATTGGATATTTCTCACATTCTTTATGTTTCCCATTTAAATGCCAAGGCTGATTACATGATTACATCTCCACTCTTTGGTTTGGTTATTGCTTGGTTCTATCATTTATAAATCAGTAAAAAGACGGCGGTAGCCTGTTAAAATTCCCAACCCAATATCTTAAAACTTATTCTTATAACCATAATGGAGACTGTTGATTCCATTCTCTAAAATATATCTTTTATTATCAAAAGCTCCTAATGCTTCCTTATTGATCTCTTCTGTATATAATTGATGTTTATAACTTCTTATTGTATTCATTTTTCTGTACTCTTCCTTCTTTAAGGTTAAACAGTTGTAATAATGTTTAAAGTTTATTGTTTCCTTGATTATATTTTTCTTTATTCTATTTAGCTTCTTTTCACACCTTTCAATGTTATTATCATCAATACTAGTACGTGCCCGTAAAAAAAAAATAAATAAATAAATATTCAAACCGCGAGCAACAAACAACAACCACACAGGCCGTTTTTTCGCTCTCGCGTTCCCGTACGTGCGTGGCGCGGAAGTTCACATATTACAGTTATGATGATTCGCAATTTAGGTTTTAATGGCCAATTATTCAATTAGCGCCAACGTATTTTGCCTTTTCACAATGTCGTCGCAAGGAAAAACAAAAAGAGAAGAGAAGAGAGAGAAAAAATTACTTCCTGGTTCGGAGCACACCAGCACTCTGATGTTACCGAAATTTATGCACCGTCTTATATGAAAACGATCATAACTTGCGTCATTGTGTTTATCTATAAATGCGCATAAGAAATCGAGAAATTATTAGAATACACGAAGTCATCACTCTCCGGAAGTCCGTACGTTGTAACCCGTAATGGGGAACGCGGCTGAGCTTCCCTTCCCCATCGGCCACGCCCACGCAACAACGTGTCTTGTCATTGGTTTGGTAAATTAACGGCCATAACTTGGGAAGCACTTGTCCGATTAATATCAAACCTTGAAAAGGCACATCCTCGGGGCCCCAGAAATATACCTGGCAAGTTTCAATTAGATCGGACCAGCGGTTGTCGAGAAACAGCGGTCACACACACACACACACACACACACACACACACACACACACACACACACACACACACACACACACACACACACACACAGACACACACACACACATTGCTGGAATTATAGATAGATACATGAAAGCATAAGATTTTGATCTCAATCCTATAAATTCACTCATGACCTTCCCACCAAATTCATCCTTAAACTTACCAATAACCTTTTTATTCTTTGATGAAAACAATACATCACCTGACTTATAATTACTTGTATCATATATATCAATATTATCAATCATATCCTCATATACATCACTTGTCTTAATATCAAATAAAAAACTATCTGTATCCATATATAACAATGACGCATTATCCTTATACTTTGATTTTTAAATTATTATCTTAACTAGCCGAAACCCCGTCACAGACGGATTCCGTTCCATGAGCCCAATATGACAACCAGTGGCATCTCTTGTAAGAGCCGGATCCCAATCGATGTACTCCATGGCCTTACCTGATGAGGCCTACAAAACGTCCTTGTACATGACATTTTTGGTGTACACTACTCCTTGTGAAGAAGTCCTCTGATTTGTGCATGTGTCTACTTTGACATACAAACACCGTGTCAAAGCTTCTCAGGTCACAGTCCCGAGAAAAACGTGACGCGACCGCTAGGAGGAGCAAAAAATTGGTCCTTCAGTATTAATATAGAGATACAATGTTTCTTGTTACATTTTTTACGTCAAACTCACATTCTGAGTGAGTCAGCATGTGCAGAAGAGGGTTTTACATTGCAGATGCTATTTTCGAGGAGTGGAATTACACCTCTCGGCGGTGACGTCTGTCGACGACAGACGTAATGACATCAGCGAATGACCGATGATGTCATGACGTCCTTACGCCTCTCAGCGGTGACGTCACACGTCGCCATGTTAACGAATGTAAAACGAAAAGTGTTTATTCTGCTTCAGAGTTGAAGGTTGACTATTGCCACTATGTGCGATGTACTCTTACAGGTACGAAGTTTCTTTCAGTCCAGGTCACAGTACCGAGAAAAACGTGACACGACCGCTAGGAAGAGCACAAAATTGGTCCTTCAGTATTAATATATAGATGGTCATACATTAACGACTTTGACAAGTCAAGAATTGATGTTCCTATATAAATAGGTTTATCCATTTCAATATTCTCTTTTTTCAAATGAATAGCACAAAAGTTCTCTGAAAACACCTCCGCTCGCTCAAAACTTTGAGCCTGTTTAATCTATTAATTAACTTTGAAGCCTGTTTCCAAGATGTAGCAAGTCTTATGTTTTGTCGATTCCTAACATTTTCCATGGTATTTCCAAATACAGCATTATTCATTAATTTATAAAAGTACTTCTAAAAATCTGTTTTTGCTTCTGTTCTCCTTTTTGTATTAAAATCAATATACTTCTTTAACCATTGCCTTTGTTTAAATTTCAAAATCCGATGAATTTTCCTCACTCTCAACCCAGCAGATAAATATTGTCTCAAGTTCCTTTGATGCAAAACATAACTTTCTTTATCATTTAATGTAGTAAGTAGTTTTTCTGGAGATTTACCTTTTAAATTAAATGTCTGTTGGTAATCACTTAACCATTCTTTTCTTGGACTTTCTTTATCAGGGGCATAAGGTAGGTCTTTATGTTTGTGATGAAGTTCTTCTGGATATTTTAAATCAACCTCAAAATAATATCCAACTTCAGCTTCATTCAATTCGTTTTGAGAGGAGACAACAATGTCTCGTAAAACTTTTTCATGATGTTTTTCTTTAACCCATTTAAGTTTTCCATAAGGTAAAGATTTATACATAGCCCACCCATACAAATTGTTAGCATCATAATACATCAGATAAGAGGTGTCCTCATTCTTATTATAATCAGGAAGATATTTGTTATTTGCTTTAGCATATCTCTTAGAACATACTTTAGATATTCCTCCTCTTTTAGCCTTCTCTATCATTAAAAGCATATCTATATCACTGATTAATTCCAAATTCTGTTTTGTTATTTTTAACATATCACTCCAAGCTAAACCCGGAGCCGTGTAATAGTGAGCGGGGTCGAATCCATAAGAATTTTTATTATGACAGACTGTTCTAAAAGTTTCAAACATATCAGACAATAACAATACATCAGTTTTAAGATACAAATCATGATATTCTCCAAGATTCTTTACATTAAACTTCTCCCAAACCTTTTTAGCTTTCGGAAATATTTATAATCTCTATCAGAAATATGAGTTTTATTCAACTTGCTGAAAAAACTTTCCCTTGAAGGAAGTTGTGTTTCTTTATACTTATCAAATTAATCCATGGACTCATGCGGATATATTCCCTTTTGTAATGAGATCAATCTCTTCTTGATTTGAGAAATGTGATTTAAGATTCGGTAAGTTTTTAATATTTGATGCTAAGTTAGATAATGGACTTGCCATAAACTTGTATGTGTCAAGAAATCTGACATGGGTTATGAGGGATGGATGAATTGTTTTGTGAATGAGATGTATTTTTGATCTGTGTTACGAATGGCAGAAATATCTCCAGATGTCTTTGAAAGTTCATTTATAAATAGATGTGTGTCATAGTGAGCGTTGTTGTGAAGAAAGATAGGAATAAAGTTTGGGGGCTTGTAATGAAGATTACAACGGGAATGAGCTGGACCTCTATATTTTCCAGTAAGATGACAATGATCCCTAACTTTGACCTCTCCCTCAATTTTCTCCTCACAAATATGACAGATACTGTTCTTTCTAAATTCCTTTTTCTCTCCCTTTGTTCATGACATTGGTTTATAGGTTTTAACCATTATTTCTCTTTGTCTTATACAGTCTTTTTCCAATCGTCTTACAAACTCCTCTGAGGCATCTTCTCCTCGATAAAGTTCTAACTTGTTGTATTCATTACCAACAGATGATTTGATATAATAACAGAAACCACAAGGAATATGTTTTTGATATTTATTTGTGTATGATTTATTTGGATTTGGAGAAACAGTATCTATCTTTTCAAGGATACTTTCAAAATCAGCATATATCACAAATGGGTGTTTTATAGATTTGTTAAAATCTTTGAATGATATGTTTGAACCTGTTTTTGGTAAATTGATTACGGTTGATTTATGATGTCTACAATATTTTGAATGTTTATTTAATCGTTCTTTTGTGTGACAGTAGTTGAGACAACTCTTACAAAGATACGTTTTACATTTTCTCTTGTATAGTTGTGATATGGTTAATCTTGATAAATTTTTGATGAAAGCATAATGTGATTTTTCCTTTGAAGTAAAGTAGAGAAGGTCAATGTGTGTTTCATCATTTTTATAGTTGTTTGAAATTTTTAATATCTGAACTTTGTTTGTATCCGTTAATCCATATACATTAACAGATAGATTATTCATTTTCTCAAATTTAGGAATATCTCTCAATGACATTGGAAACTTAAAATCTTTAACATTTAATGTATTCTCGTATTTCTTATAATGTTCAACTCTTTCACGATTCCATTGTGGAGGATGTAAGTGAGCAAGAACAGACCATAGAAAATATTTATTATCTTTGTTTTGAATATTAACAACCGCTTTCTTAAGTTTTATCTCTTTTGGTAAATCAATATAAGAAGAAGCTTGAAGAGGATCTGATTTTAAGATGTGTATATCTAAAAAGATTATTTTTGTAATATCCTCATTATTTGTAATATCAAAAAAAAGATAGCAAATCCACTACCTACTACAGTGTTATCGACATCTTGTTCTTGTCTCTGGAGTTCATCGTAAACATCACATCTTACAAAATCTTGAAATGATGAGATAAAGTGAGGGTTTGTCCTCGTTTAGGGAGTAGTTTCATCGCCTTCTCTTACCATATTTAATTTTACTCCCATATAAAACTTTAAAGTTTTAATTTCACTTTTAAATGTGTTTTTTAATTATAGTTTCAATACCTTGTTTAACCACATCAACAGCTTCCATGATTGAAGATGGTCCAGGGTCTTGAAAGCGAAACAATCTTATTTTTATATGTCCTTTAAATGCCCCATCAGTGTTTTCAATGGAGAATTTAGTGGCACCTTCCCTTTCTTCATTGTTCTTGTGTTTGCATGATTGAAGGTGTTTATTATAATTTTTTAAAGAATATCATTATCACATCCTTCACAATTTTTTATTTCTTGGTCAAGTGGAGATATTTATCTGAAAAGATTGAATGTGTATTTGTTGGTTGGAAGGTGTTTTTTTATAACATTTATATTCATGATTACAAACATCACAGTACGTTGTATTCACCATATTTATAGAACAAAACTTTGCTTAAAATAAAATTTTCTTGATGAAAATTATGTTTAATTTATAGGTGAATCTGTGCTTAAAACCATTTTATCCTCCAACTTTTTTCACTTAATAAATACAATGTATCAAGACACAAAAGACAAGTTTCAATCAATCCCTTCATTTGTAAAAGATACTGAGAAATATGTCGAAGATATAAAATTGAATAAAGATAAATATAACAACTATTGGATAAAAACAATTATGGTGAATAATATGAGTTGTTCAATTTCCTTCAGTGGAAGAGCTTTTAGTATATCTGGAAGAACATCAATTAAAGTTGCTCTAACAAAAGTTTCTCATCACCTTCTGGCAATATATTTAAAATTAGAAAAAGCAATGAAACAAGAAAAAGTATCAAAAAAGAAAAACCTCATGGATGAAGCTTTCGAAAAAAAAAAAGATAAGACCATCTGTAATATGCAAGGAGAAATTTGTATTTTTTTCAACAACCCTAAATATGTAAATCCTGATGAAATAAAGGATGTTACTATATCAGGTGAAATAACATTTCGTTCAATAATACAGGGTGCCCCACAAAAAAACAGGAAATTTGAGATTTTAAGATTTATTTTGCACTTTGAACATGACATCTAAGTTTGCTTTTGTTTTGTTTTAAATAAACTGTACCAAATTTCCTGGTTTTCTGTGGGGCACCCTGTAGTTAAGGATCATTTTAAAATTACCTTTAATATAAAAAAATGTAGTAGTTGAATCTGTTAATGAAAAAAAGTATGTAGATATAGATGGTAATGTTTTTTCTACTAATTAAATATGAGTCATTATTCAACTAAAGATTTTGAAGATTATGAGAGTGATGATAAGTATCTCTGTTAGAACAGAAGACAGTTATGATACCGAGAGTTTGTGTTCAAACGATAGTTATGAAAGTAGTTTTTAGATGATTGTGAAAGCACCAATGAAAGTACCAAAGATGATACCGAAGATTAATTTTATTTGAAGTAAAGTTTTATTTTATAAATATGAATGGTTTACTAGATTTTGAGCCTCTTGAATTTCCTGATTCTCCACATGACAAATTTGAGAATTGTCCTTCATGTGAAAGACGGGGATTAAACACAGTCAAGACACACAGAGGGATAATTTCTCACCTTTGACTCGACTCATTCAAGATCAGAGGACATGAGAGGACTTCTTGCCAGCCAAAAAAAGTCATTCAATTCTTTTCTGAACGATTGAATGTCTTTAAGGAAGTCATTCATTTTTAGCCACTCACCGTGTAATTCAAAGGCCTCCTGTTCTAGATCAGTTATCAACGATGTTCTTATTGGGGACAACCTGTTAGAAAAAGACACACAATAATTATTGGTTGTATAGTGATTTAATTCTGTATAAAACAACAAATAATGAATTGGGTTAAGGATCTCACCTGTCATCTTGTGAAAACAATTGATCCGCAAGGTGGGAGAAATTATCTGCACAATCCATTCTTGAAATAAAACACTCAGCACGCAAGTTGGTTTAAATAAGCAACTTGATGACATAATGGGAGATTTCACAACAATGGTTTTTTCAGGGTGTGTCCCACATAGGAAATGACTTCGGAATTTTATTTTTGGCTTGGTTCGGGCGAGGCAGCTTGACTGACTCCAGACTGACTCATTTTAACACAAAAATGAAACAGCTTGCTTTGAATGATTTTGAGAAAAACCTATGTTTAAAAGCTGTTTTTGCTTGCTTTTCGCGAAACTTTGTTCTGTTAGTGTTCTGTTGATTTAAGATAGAACCATGAGAGACATGGGCACAGAATACTTCCTCATTTTCACAGCACGACTGTGCTCTTAAAGGCACTTCCCCATTTTACAGAACCAAAGGAGGGATCATGAACTTCCCTTTCTTTCATGCTTGAAGAGATAAAGTGAATATACTCAATGGAAATGAATGTTATAAGAAAATTAAGTTATTCCCTAAAGTAGAACATGGGCAAATATTCGTTGGTTCGCTCTTTGAGTGGAATGAAAATATGAAACCTGGGAAGAAGTGCTTTAATCAGTAAGTCTCAATCTTTCATAGTCTCAATTTTACATTTGCTTGTATGGGAGGGAAGGGGATAGGTGGGGAGAAAATCAGTCTCCTATTTTGGGCTTTTGGGGCTTGAGTCAGAAGGTTTTTCCCTTTCCCCCCATTCATTTGAATGGGAGTCCCAGAAACCCCATTTATCATCCACTGCTGTGTCATTGTCATAAATCCCCCTGTCCACATCATGGAGAAAAATATGCGAACAATAAAGGGGGAAGATAAAACAACAAAAATAATGTGATGATAAGCTGAGACAAAATGATAGAAACTATCTCCTGCAGTGCATTGCAAGATTCAGCAAGGCACAGGATGGTTGGTGCACTTGTAGTGCAAAGAGGATGTGGGTAACACACAGCTATTGTTATATATATATATATATATATATATATATATATATATATATATATATATATATATATATATATATATATATATATATATATATATATATATATATATATATATACTTAATATACCATCCAATCGGGACATGGCCTGGAACCCTGGGATGTCACATGGTTTATGTCACCCGTGATATTACCGTGAAAAATTGGGGAAGCACAATAATTTATTAAAAACAAGAAAATAATTAGTGAAAGATAGACATATAAAAGTGAAATTACAGGGGATCAGAGATATTGAGGGCCTATCTAAACACTGCATTTGTCAGGCTAAGGGGGTGGGGGTGGCCATTTGACAGGACAGCTTTGCTGAACACATGCAATAATCTGAGATATCTGATATAATTAAATTATCCCTTTTTCTCAGCCATATTTGTTACAATATATCGATTGTTTAATCCTACTGAAGCCCATATGCCCATAATTTTATTTTGATGGTGCAAGTATGAAGTTGTTTGCTTCATGATGTATTTTTGTTTTTTTTTGTTTTTACAGATGGTGCGCTGTGGTAACATTTTGGTACAAATGAAGCATGCACCATTGAGTGATTCTCATGCATGCCGGCTTCTTGAGAATAAAGCAAGTAACTTGATGGACACAAGTAGAGGTGTGAAATACTTGATGGGCAATGCCATTTAATTTATGTGGATCTACTTCCTGCATGTCATTCTTTAATTGACTTATAATAGTCTATAGAATGGCTTTCTTACAATTATTTGATTACTTTTGGTACAATAGCTGTCTTTATGTATATATTTATGTATGTATATGTATGTATGTATATATATATATATATATATATATATATATATATATATATATATATATATATATATATATATATATATATATATATATATATATATATACTTTGTGAATGCTGTTTATTTCTGTTTACATTGTTATTGTTAGAATGATGTTGCATGGTATTTATTATGGTTATTCTATCCAAACTCGTCGAACTTTACAAAAGGCCACTATCTCAGATATTGATGAAACAAATTGCCCAACAAAAGGCTTCAGCTCCCAACTTCAAGTAGTTTTGGAGTTCATGGCTGCATAAAATATTATGCAACACCCATTTTTTGCACTTGCGAATTGTGCCTTTGTTTTATTAGTAACTAGACTGCCCGTGAACCCGTTGGGTTCCCGTCGTGACAGCGGTTGATAACAAAATCGTTATTAAAAAAAAAAAACAGAAAAAGATAGCTCCAGCGAATTTTACCACTGAGGTTGTTTGTATTGATAAAATTCTCCCGAAGAGTACTTCACTGAATCGGGAATTTATTTTTTAATAATTTTTTCATTGCCCGATTTGAATGAAACTTCATACTGCACACCGCAGGAGAATGGTGAGTAAGTTGGGCCGAAAATTTTTGCGCTATCGTGTACCGTTTTGGCTGTATTTCGGGAACATACATACATACATACATACATACATACATACATACTGTTGTGGCCATGGGTACCAAGACACCAGCTTGTCACTCAGGGGGATTAATCCCTGGTTGTCCTCGGAAGAGCCGGACCTGGGGCCACCGCTCAGAATTAATGTTGTGGTTCGGTGGACTGTTTTAGAACCACGAACGCCACCCAGTTAACCACGAGTTCCAGTGTCCACCTTTTAATTATTCCGTTTAACTACAGGTCATGTGGTTACTGAGCGAGGAGCGCGCCCTCGGCAAAGCACCAATGTTATCTCGATTATATTTTAATTAGGGCAGCCGAGCGTTTTAACTGCTGGTGCGTGCTGACTATTTTTGGTCAAATCTGTGGTAATTACCTCCCAGTCTATCGAGGTTCGGACAATGCGAGACCAATGGAAGGAAAGGACAAACAAGGACAGGTTGGAAGTCGACAAATGATTTATTAATAATAAAATTAATAAATAAACAGAACTTTTTATTTTCTGAGGTAAATAAATGAATAAATTTTAAAGCAATCGAAATGAATAATTACTCAGGCAAAATCAAACAAAATTACAGGAAAGAGACAGAGAGCAGATGCTTATCGGGGGTTGACTTACATACAACTATACACAGAAAAGGGGACCCAGCAGATTATTCGGGGGGGGGGGGAGGGGGAAGATTCGTCTCGCTCACCAGAGCGTAGTTGTCGGTGAAGTGAAAATGTCCTGAAATGTGTGTGAGTGCTTTGTCCGTCACCAGCACCCTGCCTTGTCATGCGCCCACTCGCCAACAGCCTTGGACGCCAGTCGATGTCTGGGGGGCACCAAGATCGTCTGTCGCGGGTTTAGACCCTGGTGCTGCGACACGGGCAGCTCCTCACACTTCACGAAACTAGTGACGTCCAGTGACCCGCGCCTCACTCGTTAGTGACCGACCCGTGCCTCACTCGTTGTCGGCGCTGCTCACACCCACACGCGCACCACACGCTCACTTGCGCAAGCACTGGGAAGGGCGAATTGTCTCGTTGTTGGTGCTGGTCAGACACCCACATGTGCACCACATGCTCGCTTGCTGTCTTGCAGGCTCGCACGCTTCCTCGCTTGCACGCTTCCTCTCTGGCTCGCTTCTTCCCTCGCGTGCTTCAACTCTCGCTTTCTTTCTCTCTCTTGCGCGCTTACATACTCGCTTCTTCCCTCACATGCTTACACCCACTTCTTGCTCGCTTCTCGTGCGCTTCCTCTCTCGCTTACTTCTCCTTCTTTCACGCTTACACACTCACTTCTTCCCTCGTGCGCTTCCTCTCTTGCTTACTTCTTTCTCAGAACGGACCTCCAATTCTTTTTATATCTACAGCCCGTCTCGGCGGGCGCAGAATCCCCCCAACCTCACCCTGCTCCACTTGCGCACCGTTACCATGACGACCCGTGCACTCGGAAAAAAGGCGGGCGTCGGCGCTCGCAAAAAATATGTGCATAAACGTTGCTGAGGAAAAATAAGGCGGGCGCCAGGCGCCAGCACTTGCGAAACAAATGTGTGTAAACGTGTCTGTCGTAAAGAAAAAAAGCTTCCCATAAAGGCCCAGTCACACCTTGACGTTTTAGCCAGCAATGGCAACGTATTAAAATGCATGTAAAACGCTGGCTCACGTTGAACTTTTTATGTTTTTTTTTAAAGAGTTGGTCTTATGCATAACGTATTAGTAACGGACACAGAACGTTTCGTTGTGTTATAGATAACTTATACCAACGAATGCTGAACCTGTTGTCGGCCTTCACAACCTATGCCCAACGATAGTCGAACTTAGGCATAGCGCGCTGCACGCATCGCCGACGATGACGTGGCGTAGCCTATTAAAAGGCTGACGCACAACGATTCAAATCATAACCGCTGCAGAAATGGAAGTGTCAACATCGCAGTCACACCTTGGCGATCTTGCCAGCGTATGCCGACCTCTGAAAAATGCGTCTAAAACGCTGGCGCACGTCGAATACGGTATGGGTAAGTTTGGTATGCGTGAATAGAACGTTAAAGTACGCTATCATACGTCGTATTAAATGGAGTACGTCTTATAATTTTAAACATGTTGAAAATTTTACGACGTACTTGCCGTATGACACGCTCTGCATGCGATGGGAATAAGTTGTACGCACGTTACGTGATCGTTGACACACGTCGACACACGTTACTTGAAAGGTACTCATAAGTCGAAACACGTCAAGGTAATGGTTAGCGTCAGTGTTCCACACTCACGGTTTTTTGTTATTTTTTCTTCGGTATGACGGTGTTCAGTGTACAGTGCGGTTATGATTTAAATCGTTGAGCGGCAGCCTATTAATTATATTATATTATAACCGCACTAGAAATCGAAGTGTCAAAATCACCATCATACCGAATGAAGGAAGAAAAAAAAAATAAAACCAGGGAGTCTGGAACACTGACGCCAACCATTACCTTGATGTGTTTCGACTTATGAGCACCTTACAAGTAACGTGTGTCGATGTGTGTCACCGATCGCGTAACGTGAGTACAACACGTTGCTCATAGGTTAGAAATAAGTTTCGGGTACGCTAAACATTACCTCGACGTGTTTCGACTTATGAGTAACTTACAAGTAACGTGTGTCGACGTGTGTCAACGATCGCGTGACGTGCCTACAACTTATGGCCAGCGTTATGCGGAACGTGCGAGTCATACGCTGGCATGTCTTAAAATTTCAAGCATGGAAAATTTGAGGACAACCGAAAAGTACAACGTTTAAAGCCAACGTACAACGACGTATGGCAGTGTTTTTCAGCGTGCTCTCAATGTTATCAAAACTTACCCATAACGTATTCGACGTGTACCAGCGTTTTAGACAAATTTTCAAAAAATCGGCATAAGCTGGCTAAAACGTCAAGGTGTGACTGGGCCTTTAGAGAGGGGATCTATTCTTCACCATTCTCAATGCATCACATGTAAGATCCCATCAGACGTGGGGATGGGGCTAATCTGAACATGCATTCAAGGAAATAACTGTCTGAGGACCTGGATTTGTGGATGCATTCACCAGACCGGATTCTGAAATCCGTTACAATATATACATACATACATACAGACATATATACAAGATGAGAGTTTTAGTAATATATAGATATCCGCTCCTTCGGGAGCGAAATATGGTATCAATACCCGCTTGCTCAGGCTGGGATCAGTGGTTATACCACTTGCACAATTCCACATGTACCATCTAGTCCTCTTTTGATGTTGCTCCTATTAAGTTTCTCCTGTTTATGTTGTTTCCTTCGAACATCACCAAATTAGGGAACATAATTCCATTTAAAATGCATTCATTCATTACAACGTTATTTAATTATTTTTTTAAAATCAAAGAAAACAATGGAGTGAAAACTACATTGAGAACAAAAATAAGAGAATGTGCTCACAGTGTGACCCCATTAAGACCTGCTCAAATACTGAAAGGCAGAGATAAGGTGATGCATAATATTTGGATTAAAGATAAAGGTCAATGGAATGTGTCATGAGTGTGATAATGTGCAGGAAAAAGCAAAATTACTATTTCAGGGCTTGAAGAAAGAGCATGGTGAGGGTTCAACTCTGGAAACCTTTCCGGCAAGCCGTGGTTTGTTTCAACGGTTTACACATCGTTACCTCGGCCACCGAAGGTGGACGGAGTGTGAACAGGACATCTCAAAAAGTTGTGGACGGATTCAGATGAAATTTGGTGGGCAGGTTGAGTGTGTGACAAGGACAAAATGATTGGATTTTGGTAAAGATCCGAATCTGGATCCGGATATGAGAATTTTTAAAGTGATTCTTCATCATTGAGAGATTGGGCCAAAAACGATATATAGCACAATATCTCAAAAAGTTATTGACGGATTCAGACGAAACTTGGTGGACAGGTTGTGTGTCTGACAAGGAAGAATTCATTCAGTTTTGGTGAAGATCGGAGTCCGGATCCAGATACGAGATTTAAAATTTTTAAAAGTGATTCTTCACCATTGAGAGATGGGACCAAAACGATATATAGCACAATATTTCAAAAAGTTGTGGATGAGTTATGACAAAACTCGGTGAATGTGTTGGGGAGGTGACAACGACAAGTGGATTATATTTTGGAAGTCTGGATTCAGATCCGGCCTATCAGTGGGATACAAAACATAAACTGTTCAGCTGATGGTGAAGCCTAAAAGTTTTCGAGACTGTCTCAAGCAGAGTCAATTTTAATGCTATTTCATGTTAGGGAACAGATGAAAGGAGAGCACAGTCCAGAGATGAGGAAACGGGTTCCATGCTTATTGTCACTATAAATTAAACGATATTACAATTGACTAGCAGAGTCGTCACCATACAGGTGATCTTATTCCAAGCTTGCAACACATTCTTCTGGTACATACCTTTAATTGCCAGTGTATAGGTAACTGACAGCTCTGTATAGGTAAAAAACCAATAACCCGAGTTACGTGCATGAAGCAAAAACATACTAACTGCTTATAATTCAAAACACCTCACTGCACTGGAAAACGTGGGGACAGGAATACTGCACTGTAAATGGTGGGGATTGTAATACGGCCTGGAGGTGGCACTACACGATTGACATTTACAAAGATAATTTGCATCCCCCTCCTCCCCAAGACCACCGGCAAAGATTAAAAAAACACCCCTACACATTAATTGGGGGCTCGTGCTGATCCTATGTAGCAAGTCTGGATGTAATCAACCTAGAACTGGAGGAGGAATAGTGTGACAAACAAACAAACAAACACACAAACACCGGTCCATGAATTATAGTAAGAATTTCCTCCATTGGCACTGGCACACGATCATCCACTCATTTCAAAAGGCAAAATTCGATCTTTAATGTCCACAAGCTCCTGGTAGCAAATGCGAACCTCATCCACATTCTATAAAGATGGTAGGCTATACTTTATGACACAACACTGACTGCAAAGCATATGCAAGGTTTTAGAGAATCTTTATTAATAAATAAAGAATTTACCAGGCTTCAGTTCTGGCCTGCCACTTTCTTCCTCGTAGCTTTGTTGTGGTCTCGATGAAAACATCAGGGTAATATATCACGATTGTTGTAATATAGTGTTGTGGATTTTGAAAGCTGTCGCACTCAACATTCAGGTCCTTTATCTCGGTTATATCGGCAAGTACATGTTGCCAGTTAGGGTCCCGACCCTAGTCTAGTGGGTAATTTAATGTTCATGCGCTGCGATTTGTATTAGGAAAACCATCAACAACAACAACAACGACAACAGCCACAAAATGCCCGTTGGTGGCGGACACGCTGTCAGACCAGCGAGTGTCCCCTGTGCCTCCCTGGAATGCGGGCATGTTTAGACTGCATCTCCGAGCTGAATTCCTTACCTTGTATGGGCATAAAAGCAACTCGGGGGGGGGGGGGATAGAATGCGGGAGCCCCCACCGACAGCGGATGACTCACGCGGGAAGCGAGGCGCGCCCTTGATAAATAAAAAGGGAAGAGACAAAAACACAGCAGGAGGAGGAGGATGGGTGGTTGTTTTTTCCACCAGTTTCTTTGAGCTTCTTCAAACTTCCAGCTTCTTGTTGGTTCTCCGGGCGTTGTCCTCCTCTCGTCCTTCGTGGCTGGTTCTCCTGTCGTTCTCTGCTGGTCCTCCTGTGGATCTGGTCACGTGCGAGTTCTGGGAAGTGCGCACGGAAGGTCTTCTCCCGCCAGCCTTCGCTCTGCCGACTTTGCTCGCTTGGACCTTCCGGATCGGGCTGGGAATCCAGTAGGCCCCGGGGACCTGGTCCTCGAAGACCGCACGAGGCGTGCAGGTCCGAGATAGGTCTTAATAAAGACTGGCTGGTCCGATCGTGTGTGTGTGTGTGTGTGTGTGTGTGTGTGTGTGTGTGTGTGTGTGTGTGTGTGTGTGTGTGTGTGTGTGTGTGTGTGTGTGTGTGTGTGTGTGTGTGTGTGTGTGTGTGTGTGTGTGTGTGTGTGTGGCGCCAGTCCAATAAGTAGTGAATTGTATAAGTGCCTGTATATACTTGCATTTATAGAACTCGGCTGTAGGCTTTTTGCTCATGTCCTGTCCCCTATCTCCATTCATTCATTGCTTGCTGGTGTGTTCAAATAAATGTCCCCCATTGTTGAATGTCACCTGCTCGTTGCGTCCCTTTCCTCACATTGACTGCCATGGAGCATTCGGGGAATTAACTGGCTAATTAAAGCCGATGAACATAATAATCTCGTCTGACAGGACTTGGCGATATATAACCGCTCGGCATTCGCATACGGAATGAGCCGCTTAAGCGGCTCGTTTTTCGTGCAGGTCCCGTCGAGGTATAAACTCCCGGTATCTCTGTCCGCGCGAATAATTAGGTACATCGACAATTCGGTGATCGACCCTGTAGCGCTTGGACAGAGGGATTGGCTGGTTTATGGTGTCCTAAAAACACCCGTAGCTGGGTTTCGCCATTTGTCCGGAAGCTACGATTAGATTGCGCGTTCGGTGGACGCGCGGCCTGGATTGGGCTGAAAAGGTCGTGCGCACGCCGAACGGGCGGAAATCTATAACAATAGCTTGCGTAGGGATTAAAACAATTTTTTTTGTCTTGTTGTCCTGGATACAGCAATGTCAATAGAAATTGATCATGCATGTGCTTAGAGAGTATTGCAGTCCACTTGTGCTCTCAAAGCTGTCATTTCCAACTATCATTGTTGTACTGAATGTGACAAATAGTACAATATCATGAAGTTATCAAACTTCCAAACCTCTCATCAACTTGTATTGTATGAAGTATACCAAGATACTACATCTTGAAATCGTAATGTCTAAACCCCTTTCCAAATTAATGTATATATTTTAACGTAACATACAATCAATCCCTCAACTCTCTCCTCAATCTGTTAAAATTCCAGTACAATTTTTGAGCTTCGACTGATAAAATAATCTGATAGTCTTTGAGAATGATTGAGGGTGACACATGAGGTCTCTAGGTTGCCCACAACAGCTATTGCTTTATGTCGCCTCTCCGTTAATGTCACATCTTGCCTCCATGTCTGTCTGTCTCTCTCTCTCTCTCTCTCTCTCTCTCTCTCTCTCTCTCTCTCTCTCTCTCTCTCTCTCTCTCTCTCTCTCTCTCTCTCTCTCTCTCTCTCTCTCTCTCTCTCTCTCTCTCCTCTCTCTCCTCTCTCTCCTCTCTCTCTCTGTCTCCTCTGTCTCTCTGTCTCTCTCTCCTCTCTCTCCCTCTCTCTCCTCTCTCTCTCCTCTCTCTCCTCTCTCTCCTCTCTCTCTCTCTCTCCTCTCTCTCCTCTCTCTCCCCTCTCTCCCCTCTCTCCCCTCTCTCCCCTCTCTCCCTCTCTCTCCCCTCTCTCTCCCTCTCTCCCTCTCTCCCCTCTCTCTCCCTCTCTCCCTCTCTCCCCTCTCTCCCCTCTCTCCCCTCTCTCCCCTCTCTCCCTCTCTCCCCTCTCTCCCCTCTCTCCCCTCTCTCCCCTCTCTCCCCTCTCTCTCCCCTCTCTCCCCTCTCTCTCCCCTCTCTCCCCTCTCTCCCTCTCTCCCCTCTCTCCCCTCTCTCCCCTCTCTCCCCTCTCTCCCCTCTCTCCCCTCTCTCTCCCCTCTCTCCCCTCTCTCTCCCCCTCTCTCTCCCCCTCTCTCTCCCCTCTCTCTCCCCTCTCTCTCCCCCTCTCTCCCCCTCTCTCTCCCCCCTCTCTCTCCCCCTCTCTCTCCCCCTCTCTCTCCCCCTCTCTCTCCCCTCTCTCTCCCCTCTCTCTCCCCCTCTCTCTCCCCCTCTCTCTCCCCCTCTCTCTCCCCCTCTCTCTCCCCCTCTCTCTCCCCCTCTCTCTCCCCCTCTCTCTCCCCCTCTCTCTCCCCCTCTCTCTCCCCCCTCTCTCTCCCCTCTCTCTCCCCCTCTCTCTCCCCCTCTCTCTCCCCCTCTCTCTCCCCCTCTCTCTCCCCCTCTCTCTCCCCCTCTCTCTCCCCCTCTCTCTCTCCCCTCTCTCTCCCCTATCTCTCCCCCTATCTCTCCCCCTCTCTCTCTCCCTCTCTCTCTCTCCCCTTTACAATTGATAAGACTAAAACATTTCTACTTGGAATTGACACCACCTCTGCTATTCATCCAGGACAATGGAAAATTAGAACCTGGGTTCTTAAAATCCTGCTCCAGCAACATGATTCTTCTCATTCCTGTTATTTTGAACAGGTCTTTCATGATGAGGGCAACTTGTATCTCCATAAAAACCATGTAGATGGAAGGCCAGAAACATGACTGATGTTCTTTCTTTCATTATATTTACTAGCAGAGTACCCACGCAATGGGCGATCTTGTTCCAAGTATGCAGCAAGTTATTTTGACACATACCTTTATTTAGGCAGTGCAGAGGCAACAGACTGCTGCCTCGATTGCCCCCGAAAATAAAATAACCTGGGTTACGTATATGGAGTATATATAATACTGTTGTGGTTGACCAAATTCGCAAGCCACCATTCAGGTCCCTTAGGTGAGATATCTCTGTAAGTATATGTGTAGTTAGGCCCAAACCCGTTGTTTAGAGGGAATAAATGTCATTCATTCGGGCTGCGACCCTTCCAGATAGCCGTTTTTCTTTTACTATCTTTATTTTGGACCAGCCGTCATTACTACCATTACTACCACCACCAACCACGTCTCAACAGCCATCACACAACAACCACCAACCGCAACGCCGCTTCACAACAACAACAACGCCAACAGCCACGACCTTTACCGTCACAACTCGCCCTCGCAACCATCGCATCACCGCCATTCCCGCGCCGCTTGTGGGCACCGATACTGGACTCGTGCAGGGCGCGCACCGAGCAGTGGGTGCAGAAACACCAGCCTTTCCGAAGAAATCGGATCAAAAACTATTCACGCCCACTTCTGTTCCGTCCTATCAGCGAGCATGGGGCGATTTGGCCCCGCCTCCAGGTGCGTCGGAGTGTGGTCGCGATATGCAGATTCGTGGATCAAAAAGCATTCACGCCCACTTTTCCTCTGTCCAATGGGGAGCCAGCCAGAGGTAAAGGGTCGAAGGTGAAGGAGCGAGGCCCCGGGGGCTATAAAGGGCCGCGTTCGCTCGCCGGGAGTGGAGTTGGAAAAAGAGTCAGTCAAGGAGAGTTGGAAAGAGTCAGTCAAGAGATGAGTCGGAGAAAGCAGTTGGACAGAGCTGTGGAGAGTGGGAGAGTTGGAGAGGTGGCGGCGGCGAAGGCAGTCGAGGGGGCGCTCGTGTCAGAGTCGGGGAGCTGCGGAGAGGGGAGGCCGATAACGCGACCGAGGTCGCGGTGGAGACGCTCGTCGCGGGACCCGAACCAGCGAGATATCCTCATCCCCCCGAGCATCAACAACCCCCTCCTGTTTCCCCCCGCGCTGAGATAGTGCGAGAAGGGGGCCCCGTTCCCACCCCATACCAGGCAGTCCCAGCGAGGCCCGCGGAGTCGGGGCGCCACCGCCATTTTGCGGCTCATCACCAGACGGGTAGGCTCGACGCGGTCTCGGCCCCAGGCCCGTCTGCCCCCCTCATCGTGGAGGGTGGTCCCTTTTTCTTTTGCTTTGAGTATATGTGTTGTCGGCGCCGTCTGTGAAGTAAAACTGTATAAGTGTTGCCGTGTGCTCGGTAGTCGGTGGTAGATCTGCATTGTGTTTTGCTTTTACATTTGCTTTTTGTGCATTATTGTGTGTTTCTTCTTCTTTTACATTTGCTTTTGGTGTAATTGTATATTAATATGTGTGCTTTCCGTTTGCTGCGGAATAAATGTGCTTTATGTTGAACTGTTTTTCCCGTTTCGCTTCGTCTTTTCCTTTATTGAATCTCCATCTTACTTCACGTAAAGGGTTGGTCGTGGGCTAAAACGCCCGATAATTAATCGAACCGTCCAGGTTGACGATAACACCGCTCGGTTATCCCGATAGTACGGAACGGGTCGCTTAAAGTGGCCCGTGTCCGAAGTCGACCTGCGGCGAGGTGCGATCGCCCGGTCTACCCTCCGTGTGGGTACTTAGGTAGGTCGAATTTGGCGAGCAACCCTATCCCACGCGGGGGGCCGATTGGCACGATCGTGGTGAGGCCGAAAGGCCCACCCGTGACTAGTTCCCGGCGTTAGTCCGAGAGGGTCACGACGGGATTGTCCGTCCGGTGGGCAACGTGCCGCGATTCGAGTTATGTGGCCGCTCGCACGCCGGCGGGCGCGAATCCGCAACAATACATTGTGGTTTTCCAGAACTCGGATGATTCCAAATTCATCCCACCTCATCAAAGAAAGAAAATGCCAAGAAAAAAAATACATCTTCTGAAACTTGATAGAATCAAACGAAAGTTGCACATGCACAACTTCAGGGTGTCCTCATTAATCCCTGAAAGTTTCAGCTTCCTCAGTCAAATCCTTTTGGAGGAGTACATGAAGTATACATGCATATACATACATACATACATACACACATATACATATACATATACATACTTACATACATACATACATACATGTGCATGGCTCACAAAGTGGGTATGCTGTGGTATGTTTGTGGGAAATTCTACATCAAACTATTATGAGGTACTGAGACAAACCATCAATGGTCAGAAATGAAAGTGGACATCTTGGGGAACCTGTAGAAACCGGCAATATCATACTCTCCATTTCCCTGTTTTATTAAAGATGAATTAAAGCAACAGAATATGGGTATTGTAACCGTAGAAATGTTACAGTTTGATTGGTAAAATTTTTATTTCACTGTACGTTTCTTATGTGACAGTTATTTTGAGTGTGGTGACTCAGAATGTGAACTTTGGTGTCTCTTTTATGTTTTAATGATGTTCTGTCTCCCTATTCGGGTTTTCTGGCATCAACCCTATCTGATGAAATAATGGATTCGTACATAACGCTTCGTGTCCACTGCATCGAGAAAAATAAGGAGTCCAGTGTTGATAATGTTTCTTATGATTTTTATTCCAAATCTCCCTTAATTTCTTTGAAATATGACAGTCTCACGGCAGAAAAATATCGATCAAAATTGTGATCAGAAAAATAAAATTCGAACCGCAAGTAATCCCGTCTTGATTTTCGTGTCAGCCCCGTTATGTACGAATCATCATCTCTCATCGGACGCAAATAACGCTAGCATTAGAAAATCTTGCCGTCTTGCAAACTTCCCCGATTGATGGATATAACAGGCACTTGCAAGCATGTCAGCACATTTCCATTCGCCGCCGAGCGCAGCGTTTGTCTTCGTGTCCGTGTCATTGCGAGAGCCGTAACGTACGAATCCAGTGTGAGGACGCCGAGCCGAACGACGTGACTCGCATTTGTCTGATAATTCTTCATTTTAACCAACGCTAGAATTCTTTTGGTGCTTCGTGAGGATCCGAGAGGAAAGAATTATGTTTTTCTTTTCATGTTTAAAGTGATTATTTTCAAAAGTTCGAAAGAAATAGATTCGATTTTAACGTTATTTTTCACTTACAAGTGTGGCTTTCTCTGCTACTGAACTCGTCTGTGTTTTCTTCGTAATTTATAACATCGGACTCTCTCAAAATGTGTTGTTTTTTTCTTTTTCCTGTCACATATTGAGCCTGTTTAAAAAGGCAGAGTAAAATTATCTGTTTCTTATCCCAAAATATAATATTTACGTTGTTTTTTTTCATCTGATTCCGTACATTACGCTGACGCCAAGCTCGAAATTCGAACGTGTATTTACAGTGTTATATATATATATATATATATATATATATATATATATATATATATATATATATATATATATATATATATATATATATTCATTGGTGATTTTAAAACCGGACGTGTTGCAAGTCTAAAAATTTAGATTTCGCTACTTGAATACATGCAGATTAACATAATGGGTTGCATTTCATGCTTCCCTTAACTTTTTTTTTGCCCTTTGTGTAACAGTATGTGTACCCACTTTGTGAGCCATGCACACATGCACACATACATATACATATACATATACATACATACATACACACATACATACATATACACATACATAAATATACACATACATACACATACATACACACACAAATACACATACATACATACACACATACATACTTTCACACACATACATACATATACACACACATACATATACACATACATACAAACATACATGCATATACACATACATGCACGCATACATATACACACAAGCCGGTAGGCGACTTGGGTGGTCGCTATATCATTGCATACTAGTCATACAGTGTTTGACGGTTCGGGCTGAAAATTTTTGACAAAGAGGTTGATTATAATAGTGCGCATAAAAGCGCGGAAGCCGATTTTTGATTTTCAAAAAAAAAATCAATAAAAATATTTTTCGGATTTTTTCAAAAATGTCAAAGTCCCGTTGCGAGGCAACAGTGGCGCCCATAGCAACGGTGCTCAAAAGCATACAACTAGATCCTGTTATGAATCTACCACTCAAGTTTCATCAAAATCAGTGGACTCCTCTGGCCTCCAGAACTGTCCATTACGTACATATATACAGAGGGAAAACCTGAGAATAATGATAGTCTAGCAACCACCCAATACATGCACATACATACACACACATAAACACATACATACACATACATACTTACATACACACATGTACATATTGGTTCACGAAAAAATATTTTCACGAAAAAATAAATGACCACTATATTCGTTATTGTTGTGTGTCTGTCTGTCTGTCTGTCTGTCTGTCTATGTCTGTCTATCTGTCTGTCTGTCTCGAGCATAGCTCCGTGGGTTTTGATCCGATCCTGATAAAATTTTGGTGGGAGGTTTATATCATGATCTCGTTGTGTTTTCCTGAGAATGGGCCTGCTGCGCCCATTATGGGCGGAGCCACGCCCAAAAAACATGTGTTTTTAGGGGGTAGCCGATTTCAATTTGCATCTTCTCCTTGGGGGTTTGTCGAATCTGACAGGGGTTTTGGTATTTGGTTAGTCCAATGGCACCTGCATAGCCCGACGGAGCTCGATTTTTTTTTTTTCATTTTCGTCCCAAGGTCAAGGTCACGAACTTAGAAAATTGTGAATTTTGACATAAAAAATTATCTTCTCCGAGGGGTTTGTCGAATCTGGCTGGGGTTTCAGTATTTGGTTAGCCCAATGGCACCTGCATAGCCCCACGGAGCTCTATTTTTCATTTTCGTCACAAGGTCACGAACTTAGAAAATTGCGAATTTTGACATAAAAATCATACGACTGCCTAAACTTTGAGATGACAATATTTTTTATGCATAATCTTGAGGTCATTCCCCACCTAACGTCTTGAAACCATTTTGCTCTATCTCGAACACCTTGCCCGTGGCGCCCCCTTCAACTTTGTTTTTACGCTGATTTCATCAAAGTATGGATAATCCGAGGAGTGCGAAATGCCATATAGCCAATATGACGTTATATTGTTCCTGGAATGTTCCAGAGGAAGTTTTGCACCAAAGGTCATAATCCTTGACCTTTGACCTTTAAAGTTCACAAAGGTAAAATTTTCAAAGTTGTGGGAATCGAACCAGGTTTTCGACCTTCTTCGACGAACTAACTCGATTAAGCTATAGCACGTATCCTGTTTCCTTATTTTAATGTCCACAACATTGTTTTGTGACCTTTAAAGGTTATGCAAAGGTCAAATTTTTAAAGTTGTTAAACTAAACCGGGTTTTTGAGATTTTGCAGCTATTAACCTATCACTCGTACCACATCATGTTGATCATTTTTATAACTTGGTCAAACATTATTGCATTGTCTCATCCTTGACTTCTGAAACAATCTACATCGTCAAATACCGCTCGTGAACCATCGTCGTCTTCAGACTTGTACATACTTTCATACATACATATACACATACATAAATACACACATACATACATACACACATGCATACTGTTACGGATCTGGAAACCATGTGCATTCAACATACAGGTCCCAAAAGTTAGTTATGCCGTTAAGTATTTGTGAGATAGAACCCCTCCTTTTGTCTTGTGGGAGAATCAAAGGTGTGCGTTGCGAGGTTCTTTTAGCTAGATTATTACATCAAACAAACCACATATCCTCCAACGAAAGATCCAACGGTACCATCGTGTTTGCAGCCCTCGGTTCGTGGGCCACAGCGCACCATTGCCTGAGGTGGAATTCCAACGATAGTCGAGGCAGTTGCACCATGTCCACCTTCCTCAAACACGCGTGGAGGGGAATGGCGGCTTTCTCTGGGTACGGCCGAAACCTCGCCCAGAAAGGGTGGGCCCGTGGGAACGCTGTCCACTCAAGGCGGACAGTGACGTGTGCTTCACCGAGCCCCGCCCAGAACGGGGGCTCTGTTGTTGCCTTTCGTTGGTTCTTGAGAGGAGAGCGTTCTGAGGAGATTGGAGAAGAGAGGAGCGCGTCTGAAGCTATTAGAGAAAAAGGAGCACGTTGGTTGGGTGCGTCATGTCGTGTTGTTGGTGGTTCCTGGTTCGTTCGTGGAGTTGGCTGGTTCTTTTGCTGGCATTCGTGGATCCTTCGTGGGTCCCGTCCATGACCCTGATCTCCACCCGGGGACTCCGACTGCTCCACGCGGGTTCCTCCACGGGCACGAGCCCCGCGCATGTGACTGTGGGCCGAGCCGCACCACCATTGACAGGTGCCGCACCACGGAGCACCCCCTACCTCCAGCGTGCAGGTACCCCGCCGAACTGCGATCCCCAGCTCGTCTCTCCCTCTCTGGCTGCCGGGGTCTTCTAATAAAACATCTGAGTGTGAGTCTGAGTGTGTGGGCCAATCTTGTAAGTAGAAACTGTGTAAGTGCTTGAATCCTTGTAAATTTTGCCTGCTTGTATATTCCGCGTAAGTCTGCCCTGTGTCCTTTTTCTCTTGTAAATTATTTGTAAATAAATGATTGTAGAAATGTTCCCAGTTCGTTTCCGTCCTTTCTTGCATTGGTCCAGCATGGTTCGGATCTGAGTTTTAGCCAGGTTTTTATACCCGATAATCTGTTCATCCTAGCCGGCACGGCTTTGGCAGTTTCCGCTCAAATGCATCCGAACCGGAGTTGGTAGTCGGTAGTTGGAACTCTACCGCAGCCGTTAGCGTGACCTGGTTCGAGCAAGGCGTGCCGAGGGCGTAGTTCCCCGGTAGTTGAAATCGCGTAGCTAATTAGGTAAATTGGTTCTAGACAAAAAGACCCTACGCTACGCGATTGAGTTATTGGCGACCCACCGCCTCACGGAGTTATCCGGAGCGACGGCCTACAATTCCGGGAGTCCAGTGGGAGACGACGTAATTTCCCCCACCTAGTGGCTGTTCTCGCCACCGACCCCTGGCCCGCAACAATATATACATGTCATAGCTGCATGATAGTATGATATGCTTTGTTAAGGAACAATCTTTATTGTAAAGCTTGACTGTACATCCAATTGTTATGATATTATCTCACATACTGTACATCTATAAAATGGTTGGAATGCTTGTCCCCGTTGTCTGATTTCCCAACACCTTTCCTCCCCTAATAAGACCCCAGCTTTTTTCTGGAGTTTAACGGTGAAAATGTGGTGGAGAGTGCAAAGGATTTGGCAGAGTCACTGTTCAAAAATTTCACTGTACGTAATCTTTCCTTCTTCGTTGTCTCTTTGTGATTGTCAAATACATTTTTATTGTACTCTGTTATCACTGCAGAAACATTTGAATGTTTCTGTTGTCCTAAGTCCGAAGACAATGGAACGGTAAAATAGAACACTTACCCGAAGTAGTATTTTGCTGAATACAAATCAAGTTGGTTTCTCATGAAGCGTTTGTGTGCACAGATTTACATATCAAGTGACCAAGCAACAGGCTCTGAAGATGAAGAAATATTCTTCAACGATATGGACTTGCACTTATCTGCCTAATGCCTTGTTTACAACCCAACATTTAAATAATACTTAAAAACCCGCATGTTTAATCTCGGTACTGTATTATCTAGGTACTGTATACCTATTATCTAGGTATCTCAGTACTGCTCAGTTCAACAACATCAACAGCTTGGTGTGAGACACTTCATTTACTTTATCCTGATATGTTCATTGATATTTAAATAGAAATTGGGATCTAATCACATTATTGTTGGTGAAAATACTGTTGAGTGAAATTTATGGTGCCATTGTTGGGAAATATATACCACAGTTTTTTTGTTTAAAATAAAATAAAAAAACTGCAATAAAAGTGTCATGCTGTTGTCTTTAAACTTTCATCTTAAGCTGTTGCCTTAACTATTTCTTAAAAATCATTTTAGGGATGACCTTGATTTCTGTGTTTGTCTTTTAATGTTCACTCTAATGGGGATAAACGGGTGTATGGACATTGGCAGGACTGGGAGGAACTTGTGTTCTCATTTTGATGTACTATACTCTGTTACAGCGCATCAGTGCTGCTGAAGCAGTTTCTTGGCAAGGTTATACAGGGTGTTTTGCCATTACCTTCCCAGCAGTAGTTACGGCAGTAATTTGGAATTTGTTCAGGGTGCTGGCGATAGCTCGTCAACTCTTTCTGAAGGACACCGGGGGGCGGGGGGGATCTTTAACGTCCACTAAGTAATGCCGGTGTACGGGACACCCAGCTTAACATCCATCCGAGGTGACGGCACACATTTTGCTTAATCTCCCTGCCTGTGAAACACCGGGATGACAGTTTATAGCTGGGTCGGATTCGAACCCAGGCTAGACAGCTTAGAGGCGAGTGTGCGAACTTCTATCTGGGCCATCCTGCCAGCCCTGGAACTTGAGTATGGTTGGGTGGGTAATTGTATCTATGTGTAGTGATTGTGATGTTTGTGAGAGAGTTTCATCAAAATGTGGATTTGTGGTCGGTGTTTGCTCATTTTTCACCCGATAAACGTCTTCACTCCTCCACTTCACACCCCCCAACCCTCCATCCCCACAGTGAATTTAAGTAAATAAATTGATGAATTGGATTCTTGTGATGTTGATAGAGTGCAGCCATGATGGACTACACATGGCATCCTCCTATGTTCAAGTTCCTTGCATTTCCTTGTGCAGTACGTCCCACTTTTACCACCACCACGGAAGGTGAAGGAGTGTATGTTTTCACGCCTCTTTGTATGTTTGTTTGTTTGTCTGTTTATCTGTTTGTCTGTCTGCCTGTGTGCAGGATATCTCAAAAAGTTGTGGATGGATCCTGATGAACTTTTGTGGACCGGTTGGGTGTGTGACAAGGACGAACTGATTAGATTTTGGTGAAGATCCCGATCCGACTACTAGAATTTTTAAAGTGATTCTTCACCATTGAGAGAAAGGGCCAAAACGATATTGTTGCGGTTCTCGGAACTGCATGCATACAACAGAGAGGTCTCCCAAGACAGTTATGCCATTAATATACATGTGGATAGACCCCTTCCTTTTGTTTAGCGGGACAACGGGGAGTGCGTTGCGATGGTCTAATAGTTAGGGTTATTAAATCATTTCCCCCTCCATTTCATTCCCACTCTTCTCTTCTTTTTTTCCTGGGATAAATGAGTCACGTACGCTTTAGCAGCAAGGTGGGCGAGCTGCACTAGCATCCACCCGAAATCCGACATGTGCGGCGAGTCACGTATGCTTTTGCAGTAAGGTGGGCGGGCTGCACCAATGTCTACCCGAAACCCGACATGTGCGGTGAGTCACGTACGCTTTAGCAGAAAGGTGGGTGGGCTGCACCAATGTCCACCCGAAACCTGACATGTACGGTGAGTCACGTACGCTTTAGCAGAAAGGTGGGCGGGCTGCACCAATGTCCACCAGAAACCTGACATGTGCGGCGAGTCGCGTACGCTTTAGCACAAAGGTGGGCGGGCTGCACCAATGTCTACCCGAAACCCGGCCCAAGCTGGTGGACAACATGAGGGTCGGAGCCAATCAAAGCGCCTGATTCGGGTGATGACGTCGAATTCGGCATGATCCCCTCCCCCGAGCTTCGGGCTCTATAAAAGACGAAGAAGCTCCTCTGTCGAGGGGTGTGTGTGTGTGATTTGGAGTGGTGTTTTCATGTGGTGTGTTCCTGCTTCTTGACTCCGCCCACGTCTCGCCTTGACGAACCGCCTCCTGCTTCTAGTCTCCGCCCGCTACTCCACCCTCGCACTCTGGACTCCGCCTTTCTCCACTCAAGCTCCTCCTTCAGAACACAGGCTCCACACATGCGACTTGGGCCAGAGACAATGCGACTACTGTCGGGTACCACACCACGGAGCATCCCCTCCCCCGAAACGCCCAGGTACCGAGAACATAACCTCAACTCCCCTTCCTCCCTGGTTGCAAAAATCCCTTCCCATTGGGGTTTCTTTTTCTGTGTGTGTCTGTGTGCTGGCACCTGTCTGTTAAGTAAGTCTGCAGAAGAGCATTATTGTTGTAACTGTTATTAATCTCGCGTCAAGTCTGCACTGTGTCTGCTTTCGTAAGTTGCTTGTATTATTGTCGCACCACACCTCTCTCCTCTTTCCCTGCGTTACATACCCAATAAATCTTTGTCGTACCACATACTTTTCCACACTTGCTTGTTAATAAATAATTATCATTAGGAATGTTCCCTGCTCGTTTTTGTCTTTTCTCCCATTGGTCCAGCATGGTTCTCGAATCTAAATTTAGCCGGGTCTTTATTCCCAACGATCCGTTCCTTCTAGGCGGTACGTCCTTGGCAGTGTCGCTCGGCTACATCCGATCCGGAAAAGTGATCCGATCCGGTGAAGTGATCCGGTTCGGCCAAGGCGTACCGAGGGCGTGGTTCCCCGGTAATTAAACCACGTGGTTAATTAGGTACCCGATTCCATAGACGGGAGGACCCGAGGTCACGCGGTTGAGTTATTGGCGTCCACGGTCGGTTAAGCGACCCGCCGCGTCACGGAATTATCCGTGAGCGACGGCCTACAATTCCGGGGAGTCTGGTGGGGATCGACGTAACTTCCCCCACCTCGTGGTCTTCTCACCCGACCCCGCCGGCCCACAATAGTTTGGTGTCAAGAGTGGGATTGACCCATAAAAATTATGGGATTCGAACCCGCAACAATTTGGGATCTGGATCGGGATTCGAGCCAGGGGTGTGCTTAGCAACCCCCCCCCCCTTCCCTCCAAAATTAAGAGCAGGATTCAAATTTTAATTAATTATCGGTACGGACCATGGCGGACCAAGATGAGCTGGTTTAGGTGGGTTCTGAAACAATGTTGGAGGAATCCATGGCTCAGGACAACACCTTTCAGGGAGATCATTCCCTGCAGCCATACCCAGAGGTAACATTGGGGGCAACTGCGACGGTGACAATGCTTGGGCACCCCCTGCATCAAATTTCCCTCGCAGAGGACCGAGCGATCCCTATCGGATCCACTCCCGATCATAGCAGATCAGCTTTGCCAAGGCCATTGGACACGGACAAGTTTGTGGAGATGATGGAATGCATGGAACTGGTAGGAAACCAACAGAGGAGACAAATGATGGAATGCATGGACCTGGGGCGAAACCAACAGAGGAGTGATATGCAAACACTGAAGGCGGAGCTGGCAGAGGTGAAGGCGGGTCAGGAGGAAATGAAGGCGGAGCTGGCAGAGGTAAAGGGCGAAATGAAAAACTTGGACCGGAATTTTGCAAATGAGATCAGTACTGTACGTGAAGAAATGACCGAATTGAAAGAGAGCGTGGAAGCTGTTCGGACCGCGTTGACGACGGGCAAGGTCGAGGTTTCGAGAGCAACCACGATAGTCAAGACAGAAACCTGTGAACTCGGACAGGTAGAGACAAAGAACCAGGAATTGGGCGTCACAAATGAGGAATTAAAAGAGGTGACGGAGAGACAGGGAGAGATAGAACGGGTAAGGGACGAATTGCACAAAATAAAAGAGGAGCAGACAAAAATAGAAATGGTAAGGGACATTGAGATTGAGTTTGTGGAATGTTTTGAGACCCGGTGCGAGGGTCGGAATAACCTCCCACAGGAACAAGGGGAGACGATATGCTCCCTCGAGGCAGACTGTGACGAGGTGAGTCCGGTAAGGCTGTACGAGGTAGAGCGGTTGCATGGTGCGAAAGAGCACATTCCAAGATTTGGGTGGTGAGAAGCCCCACGATCTCTTGGGCTAACCCAAGCCCCCAGTGTGAGTGTGCCGGAGTACATGTCAGAACGTGGGAGTAGTGAAAATGACATGGCATGTGTGAGTGGACGTGAGAAAATGGGGCACGGACCGACCCAGACGGGAGTCGTGGGTCGTGTAACGGACGGGTGTGACGAGCCTTCTGAGCCAGACGGAGTTATTTTGGAAACCGCGCCGGCTCCACAGGACTCTGCGTGCGAGATCCGGTCCATGTTGGCAAACCGCCCAAGTGCAGACAATTGCATGATGGGGAGCCAGTGTTGAAACGATCCACGCCGGGTACAACACCAGAGCGCGGACGGCCAAAACCGAGGCAAATTGAGGGGTCGAGTGAATTTAGAAAACACATCTCCCCATGTAAGCACGTGTACGGGCCCGACGTGCTGCGCGCTGTTCGCGGGACGCCCCGAACGATTCCTGAGGATGACATCGCTGGGCCCGTGTGTGTGTGGCAAACCTCGCGGAACGGGTCGTGTACTAGTGACTGACGTCATCGGGGATCTCGCAGCATGAAGGCCAGGGTGTAATGCACAGTGGTTCACATGGGGATAGCCCGAAAGCGAGCATTTAATGCGATTAACGGGACGGTTACGCCCCTCATGTATCGGCCAAACGGAGGGGACGAGCGTGTTGTAGACCGCCGCCCTGGGGGCGTAAGGCTTGCCAGGAATGGCCACGAGTACACGATGCCTGGCCAGGATGTAGCGAACATCCTCGCCGGGGGCAAATGAGCATTAGTTAGGGGAAGGGTTTAGCATTCGATAGACCGGCCTCATGGGGGCATGAGTTGTCCTCCATGGGGCCCAGTAACATCAGTTAGGGGAAATTTAGGTTAGAATTTAGAAATGGATTGGAGACATGGACAGACATGGAACGTGTAATGGGGATGTAGATTAGCTACGTAGAGTTAAATGGAACATGCATTAGAATAAGGGATGATGGGGAGCACGAGGTAGTTAGGGGAACATAGCTAAATAAAGTGTCAGTGTTGGAGTGCATTGAAAAAAAAAATGATGAGTGAACGTGGGTCAGCGGGCACGAGTGTGAATGGAGTGAATGTGGAATGCATGGTGCGAACGAATGATTGGGGGGAGGAGTGAATCCCATCCAAGGGAACCCGGGGTTAGTGTAATGATTGTTCGGGGGTTAGTTAAATTAACCAAGAGGATGTCGGTTGGTTGTTGGTGTTGAACGAAGGCACGGAACCTTTTGTGGGGTGCAGGAGACTATTGACCGGCTGGGAGCGTGGCTGGTGAAATATGCACACTGAATAGAGGGCACCCGGGCACCGAAGAAGTCAGCCAGAGTAGGCCATGGGTCCAAGCGACCGAGTTAGTCTAATGGGCATGGGTGCCCACTGGAAAAGGACCCAGAGCGCCAAAATGCCACATGGGCATCGACGGGGAAAATGCCAGGAAGGGCATTCCCCATGTTCATTGGCTCGGAGACAGCCTCAGCGATCCGGGGGTGCCGAAGATCAAGTTCAGCAGGTGAGAAGACCTGCCACTGGAGCCACACTGCCCAGCCACGAGATTGTGCAAGAGCACGGCAGAAAATTTTTTGTTCCACGCCCAAATTAATAACGAACACCAACACAGGCGACGGGAATTGTGGTTGCTCGAACCGATAGTTTGAAGAGAAAGCTGTGTTGAAAATCCCCGAGGATAGATTAACGTTTAACAAATGGTAGGATAGATAGGAAACGTGTACCCCTTCGCACTATCCATCCCTTCGCTGTTTGTAGGCCGCTGGACTCTTGAAAATGCTGAAACCTGTGGGAGCTATTTTGAGGCTGCATTGGGCCTCGAGGCAGATTCACTTGTCTCTGCCTCAAACCTTTCCAAAGGGATCTTAGGGATTGGGAATATACAGTTTGGACAGGTTCGTCGAACAAATACGATAAGGGGGTTAGGGACACACGTAATAAATAAATAAAAAGTCTCAATTTCTTTTTTCTTTTTTTGTTACAAGCTAATGGGGGTGGGTATGGACAAGGACAGGCATTGGCAAGATGTTGGGGGGAGACCGTGGGATAGGACTGAGCCCGTCTTCGGACTGGCCAACACCACCACACTCCCTCCACAACTTCACGAAACCACACCAAGGCCGGCCAGCTTCATGTGCTGACCTGTTGCATCGCACCTTATCTGGTCTGCATTTGCCATGCCTTTTTCTGCCTTTACCTTGACTCCATTTGCCATACCTGCCCATGCCTTTATTTGCCTTGCCATATCACTCAACCTTACCATGTGCACTAGGACCATCTTTGTGGAAGTATTTGCAAGGACTGCCCTGCAGGCAGCCACGTCACCGGGGACTGCATTTGTGCAGCCCGGACATCTCCTTGTGTATAAAGGCCAGTTCAAATGGACTGTGAGACGGCGTGTGGCCTGACGTGTTAGGGTGAGTTGCCTCCAGCAGCCAGCAAAAGGAAATTTTTTAAATAATAAAACCAACAAACAAAGGACCATTGAGGGCCCTGAAGATGCCTGATCATCGATTACCTGCTGCTGCACTCATCCTCGAATGTTACCTTTATTGTGTTCTCTCCTTAAGTCACAGGTCTTGGGCCATGGGTAATGTAAATATTAGAAATGTATATAGTTCTAACCCACCTGTTTGTTTAGTTCCATTTTCCGGCAATGTAGATAAGTTGTCCGTATGAGTCTGTTAGTTTAGTTACGCAACGCACTGGGTTATTTATTTTTGGGACATGTATTCAAAATGTCGCACTCAGGGATCCGTAGGTAAAATGTACGAGGGGAACCTACACCTGCATGCCACACGAACGTTGACGACTCGGGTCGAGTCGAGAAAAAGGGGGGGGGGGTAGTGTTGCAGTTCTCGGAACTGCATGCATACAACAGAGAGGTGTCCCAAGACAGTTATGCCATTAATATACGTGTAGATAGACCCCTTCCTTTTGTTTAGCGGGACAACGGGGAGTGCGTTGCGATGGTCTAATAGTTAGGGTTATTAAATAATTTTCCCCTCCATTTCATTCCCACTCTTCTCTTCTTTTCTTTACTGGGATAAATGAGTCACGTACGCTTTAGCAGAAAGGTGGGCGGGCTGCACCAACGTCTACTCGAAACCTGACATGTGCGGCGAGCCACGTACGCTTTAGCAGTAAGGTGGGCGGGCTGCAGCAACGTCTACCCGAAACCCCGCCCAAGTTGGCGGACCACGTGAGGGGTCGGGGCCAATGAAAGCGCCCGATGACGTCAAATTCGGCAGGATCCCTCCCCCGAGCTTCAGGCTCTATGAAAGACGGAGAAGCTCCTCCGTCGGGGGTGTGTGTGTGATTCGGAGTGGTGTTTTCATGTGGTGTGTTCCTGCTTCTAGTCTCCGCCCACGTCTAGCCTCTGAACCGCCTCCTGCTTCTAGTCTCCGCCCGCTACTCCACCCTCGCACTCTGGACTCCGCCATTCTCCATTCAAGCTTGTCCTTCAGAACACAGGCTCCACATGTGCGACTTGGGCCAGAGGCAACGCGACTACTGTCGGGTACCGCACCACGGAGCACCCCTCCCCCGAAACGCCCAGGTACCGAGAGCATAACCTCAACTCCCCTCCCTCCCTGGTTGCAAAAGTCCCTTCCCATTGGGGTTTCTTTTTCTGTGTGTGTCTGAGTGTGCTGGTGCCTGTCTGTAGAAGTGCATTATTGTTGTAACTGTTATTAATCTCGTGTCACGTCTGCATTGTGTTTTTTCGAAAGTTGCTTGTATTATTGTCACACCACACCTCTCTCCTGTTTCCCTGCTTTACATACCCAATAAATCTTTGTCGTACCACATACTTTTCCTCACTTGCTTGTTAAAAAATAATTATCATAAGGAATGTTCCCTGCTCGTTTTTGTCTTTTCTCCCATTGGTCCAGCAGGGTTCGAATCTAAGTTTAGCCGGGTCTTTATTCCCAACGATCTGTTCCTTCTAGGGGATACGTCCTTGGCAGTGTCGCTCGTCTGCATCCGATCTGGAAAAGTGATCCGATCCGGTCAAGTGATCCGGTTCGGACAAGGCGTACTGAGGGCGTGGTTCCCCGGTAATTAAACAATGTGGTTAATTCGGTAACCCGATTCTATAGATGGGAGGACCCTCGGTCATGCGGTTGAGTTATTGGCGTCCACGGTCGGTTAAGCAACCCGCCGCGTCACAATTATCCGTGAGCGACGGCTTACAATTCTGGGGAGTCTGGTGGGAATCAACGTAACTTCGCCCACCTCGTGGTCTTCTCATGTGACCCCGCCGGACTGCAACAATATATAGCATGATATCTCAAAAAGTTGTGGACGGGTTTTGGCAAAACATGGTGAATGAGTTGGGTAGTTGAGAAGAACAAGCTGATTATATATTTTGGTTCAGGTTTGGATGCAAATTGGAAGGATTACATGCTGTAAACTGGTCAGCCTAGAAGAGGTATTGTTACGAATCTGGAAACCATTCGCATTCACACATACAGTTGACCCAAAGTTTAGTTATTTCGTTAAGTATATGTGAATAGTTAGAATCTCTCCCCATGTCTAATGGGAATTTCATGTGTGCACTGCAAGTTTCTTTCTAGTTAGTTTTCTGCATCATTCCCTCCACTCCTTCAGCGCCATAACGCATGTGTTCAAGGCCACGAACGTAGATGGAGTTTCCATCGCTTCAGGCCCGACTCTGCCCCAGCAAGATGTAATGTTCCTCTCGTCCAACCAGGGGTGAGATCTCCTCAGCTCTGACTCCGCCCCATCAAAGAAGAATGTCTCCCCTGTCGACAGGGGGGAAGGCAAAAGAGCCTCTCTCAGGGGAGGAGCACCGAGACGCCGACACGCCCCTCCTCCTCCAATCACGACTGGCCACCACGACACCCAAAAACGCCCCATCTAATATGGAAGCGAGTTACCCGAGTGCGTATCCTTCCACCCCGCACGGGGGAGGGATAAGAAGGATCGTGAGCTGTATCCGTTGTGGCGGGGTTCCTTGGTTCCTTGGAGGTAGTCCCTTGCTCCTGGTCTGCTGGGCTCTCCTGGTCGTCGGTCATCGTTCGTGGCTGGCCGGGTCATTCGTAGGACCCTGGCTGCACTCGTTGGATTCTGGCTCGTGGGTTCGAGTCCCACCGTGGTGGGTTGCGTTGGAGCGCTCGAGCTGGGGATCCCCATTCCCGTCCACGGACTCCAAGCTCCACAAGTGCGAGTCGATAAAACCGCACGAGGCAGCCAGGTACCGGACCAGACTCTGACCCCCAGCTTGCCTATCCTCCGCGGCTGCAGGGTCCAATAAAGGCCAGCCGGCTCCATTTCTTTTTGGGTGTGTGTGTCCGTCTGTGGCCAGTCTTGTAAGTAAAACTGTTAAGTGATTGCCATTGTACATTTGCCTGCATTTATATTCATGATTAAGTTTGCCTTGTGTTTCCCTCCCTATTGCTCCTTGTAAATAAATAACTGTTAAATGTTCCAGTTCGTTGTCAGTGTTTTCTTTCATTGACCCAGTATGGTTGGGGCTTGAGAATTAGGGAGGCCGATTGTGTCGTAAATTGTTATTTGGGCCGGCGCGGCTTTAGTAATTCCTGCTCGGTTACACGGATCCAAGTCGGTAACAGCGACTCAGTTCGGACAAAGCCGGCTGAGGGTGTGGCTTCCCCGGTAGCTAGACCACGCGGCTAATTAGGTAAATTGGAATCATAACAAAAGACCCTAACCGCGTGGTCGAAATATTGGCGTCCACGGTCCATTAAGCGACCCGTCGATTTCGGAGTTATCCGGAGTCACGACCTTCAATTCCGGGTGTTCGGAGGGGAGACGGCCCAACTGCTCCATCTTGCAGTCGTTCCTCGCCCCCGAACCTGGCACCACAACAGTATATGCTCTACCGAGTGCCGTTTCAGTTGTCATTGTGAATGGCCAATTTCCACTGGCTCCATTCCACTGCAGTGTCAGGGCTCACAGGATGGCCAAAGCACTGGAGGTGGTGCACACTTGCCTCAAAGCTGTCTCACCTGGGTTTGAATCCTGACCCAGCAATAAACTGCCATCCTGGTGTTTCATAGGCAGGGTCATTCAAAGCTCTCACGGTGTCTTTCCCAAAGAGTAGGCGAGCTATCGCCGGCATCCTGAACAAATTCCAAATTCCTGCCCTAACCACGAGAAGGCACAGCCACATCTTCAGCCAATGATGCTACCCTGCAGCCTTGTGCTGCATACAGACAAATAACTGCACTGCCAGTAGTATGTCACTCTTCCCTGCTTTGTCAAAGCTCTTTAATAAAGCCCAACTTCTTTCAAACAAACAACGAAAAACAGGTTCACACTCACTTGTTGTTACAACCTCCAGCTGATGCTCAGAGGTCTTCTCATGCTCGGTCTTCCACTGACACAGTACCTTCCATTGAGAGCAGGGAAATCTTTTCAGCGAGGTAAAAACACTTGTTTTGGGACATATGTGATGGTATCAATTAATCTCTGAGTTTTATTGTCACAATTTTTAGATCCTCGTGGAGGATCTCTAAGTCTTCCTCACATTGTTGTTCTTTATCTTCTTCTTGTGGACTTTTTTGTTTCACAGCCTACAGTTTTCATCGAAACTTCCTGAAACTTTGCACATATATGTAAAAATACCCCGCGCAGACAGTCACAATCTCCGATTTTGAAAATTCCTCCTAGAAAAAAAAGTTATGACGTCAAAATATCTCCGCTAATGGAAATCGCCTAAAAAATTATCTCCGAGACTAGGCAAGCTTTTTGAATTCTGTTTGCGGGAATCGAACAGGGCATTAGCAGAGATGAATTACCGCACATACGATACATCACTATGACGTCATATCAATTTTTATGACGTCATTCCTTTTTTTGACATTTTTTGTTTCACAACCCAGAGTTTTCATCGGATCTGCGTGAAACTTGCCATATACATGCAGAAAGCCTACGCGCAGGCAGTAACCATCTCCGATTTTGGAAATTCTTCCGAGAAAAAAAAGTTGACGTCATAATATCACCACTAATGGAAATCGCCTATCCCATTATCTCCGAAACTAGGCAAGCTGTTTGAATTTTGTTTGCGGGAATCAAGCCGGGCATTAGCACAGATAATTTATCGCAAACCTGATACATCACAATGACGTCATATCCATTTTTATGACGTCATCATTAAGAGGACGAGGATCTTAGCTCATTTGAGCTTGTTAAACAAAGTGCTGATGAGCAAGCAGTTAATGGCCAATGGGTTTATTAAGAGGATTGATACTGCTAAGGCTGTTTAGTAAAATAAAATCAGTCTGCAGTGGAGCAACAAAGACTTAAAGTTAAATAGTCCCAAGTCGACATTGCTGAGGCTGTCAAGCTTCTTTTGGGATAACTTAAACAACTGCTTAGTCACTGAAACTTGAACTCCATTCAAAGAAAGTTCAGCAGCAACACCTCGATCACAAAGTGAAGCATTGAACCGACTTGAAAATGAGAGTCTAATATCAAAAGCAAGGAAGAACTCGTTGACCCCGAGGCAAAAAAACATCAACTTGTACGGCATCGAACAACCAGTATGAAATGAGGTTCGTCTAATTGCACACAGCGAGATCAAACAATTCCAGGGATATCCTTTCTTGAGCTACACATGGCATGAAAGATTTTTCAAGATTGCTGTGGGTGTTGCTACTAGATCTTGTAGATCTTGCATTAGCAGAGCGACGGTGTTTCCCCGTGACGTCACTGAGCGTCACGGAAGGAGGAGCGTGTCGGAACCACAGTCACGTGACGGCATCACCTTCACGGGCGAAGCCTTCTTGGATTTTCCCTGCGTCACCACGGGACGTGTCGATTTATAACAACCTTGCTTTACGCTTAAATTCGTCCAAAAATGGCAGCGGTGCTGTATAAATAATCGATTCGGGGCCACGTGACAGCTATTGGATACCACTGATTAAAAAAAAAATTTGCAGCATGGAAGCAAATCGATATTAATAATTATTAAAAGGCGATATTGCTCTCATTCACAGTCACGGATTTTTTTTTGGGGGGGGGAGGAGAGTGAGGGTGCCAACCTCGGAAGGATGAGGAGCCGAGTCGACCCCACCTGGTGTCATTTTACCACAGCGGAGCTCGGTTTTTCATGTTCATTTTACAATCCGAACCGTTGGCTCCTTCAGAAGAACCCAGATTCAAATGCTGCGCAGCACCGTGTGCTGTATGGGGGTTGGATGCCTCTCGGACACAACACACCGTCTTCCAAGATTATTTATTCAATTGCGCACACATCCTGTATTCATGCAAAAAAAAATACATGACGTCATATCCGGTATTTATATTGCGTGCATGACGCCATAGCCTGTATTTATTTTAAGTATAATGACGTCGACTGTGCCCGAATGAGCAAGCTCCATTACGAACCGTAGAAAAAATATATATATTAAACGGAAATTTATTTAATTTTCCCCACATCATGCGGCGCGTGGTTTATGGAAAATGACTAAACTTAATCCGAGCGATGTTGATATTAAAAAAAATTTTATATACATGAACAACCGTTGACCTTTCGCCCGCCGCACGTTCTCATGGCGCCAAAAACACCGTGGGGCCGTTAGGCCTAGGCCTTTTATGTTTTTTATTTCTTGTATATTTCTCTCTGGTTTTTCCAGTCGTTATTTTCTGGGTCGAACGTGTTGACTCGTTCAGTTTGTTATCAACTTCTTCGGCTTTGCATTTGTGTGACACCTGCTGCGGTACCGGAGGTGACAATCGAGGCCTGGTGCTAGAGGCCTGGACTAGTCGGGCCTTGACGACGGTCCGCGGTGAGGAAGCTCGTCCATCGCCGTGTTTCGGGTGTCTCGTGTGTGTGCTCGCCGGGACGCGCCGGCACACTCGCCTTCGGGAAGGTTTATTAAAAGCGAAGAGGGCTATTTTGGTTGGGACTTGGTCCGACGGTGAGGCCGTTTTGTTTTGCCGCTCCGTGGATTTGTAATGAGAATGAAGTTAATCTTTTGTTTAACTGTCGAGTTTGTTGTCGCTGTAACTGCTTTATGAGTGCAAGTTTGTGAGTGACATGTGAAAAGAACGGGAAGGAAAGTTCTCGTGCAGTTTACCACGGACGGCTTCACAGAATGCCTTCTCGGGGAGGGCAGTGAAGATGCTGCTGCAAGAACGTGGTGGTTCCGATTGAACGTGGTGGTTCCGATTGAACGTGGTGGTTCCGATTGAACGTGGTGGTTCCGATTGAAAGTTGTGGTTCTGATTGAACGTGGTGGTTCTGATTGAACGTGGTGGTTCCGATTGAAAGTTGTGGTTCTGATTGAACGTGGTGGTTCCGATTGAAAGTTGTGGTTCTGATTGAACGTGGTGGTTCCGATTGAAAGTTGTGGTTCTGATTGAACGTGGTGGTTCCGATTGAACGTGGTGGTTCCGATTGAAAGTTGTGGTTCTGATTGAACGTGGTGGTTCCGATTGAAAGTTGTGGTTCTGATTGAACATGGTTCCGATTGAACGTGGTGGCTCCGATTGAAAGTTGTGGTTCCGATTGAACGTGGTGGTTCTGATTGAACGTGGTTCTGATTGAACGTGGTGGTTCCGATTGAACGTGGTGGTTCCGATTGAAAGTTGTGGTTGCGATTGAAAGTTGTGGTTCCGATTGAAAGTTGTGGTTCCGATTGAACGTGGTGGTTCCGATTGAAAGTTGTGGTTCTGATTGAACATGGTGGTTCCGATTGAACGTGGTGGTTCTGATTGAACGTGGTAGTTCCGATTGAAAGTTGTGGTTTCGTTTGAAAGTTGTGGTTCCATTTGAACACTGTTCTATTTGAAAGTTGTGGTTTCGATTGAAAGTTGTGGTTTTGATTGAAAGTTGTGGTTCCAATTCTCGGACTCGGTTTTGCCATTATCTGGAGGAGGTGGGGAGATGGTTGTGGGTTTGCATTCACAAGGACCTTGTATGGAACTTGTTCTCATCGTAATGATATGTGAAGATTCAACGTTTGAAGCCATCGCAATGGTAACCATGATGCACCAAGTGGGGTTTGGTTGCTGTGCTGTCGTCTGTTCGGGAGACATTGTTAGATATTCAACATTAATAAAAAAAAATAGTACTTGTTCCTTTACAAGGAATTTCAAGGCAGGAGGACACGACTCAGCCCAATGTTGTGTTATTATTGCTGACCTATGGTTGCTATGTTCGTGTGTGCTGGTTAACAGTTTGAACGATCAGTGTTTTTAGCTCTTCTTGTGTCTGTCAAGTTTGCTGTTATTGCATAAAACATTTATTTCACTCTTTCATGATTCGTATGTATTCATAACCGTTATTACCTCCTCCACTGAAGGTAGAAGAAGGTTATGTTTTGCTGTCTGTCTGTCTCTTTGTTTTTTGTTTTTTTTTGTGTGTGCAGGATATCTCCAAAAGGTCGTGGACTGGTTCCGATTAAATTTGTTGGAAACTGGTGTGTGATGAGGAAGAATTTATTCGACTTTAGTGAAGATCCGAATCTGGATCCAATAATTTTTCTTTGAATTGATTCTTCACTATTGAGAGATAGGACTAAACCGAATATGTAGCACAGTTTTTGAAAAAGCTGTGGACGGATTCGGACAAAACTTGGTGGGCAGGTTGGGTGTGTGACGTGGACAAAATTATTCGATTTTGGTGAAGATCCAAATCCAGATACAAGGATTAAATAAATAAAAAAATTTGAGTGGTTCTTCATCATTGAGAGATGGGGCCAAAAACGAGACATGTGGGCCAGGGTTCGGTGGCGATAAACGACCACTCGGTGGAGCAGTAGAGCCGTCTCCCATCGAACACCCGGAGTTTAGGTCGTGACTCTCGGATAAGTCAAAGTTTACGGGTCCCTTAACGGACCGTGGTTGCCAATATTTTGATGGCGTGAGGTAGGGTCCACTTGTCTATTCCAATTTACAGTCCACTTGTCTATATTCTAGCTACCGGGGAAACCACACCCTCGGCCGACTCTGTCCGGACCGAGTCGCAGGTCCTGACTCTGATCCGGCGTAACCGAGCAGAGTTATCAGAGCCACACCGGTCCCAATGACAATTTACCGGCCCAAACGGCCTCACTAATTCTCAAGTCCGAACCATGCTGGGTCAATCGAAGAAAGGACAGAAACGAACGAGAACATTTAAACAATTATTTATTTACAGGAATAAAAGAAAGGCACGAAGTGTAGACTTCTTCATGACTATATGCAAGCAAATATTTACAATGATCATAAACACTTAAATAGTTTTCTTATAGGATGGCGCCACATACAGACACACACTCAAAAGAAAAAGGACCCAATTGGTCTTTATTCGACCTTTGCAGCCAAGGGGATAGTTGAGCTGGGGGGTCAGAGTTCTGTCGGGGTACCTGACCGCGTTCATGTGGCTTGGCCCGCGACTGCACATGTGGGGCCCGTGATCTGTGGGAGCTTGGATGGTGAATAGCGGATCCAGGGTCGCTCCTTGTAGAAGGCCAGCGGAGACTCCAGGCTTGAGAGCTCCAGCAATGATGACAGCGCATCCAAACTGCCTTCCAAGACCTGCTCCTTCCAAAGAACTCTCAAGAATTCCCAAGGGCACGCAAGAACTCTTTGAACTCTGAACTCTCCGAACTCGAATGAGCACAAGAACTCCGCGCGCGCGCGCACACACACACACACACACACACACACACACACACACACACACACACACACACACACACACACACACACACACACACACACACACACACACACACACACACACACACACACACACACACACACACACACACACACACACACACATACACACATACACACATACACACATACACACATACACACATACACACATACACACATACACACATACACACATACACACATACACACATACACACATACACACATACACACATACACACATACACACATACACACATACACACATACACACATACACACATACACACATACACACACTGAGGGTCGCGTCGTCCTTTTTATTTTTTTTTCGACCGCTCTCAGTTGGTGGAGCTGACGCGTTGATCGCCCTGATTGGACAGGGACCTCCATGGATCCGCCCTTTCTGGGCGGGGTTATGCCCGAGCCGGGAAAACCCTGCCCCCTCTACGCGTGTCTGTACCCCTCTTGCGAGAGAAAGAACAATTTTGCCTCGTGGTGTTGGAATGCAGACCAATTTGAGGAAGTCGAATCAAGCACGCGAGGACCTTGCCTTGTATGCTACGGCCGTGAGGCGAGGGCGCAAGTGCTGAAAGACACTGTGGCCGCAAGTGGAGGGGATCTGGAGATTTAAATAACCTAACTATAAAATAACTCAGCGCACACACAACATTCCCATTAGACATAGGGGATGGATTCTAACTGCACACATACTTATCGAAATAACTGAACTATGGGGACTCTGGCTGTTTGTGTGCACAAGGTTTCCAAATCCGTAACAATATTTCAAAAATGTATTTGGCCCGAAATGTTCTACTGGATCAGGCATTGGGTGGTGGCAGTGTGCGCTCTACCAAGTGCCCTTCTGGTTTGAAGTGCAGTGCTATCGAGAATTACTTTGTTTTCTTTGTACCTGCAGCAGTTCATCCCTGTGCATGCACAGTCATCATGTGTTAATAGGAGACTTTCAAAATGACGTAATCTGCCCCGGAATGCTCTGCGCACATGCATAGAACCCTGTGGCAACAGTGTAGATTTCGGCATGTTTCCATAATCTCGTGTGTGAGATGAGGATTGTTACCTAAAATGGCTCGCAGAGCTTCTGAAAGAATCCGAAATACTTGGAAAAGTACCTGAGAGAAAGGAATGTATCTTTACACAATGAAAGAGTTGGAGAACTTTCTCAGTTCGCCAGAAGCATTGAGATTTTGCAACTACCCGTAGTGGACCGATGCAAGGCCAAAAGGATCTAGGACCGGTGGGTTCTACCAAAACCCTCACAGATCGCTACCAGTGACTGGACTTTCAACCTTACAGGAGTGCCTACTGTGATCAGGGCAGGCTTGGTTATTTATTTACTGGATGTCTGCCATTGGAAAGACTATGCTGTGCGTCATTACCAACAGAGCAATGGTAACTGACTCTTTGACGAAGGACATTTTCATGACGCGAAAATTCAAAGCTTGTGCCAGCTATTATTTACGTGGGAACGAGACGTACCAGGTAGACTTCCCTGAGGGAGGCACCGTATCTGGTTTGTGTGCTTCTTAACGGTGATGGAAAGATAATATCTCGGGCTTGTGAATGCACAGGGTAACTTTTAGGTCAACTTTTAAAATTGTGATACTTGCCATTGTATTATTGGCTTAATTGTGATGCCCAGCAGTGTGTTGTTAGGTGGAAACAGTACTTTCCTGTTCCCCAATTTCATATGAGCTGTTTTAAAGTGGGAACTCCAGGGCCTTCAAGATCATTGGAATCTCCCATGATGAAGCTGAGCATGGGCCCATCATTTTCGCATCGCAGTTAGCTCAGTGGTCTCTGTCCTCCACCACCTCCTTTCTGGTCTTGCACCTTGCCCTCTGTCCTTTCTGTGCTTTGCTCACCTCCCCCCCCCCCCAGGTTTCTGTGTGGTGCATGTGGTCCACAATCAACCAACCCCCTTCTGGTGAGATTTCCAAAATCCAGGATCATTGCTCCCCTCCAATCATTAGTTTCCTCTCTCTTCCTGGCTGTGGAACCAACTTGCACATTCTTTTCAATCTCATTCTTCCCTCCAGGTCTTCAAGACAGCTTTTCACCACCATCTCAGATCATCCACCATCCAAAACCATGATCTTTTGCACCCCCGTTAACCCTTCCCAAACCAATCTTTTAAAGTTTGTATTTTTTATTTTTGTTTTTTTTTCCTTTTTGAGAGTTTGCTCTTGTACCCATCTTGTTAACCACTTGTGTCGTCCCATATCCCTTATTTCTCCAATCCTCCCTCTATTTTGTCCCTCAACCCGACTATTTGTGCCCCCCCCCATCTCTTTCCACTGTTCCTTTTTTTTTTTTTTTTTTTTTTTTTTTTTACTGTTACAGCTTGATCTGTTCTACATTCCAGTTCCTCCATGAGCATCGACTTTGTATTGAAAAAAAATACTCGCACCTAATGAAAAGGTTAGGTCTGATACGATGTTGCAGCTGAGGTAGTAGTTCACTTACCTCTGACTTGTTGAGTCTGAGTTCAATTCCCAACCTGACTATAAACTAATCGGGTTGGTCCTTCACAGGCATGGCGTTTCATCACAAAGCAGTCCGTCCCTCGGATGGACGTTCAGCTGGGTGGCCTGTTTGCTAGCATTAGTTGGTGGATGTTGGAGATCCCATGGTGTCTTTTGCGAAGCGTACTCGAGGTGAGTTATCGCCAGCACCCTGCATTCAAAATTTCTGCTCCGTTCAGTTGAATGTCAGGATTGACCAGCCAATTCATGAAAGATTTGTGAAACTTTGTCAGGCAAAGATTGGTGGTGGTGAAATGGCTGGTTTTTCACAAAGCTACATTTTTATTTTTTGCATGTTCAGTTTATTGATGCTGTAATTATCTCAACAAACCATGTTATCATACTTATTGCTGTTGGGCAGTGTAAAGATTTACAAAATCTTATACTTGACTGCAAGACTGACAATATCTTTGGTTAACATGATAAATCGTGGGCTGGGGTCAGAACGCCCAAGAATGGAATTGCAATTACTGGCACATTTGAAATTGTTTTTTAATGAAACTTTGTAGATGCAATCAACATGGGGGGACGCATGAAATGTGTAAGAAATTTTTGGATTAGAATTTTTTTTTTTTTTGGGGCATGCAAGGTGTCAAAAACAGGGAAAACTTTTCTTTTAATCTCAGAATTTGATGTTTGCTCATTCCTGGTGGAATTCCTGCTCATTTTTCGCGGTTCGGGAAATCTCCGGAGCCTATCCCCTCCCCCCCTCCCGGTTCGGGAAGTCTCTGAAACCTATCCCCCCTCATCCCCCCCACCTCCTATTGAAACTATGCCCCCACATTTGCAGTTTCAACATTCGCGGTGTTTTCCCAGAACGTATCTCCCGTGAATGTCAAAGTCCTGGTGAATTTGCTTTCTTCTCAGAAACTACATAAGCAATTCTGATGAAACTTGACCACAACCTTCATCAGCTGTGATGTACCAAAGTTTATTCATGGCATAAAAAAATTGAGGTCTGAGGGTTTTTTTAGGGGGGTGGGGGGGGGTTGCCCCCCAAAATAGGTATTTGCTATAACATTGGTTCATTGGTACATTTTGTTGATTCTGTCACATGTTGACTTCCTCCTCAGTATCATTATTCTGCCAGGTGAGTGCCCAGGGGAATTGCCACTATTATTAATTATTTGTGCATTTTCATTTTATCTCTGAAAGGTAGCAACAGTGCTCGGATTAATCCAATCAAAGCCTCGAGCGAAGGGACCTGGTGAAATAGCAATTGGTATTTCGTGATTGTGATTTTATTGATCCTGTAAAGACTGCCGGACAGTTGACCTCCATAACGGTTGACCTCAGACTGCCGGAGATGAACTCCCAAGACACAAAGTGGAGGTTTTTTTTTTCTAGCAAGTACCGCAAGCCGTGTGGTACGGTGTGTTAAGAATTAGGCCTGCATGCCAAAGTTCAGCGTTCATTCAGTTTGATGATAATGATAGTTATTGCCAAACACGAGGGTCGGGGTCACATGGATCCCTCTCTCCACTCGATCCTGGCAGTTGATGTGGATTTTAAGGGTGTTGATGAATAAGTGTACGAAACACCCTTTGCTTTTCTTTATTACGAAATAACAAACAAATTCACCCTTTCATTAACGCCCACGTCACTTTCGCAACGATGCACTCTAGGTTTTTGATGTTGACATTACTTACTTACTCATATTTCATGTCTTAGTAAGGATGGAAGTTTTGGTTTATTACCTCCACCACCAAGGTGAAGAAGGTTATGTTTTCACCCCTATTTGTCTGTCTGTCTCTGTGTGCAGGATATCTCAAAAAATTGTGGACGGATTCTAGTGAAACTTGGTGGACACGGGTGTGTGACGAAGAAGAATTGATTCAATTTTGGTGAAGATCCGAATCCAGATCCGATTAATTTTTTTATCGTGATTCTTCACCATTGAGAGACGGGGCTCAGCTAATATATAGCATGATATCTCAAAACGTTGCGGACGTATTCGGATGAAACTTGGTGGACACATTGGGTGTGTGACCATGACAAATTGATTCGATTTTGGTGAAGATTCGGATCTGGATACAAGAATTGTTTAATTTTTAAAGTGTTTCTTCACCTTTGAGAGATAGGGCCAAAAACTATATATGGCATGATATTTCAAAAATGTTTTGGGCACGATATGTTCTCGTGGATCAGACATTAAGTGGCAGAGGTATGCGCTCTACCGAGTGTCCTAGTTAATGTGATGAGGTCAATGTGATGGACATGGCCTTTTGAAGATGAAATTGTTGGTTTAATTGGTGTGTGTTGTATGTGGTGTGTGATATATATATTTGCGAATTCGTGCCCGCCGGCGTGCGAACAGCCACGTGACTCGAATCGCGGCACGTCGGACACGGACAATTCTGTCGTGACGCTCTCGGACTAACGCCGGGAGCTAGTCACGGGTGGGCCTTTCGGCCTCACCACGATCGTGCCAATCGGCCACCCGCGTGGGATAGGGTTGTTCGCCAAACTCGACCTACCTAAGTACCCACCGGATGGGAGACCGGGCGATCGCACCTCGCCGCAGGTTGACTCTGGACACGGGCCGCTTAAGCGATCTGTTCCGTGCTATCGGGGTAACCGAGCGGTGTTATCGTCGGCCTCGACGGTTCCGATTACTTATCGGGCGTATTAAGCCCACGATGAACCCGTTACGTGAAGCAAGATGGAGATTCAAACAAAGGAAAGGACGCAGCGAAACGGGGAACAATTCAACATGCAAGCACTTTATTCACACCAACACGGGCACAAAGCACACGTATAGTCAAACGGAATCAGAATGCACATAAAGCAATTTAAAACAACAACAACAATGCAGAGCTACAACCGAATACACGAACACACGGCAACACTTATAACAATACTACTTGACGGACGGCGCCACCCACAGACATTTACACCAAACCCCAAAAGAAAATGGAAGTGCGACTTCCCTGATCGCGTCGAGTCCTCCTTTTGCGACTGCAACTCCGTGCCCCTCCGGCGTGCTCCGCGAGCTCGTGCGGCGTGTCGCTCGTGTGGTCCGCTCGACTGTACGGACGGGGTTTCGGGGAAACGGACGGGGTTTGTTCGGCACTGTTTTCCGCGCTCGCGCACGGGTCAAAGAAGCAAGGCAGGAACAACAAGCTCGCGACTCGAGCCAGAAGACGACCATGAAGACCAACCCTCACTCCAACTCTCGACCAACCAACTCTTGACCAACCACTCCAACAACTCTCGACCAACCAACTCTTGACCAACCACCCGCAAGGTTCGTCCTGTCCGCCTTTTGTAGCGTGGGGCTCCGCCCTTCGCTCCGCCCCATTTTCGGCCCCGCCTCCCTTCGAGCTTCTTGGAGAAGCCTCTCGAAGGGGGGCGTGACCTCTCGCTTTCCCTCCATCCCGCGCCATGCGGGGGCCGGGGGAGTCAGTCTTGGCCCAGAGCCAGGGAATTATTCCCCCAAAAAGAGGCCCCCACCTTTTCTCATCTTTGACCCCTGCATCGCCCCTCCTCCACACCAAGCGTGGAGAACCTCGACGGGAAAAACAGGCGGGAAAACCCCCGAGCATAGTTGTTGGTTTTTGTTTGTTCCCGGAGATCGTAACCGCACAGGGCCTACTGAATGGCGAGTGGGGAAGATGTGGTAGCGTTGATGGTGGAGGTGGCGTGGCTGTAGTGTGGTTGGCGCTGTGGTGGGGATGGCGTGGTTGTTGAGATGCTGTTTGTTTGAAATAAAAGATAGAACAGAAAAAAATGGCTAACTCCAAGCGTCACAGCCCGGATGGATCACAAATATTCCCTCTATACAACGGGTTTGGGCTAACTACACGTGTACTTACATAGATATCTCACCTACGGGACGCGAATGGTGGTTTGCGAATTTCTACAACCATAACAATATATACAGTGGGACCCGCTTAATAGAATCACTTTGGGCCGGACAAATTTGATTCTAATAAGCGGATGATTCTAATATCCGAGTTCACCAGAGTTGTGGAGTATCAAGCGGATCAAATGTCGAGTACACATACGGAGACAAATACTCAGCATTTAGTTTGATTTATATGACACACTTGCTCAAAACAATGTAACTTACTACTGAAAATAAAACAATTACACGTACAGTACATATGTACTTTTCAAAGCAAAACAACATAGGTTTGTCGATGAGCCTACTCTGTAATGAAAAAATTGTCGATTGTTGCCTGCTTTAACGAGTCTGTGGCAATGGCGGTGACCTCCTTGTCAAGTTTGCGCAGGAAGGCCATGTCACTGAACCCATGTGATAGCAAACCAAGCCTGATCGTCTTAGCTGCAGACATTATTTCCTTGATGGTCGGGACAGAGATCTCCTCTTCCTCCTCTTCCTCCACTTTAGTGTCGACGTCATAGTCTGCGTCAGTAGCAATTCCCATTTCGCGTTGGACTGCCGAAACGATGGCTTCGTCTGTGACATCATCGTCTGTGGTTTGGAGAGTGGCGTCCATGTTGACGAAGTCCTGCCATTGGTCGGGATCCATTTGAAGAGGGTTGGCTAACTCGTCGTCGTCATTGCTCTCGACCCTTTCGCCTTCGCTTGCCGCTCCGATGAAAATTCCTCCTTTGCGCCAGAAGTTCACTATGCCGGTAGTCTTCACATCATTCCATGCTGCGTCCGTAAACAGCATAGCGTCGAGGATCGTTATCTTTTTCGCCAAGTCACTCGCTGTCATTGCTCCATCCTCGTTGTCAATCTCAGTGAGCACTTTTCGTAGCATGGCACGGCGGTAATGAGCTTTGAATGAACGGATAATTCCCTGATCTAACGGTTGAAGAACAGAGGTTGTGTTCGGCAGGAGAAATGCCACAGTAATGTTCGACAGTTGAAGTGATTGGGGATGTGCCGGACAGTTGTCTGAGAAGCAACGCTTTCTGGTCATGACGCCGAAGCTCGCGATTCCACTCATCGAGCCATTCAGTGAAGAGGAAACCTGTCATCCATGCGGAGGAATTGGCTCTGTAGCGAACTGCAATTGTTTTGAGGCCTTTGAAACACCGTGGATTCTTGCTTTTACCAATACCGAAAGGAGGACGCTTAGCACCAGTCATCGAGCTGCAAAAAAGCACCGTGATTCTTTCCTTTGGCTTTTTCCCACCGCAGTGCTGATCTCCCTTGAAGAGGAACGTTCCGTCTGGTAAGGCCCGAAAATACAACCCGGTTTCGTCAGCATTCCAGATCTCATCAGCCGTGAAGCCTTCTACGAGATCCGGAAACGCGTTGTCCAGCCATTGTTGTTTCCCTCCTACGTCAGCCGCCGCTGCCTCTCCGTGAAGTTTCTTGTGGACGATTCCATGTCTTTTCTTGAACCGGTCAATCCAGCCGTTTGTCGCACTGAACTTCTTGTTGTTGAACTTTTCCGCGAACTGAGCCGCTTTCTCCCGCATCAGAGGTCCAGAAAGCGGTGCTTCCTTTTCTCGAGAAGTTTGAATCCACTTGACCATTGCTGATTCGACATCGGGTGCGTTGCCGCTTCGCTTGCGTTTCTGAGAAGAAGACGAATCCACTTGAGCTTTCAGAATCTTGCATAGGATTGGCTGGTTAATTTCCAACTTGTCTGCAGCTTCTCGTTGGCTCATTCTGGGCAAAGCGTCATAGTCCCTCAGGATTTGTGCTTTATCAATGTTTGAACGATCCGTCCGCTTTCGTTTTCTGTCCATCGTGGAAATGACGACACGCCTAGTGCTTAGACTGCAGCTGTCAGCCGTCTGCCTATCTGTACAATGACTACCGAAATCACTGTAGTGGCATAGCGTTATTTTTAGCGTGACGTCAGCCGCCTGGTGGCAAAAGTTGGAACTGTGCGGCCAGTAGGCGCTGAACTGTCGAAGTGGATGGCCAGCAGCTAATTCTATTAAGCGGGTTTTTGATTCTAATAAACGGGAAAAATTGTGTACATTTAGATACAATGGAATCGGTCTCAACGATTTTGATTCTATAATACGGGTGATTCTATTAACCGTGATTCTATTAAGCGGGTCCCACTGTGTATGTATATATATATATATATATATATATATATATATATATATATATATATATATATATATATATATATATATATATATATATATATATATATATATATATATATATATATATATATATATATATATATATTGGATTAAGGGGTGTCTGTAGAACGATATTTTTGGCAAATATGCAATAGTGTGACAGTCATAGCAACTGAGGCTGTGAAATGCTGTTGCCCATTATAAAGCGAGTTTTTTTTTTGAGGGAAAACAGATTTTTCTTTCTGAAGGCCAAGTCTTTGTCAGGTTTTATTTTTGTGCTTTATTGATTGTCATGGCAATGCTGGTCGAATTGGGGACTGTTGACGAAGTAGCTGAAATGGAATGGTCATTTTTTTTTGGAAATGTCTTGGAGATGATGTAACTCCCCAACAAATGACTATCCAAATAAACTTACCAAAAAGACACTCACCAAATGAAGACATAATGTATGGTTAAAAGTGATTGATTGTGTTGGTCTTTGCATCAGAATATTAATTTGTTGAAGGTCGGCACTCATGTCGTTAAAGTAAATAATTTGTTTGCACGCGTTAGACAGGCGCTGATGTACCAAGATGGCACGGAGCGGAATCGCTCAATTTGTTTTTTATTTTTAAAGAAGATAGAAAGTTGGGTGCCTGATCATGAATAAGCAACTTCATAAATTCCTGTACAGATGTGAAAAATAGTTGTGCAGTACATATTTGCGTGAAGAGTTTATGTTGGCATTTGATTTTTGTCAGGACTTCTGTGTTCCACACGAGGTGTGGTGCCATACGTCATGGTACTCACCTTTCTGAAAGTGGCCTTACTTTATCAAATATTTTTTTTTATATATCTATTTGGATAAGAATTGAAAGTTATTTATCGTTTCATTTTGACATTGACCTTCCTGTTGTGAAACTAATTTTGCATCGCAAATTTGAGGCAAATGCATATGCGCAGTCTGAGCTCTCTGGGAAGGTGGTGTGGCGCAAGAGCTCTCAATCATTTTAATATTAAAGACTGGACATTGAAAGTGTGTACTTTGTTCTGTGTTGGTGTAAAATTGTAATTGTACGTTTTATCATAAAGGATGTCATAAAGGACACAAATAACTAATGTGATGTGTTAGATGGGGGTGATGTAATAGACACTGCATTAAATGGTGGTAGAACATGGAAAATATTTATACGACTTTTACAATCTTTTAATTTTATTTAAATTGAATTATGTACTTTAAGACGAGAACACAGATCTTCTTTCATAATACTTGCAAGAACCTCCAGGTTTGCATTACTTAAACTTAAGGGTTCGATGGGGTGGTGTATAATGGTCATGTTCGAGACTACTTCTGGACTACTTTCAATAGCGCTAAACTTCAGGATATTTTTTAGTTTTTAATGATCGCTAAAATCATTATTTTATTGAAATTTGAAGTACCACTGCATTGGATATCGTGCTCCATGAACTCTCTAGTAGTAGTTGTTGATTAGCCCCAGTCATTTCTGCTCGAACAGACCGGTGTCACGGAGATAGCCAATCAATCTCCTGGGAGTGACGCAAAGATCCTTCACTTCTAAGATGTGCTCTTTCCTTCATGGGGCCACAACCATACAGTCTTCCACAATGTGATTTATCGTGTGGGGTGTTCTGGCAGAGGTTGCATGTGGTGTCACCGCTTCTTCTTGAAGGCTTGTTATAAATCTAGCTGTTTTGAAGCATTGCATTAAACCCTCAACATTGATTTCCCTTGTAATCAATGAATTCTGCTTGCTTATTTATTTACCCGCACGTGCGAAACGGAAAGTGGGGTTACCAATTGCCTCACTTTGTCTGTCTGTCTGGCTGTCTGTCTCTACCCACAAATGTTAGTTTATGATCGAGAAACTACTCAATTTCAATTGAATGGTATATTTTTGAACATGAATCGGAAAGCGAACCTGTGGTTGAACATTACCTTTTGCTCTGAATTTGACCCGGTCCACGTGTGCAGAGGAGCGAGATGATTTATTATTATTATTATTATTATTATTATTATTATTCTGTCTGGCAGTTAAACAAAGTTGAAAATCATTCCAAACAGGAAATTTACTGTTTTTAGGGACATCACAAAGGACACAAACATCAGGCGCAAAGAACTCATGCAACGTGTTAAACAAGACGGTGTGAAAGACACTGCATCAACAGTGGTAAATTTCTGGAATATATATATATATATATATATATATATATATATATATATATATATATATATATATATATATATATATATATATTGTTGTGGTTGACGAAATTCACAAACCACCATTCAGGTCCCTTAGGTGAGATATCTCTGTAAGTATATGTGTAGTTAGGCCCAAACCCGTTGTCTAGAGGGAATAAATGTCATTCACTCGGGCTGCGACTCTTCAGGATAGCCGTTTTTCTTTTACTATCTTTATTTTGGACCAGCCGCCATTATTACCACCACCAACCACGTCTCAACAGCCATCACAACAACAACAACCACCAACCACAACGCCGCTTCACAACAACCACCAACCACAACGCCGCTTCACAACAACAACAACCACCAACCACAACGCCGCTTCACAACAACAACAACCACCAACCACAACGCCGCTTCACAACAACAACAACCACCAACCACAACGCCGCTTCACAACAACAACCACCAACCACAACGCCGCTTCACCACAACAGCCACGACCTTTACCGTCACAACTCGCCACCATCGCATCACCGTCATTCCCACGCCACTTGTGGGCGCCGATGCTGGACTCGTGCGGGGCGCGCACCGAGCAGCGTGTTCAGAGACATCACAGACTTTCCGCAGAAAAACGGATCAAAAACGACTCACGCCCACTTCTGTTCCGTCCTATCGGTGAGCGAGGGGCGATTTGGCCCCGCCTCCAGGGCGTTGGAGGGCGGTCGCTATATGCAAATTCATGGATCAAAAAGCATTCACGCCCACTTTTCCTCGGTCCAATGGGGAGCCAGTTAGAGGTGAAGGGTCGGAGGCAAAGGGTCAAGGGTGAAAGAGCGAAGCCACGGGGCTTATATAAACGGCTGCGTTCGTCAGTAAAGTTCAGTTGTGCGGAGTTCAAGAGAGTCGTCGGTGGAGCTGGAAAGAAGTGGGAGAAGTCAAGAGTGAAGAGTTGGGACGAGCCAAGAGAGGAGACGGAGAGGGCGAGTAGACGGAGCTGTGGAGAGGTGACGGCGGCGAAGGCGGACGAGGGGGTGCTCGCGTCGGTGCCGGGAGCTGCACAGGGAGAGGCCAGCAACGCGACCGAGGTCGAGGAGGAGACGCTCGCCGCGGGACCCGAGACAGGGTGATATCCTCCTTCCCCCGAGCATCAGCAACCCCCTCCTGTTTCCCCCCGCGCTGAGATAGTGCGACAAAGGGGGCCCCTTTCCCACCCCCTACCAGACACTGTCCGCGAGGCCCGCGGAGTTGAGGCACCACCGCCACTTCGCGTCTCATCATCAGACGGGTAGGCCCGACCCGGTCTCGGCCCCAGGCCCGCCTCATCCTTGAGGGTGGTTCTTTTTCTTTTGCTTTGGGAATATGTGTTGTCGGCGCCGTCTGTGAAGTAAAATTGTATAAGTGTTGCCGTGTGCCCGGTAGTCGGTTAGATCTGCATTGTTGCATTTGCTTTTTGTGTAATATTGCATTGTCTTCTTCTTTTACATGTGCTTTTGGTGGAATTGTATATGTGTGCTTTCCGTTCATCGCGAAATAAATGTGCTTATTGTTGAACTGTTTTCCCGCTTCGCTTCGTCTTTTCTTTCATTGAATCTCCATCTTGCTTCACGTAAAGGGTTGGTCGTGGGCTAAAACGCCCGATAATTAATCGAACCGTCGAGGCCGACGAATAACACCGCTCGGTTATCCCGATAGTACGGAACGGGTCGCTTAAGTGGCCCGTGTCCGAAGTCGACCTGCGGCGAGGTGCGATCGCCCGGTCTACCCTCCGTGTGGGTACTTAGGTAGGTCGAATTTGGCGAGCAACCCTATCCCACGCGGGGGCCGATTGGCACGATCGCGGTGAGACCGAAAGGTCCACCCGTGACTAGTTCCCGGCGTTAGTCCGAGAGGGTCACGACTGGATTGTCCGTCCGGTGGGCGACGTGCCGCGATTCGAGTTACGTGGCCGTCCGCACGCCGGCGGGCGCGAATCCGCAACAATATATATATAAAACCTTTTTTTTCGACAACCTTTAAAATCTGATCTTATTTAAATTGAATTTATACTTGGAACACTATAGAACACAAATCGCCTTATTGGCTCTTTCAAAAACCATTAATATAGCAGCACTTGGACAAAATATTACGGCATTTTACATGTTGACCAATCAAATTTGCTCCGAATAGACTGCACAGGAGAAGGTGTTCTCTGAACTCTCGAGTTTATTTGTTCAGGTTTTATAAAAAGCTGCTGTTTGTTGAAAACCTATTTCCACACAACTGACTTCCACCGAAGTGTGTGTCATGCTGTGCATTGAGTAAAAGTTGATATCGTTCCTCCTCACAGCACAATGCGCCATGTACCTTTTGAGACGTCATCCCTATATCTGGGTAGCCATGTCTTACCATGCATGACTGGCAGCAGCATTTATCAAGTAAAAACAGTAAAGCAGTCTTTCAGTCCACTACGGAGCACGGGCCTCGCTCAATTGGTGTTGATGGTTATTTGGCATACATTGTGCGGGGTTGGCAAGAGTGAACTGTCACAGGAATCAGTCAGTGGATGAATATAAGCAAATCCTTCGCCACCTGACCAAACAGCCGTATGCCAAGGCATGTTTTTGGCAACTGGGGGATGGCCATTACTTACTAATGTACTCCAACACAGATTAATCTTTTCTTTTTTAGGTCATCTCTTCGAGCATGACCTAATAATATGGGTGTCGATGTCCTTCGATCCGTCCGTCCTTCCGTTCACAATGAAGTTGAAGCGGGAGATCTGGTCATTAGTGATCCTGATAGAGGTCGATGAGACGTACACGATGGTATGACTTTCAAGGTCACCGAAGGTCAAGGTCACGAGGCCTTTGAAGTTGCGAAAATGATGATTTTCAAATTCTATCTCCTCCGCCATATCTCAAGCGATCTTGAATTTGATTGTAGCATATGAATCTATGGGACAATATCTAAATTTGGTCGGGCCGGATTTTCGATATTCGCTTTCGTTTTCGTGTCACGTGACTTCAAAGTTGGCAAAAAATGCGAAAATGACGATTTTCAAAATCTATCTCCTTCATTTCTCAAGCGATCTTGAATTTGATTGTGGCATCTGAATGTATGGGACAATATCTAAATTTGGTCAGGACGGATTTTCGAATTTCGCTTTCTTTTTCACGTCACGTGACTTCAAAGTTTGCAAAAACTGCCCTACCTTCAGGAGACTATATATTCTCTACTGGGCATGGTGAAAGTTAGTGAATGGTGTCAATGTATAGCAGCTGACCTTGTATATTTATACATTTTACGTCGAAGGTGCAAAAGTTTCAAAACCCGAAATGTAAACGTCGGCATTTATTTTCAAAATATAATTTCGTGCGCGCGCGCGCGCCAAAATGCCGAGTCATCTTTAACCAAACTGCGCAGTTCGAGCTGCGCAGTAGAACTGTGCAGCAGTCTTCGGTCATAACTGAACATTGAGAACTTGTGGTATTATAGAGATAACCGTCACCCCCACACGGGGGTAATTTTTTTTTTTCTGATATTAATTTTTATCTTCTTTGTTTTGTCTGTCTTTTATTTAATTATATACAAGCTCCACCATGACCTATGCCAATTATCACCATGCTTTTTGAAAAAAATACCGGGGGGGGGGATATTCTAATTGACTGTCTGTCTGTCACGGTCTCCTCCTAAATGGTTGGGCAGAAATTCACCGACCTTGGTGGTTATGATCACCATATGTTCCAGTGGGATGGGGTCAAATGTCATCAAACCAACAATGCAATTACGGGCATATTTTTAAACATTTCAAAAATGAAACCGCATATGCAATCAACATTTGGGGATGCATAAAATGTAACTATTTTGTTTTGTTTTTTTGACCCCAGGTTCATGCCCCAGGGGATCAGGGGTAAATATTTCACCATGATTGACAAACGGGGAAAAAAAAACAACTAAATTTGATATTGGGTTGTTCCTGGTGGAACCTTTTGCCATCTTCCAACTTTGCTTTCGGTGGGAAGCATGGGGATTTGCAATGGCGTGCCATCGACTGCGCTCGAGTTAGTCTCGTGGTTATTGTGTTCAATTCTCTGTTCTTGCAAGAATTTGAATAATTTAAAATTATATTTGCTGGTTTGTTGCGGAGGTGGGAGCTGTGTGGTTTAAAAGCTGTAGTCTTGAAGTGTGAAGTGCGGTACCACTTAAAAAATCCATTCGTGATAATGTCATGCTCTCGTGATTTGATTCTCGACTCAAATGATGTCGTGCGTGTGCAGCAGAATGAAGCGAACACGGCACGAGAGCAGCAGCGATGAGTCGGGAAGTGAAGGTGAGGGTGTTGGCAACACGCACGCCTGTATTAGCGCATGCACTTTATAAGACTGGCTTGTGTGGTTCAAAAGTCTTCGATGTCATTTTCACAATAAAAATTGTCATCTCAATAACTGTGACTATGCATCTTTTGAAAACTTTATTTATTTATTCTCATTAATGTGTGCACTGCACTGCTTTTCTTTCTTGTGTTGATATCAGTCTGGTTAATTTCAAGAGTGAATTTGCTTTTTGTTTACAACCGATTTATAATAATTGTTTTCAAGAGGATTGCACTGTCTCGTTGAGTACTGCTTATTGGTGTTGTCTCTCTCTCTCTCTCTCTACTATGTAGGTGCTGGAACGGCATGGCCAACCGGCTCCACATTGGAACATCCAAAGTCCCGTGGCTTGCGCAGCACTGGTCACCGGGGTCAGAAACCAGCGGAGGTGGGCCAGGGTGTTTTCATGGAATTACAGTATATTCATTATATGGAAATTGTACAAATTATATGCACCATTGTGCTCTGTACATGTGTTGGCTTGCCAGTTTCCTTGTATTATTGGTTCATGAAAAAATGTTTTCACGAAAAAATAAGTGACCACTATATTCGTTATTGGTGTCTGTCTGTCTGTCTGTCTGTCTGTCCTGTCTGTCCCAAGCATAGCTCCATGGGTTTTGATCCGATCCTGATAAAATTTTGGTGGGAGGTTTATATCATGATCGAGTTGTGTTTTCCTGAGAATGGGCCTGCTGCTCCCATTATGGGCAGAGCCACGCCCAAAAAAACGTGTTTTTAGGGGGTAGCTGATTTCAATCTGCATCTTCTCCAAGGGGTTTGTCGAATCTGACAGGGGTTTCGGTATTTGGTTAGCCCAATGGCACCTGCATAGCCCCACGGAGCTCGATTTTTCATTTTCGTCCCAAGGTCAAGGTCACAAGGTCACGAACTTAGAAAATTGCAAATTTGCGAATTTTGACATAAAAATCATTCGACCGCCCAAACTTTGAGAGCTCGGATGACAATATTTTTATGCATAATCTTGAGGTCATTCCCCACCTAAAGTCTTGAAACCATTTTGCTCTATCTCGAACACTTTGCCCATGGCGCCCCCTTACAGTTTGTTTTTACGCTGATTTCATCAAAGTATGGATAATCCGAGGAGTGCGAAATGCAATATAGCCTATATGACGTTATATTGTTCCTGGAATATTCCAGAGGAAGTTTTGCACCAAAGGTCATAATCCTTGACCTTTGACCTTTAAAGTTCACAAAGGGTCAAATTTTCAAAGTTGCGTGAATCAAACCGGGTTTTCGACCTTCTTCGACGAACTAACTCCAATAAGCTATAGCACGTATCCTGTTTCCTTATTTTAATATCCACAACATTGTTTTGTGATCTTTAAAGGTTATGCAAAGGTCAAATTTTTAAAGTTGTTGAACGAAACCGGGTTTTCGATATTTTGCAGCTAATAACCTGTCACTCGTACCACATCATGTTGATCATTTTTATAACTTGGTCAAAAATTATCACATTGTCTCATCCTTGACTTCTGAAACAATCGACATCGTCAAATACCGCTCGTGAACCATTGCCGTCTCCAGACTTGTATCTCTTTCTGATTGATTAACAATGAGTTCAAGTGAGAATATGTGATTACACCATTGTCAACTCAAAATTATAAACAGCAGCATAAAAGCGATAACTTGATTATAAATAATACGTTTCAGCTGACGAGAGTCCATTCTGTGTATGATATTGTGGCCACCAGATGCTAGTACTGGAGAGATGTTTAAGGAAGCAGTTCTCATCTTGCTGAGTGTTGTGGGCTCAGCGACTGCCTCCATGTCATCATGAAAATCAAATGAATGACGCGAGTTGGTAGTTTGACGCAAACATCGGTATTTGGATAATTGCGGTTGTTGTCACCCTCCCATCCCCCCACCCCCACTTCCCACCCCTCACTCCTCCCTCCCCAAACCATTTTTTTTTTTGGCACATCAACTATATTATCCTCACCCCTACTTTTTTGTGAAATTGCGACATGAGCCCCCAACCCAACGTTTCTCAGTTAGAATTCATGCAGCTTATTGTTAAATTTTATGGAACCACTCAAAGCCGAAGTATTTTTAAAAGAATACGAATTAAAAACGCCTGCAAACAATACAAATAAACGTTATTCAAAAAGAAAATGAACATAACTAGGAACGGCACTCGGGAGAGCACATACCTTCGCCAGGCTGAACTGTTTACGTTTTGTATCCCACTCATAGGGCGCATCTGCATCCGTACCTGAACCAAAATTGAATTGACTTGTTCTTGTCACCTCACCAACTCGTCCACCTAGTTTTGTCATAAGTCGTCCGTTTTGAAACAACATGCTCTACTGTATATCATTTGTGGCCCCATCTCTCGATGGTGAAGACTCGCGTTAAAAATTTTTTATTCTCGTATCCCGATCCAGATTCAGATCTTCACCAAAATCCAATCAAATCTGTTCGTCCTTGTCCCACACCCAACATGTCCATCAAGTTTTCTCCGAATGCGTCCACAACTTTTTGAGATATCCTGCTCACAGACACAGACAGTGGTGGAAACATAACCTCCCTCTACCTTAGATGGCAGAGGTAACTAGAAAGCCTCTCAAATTGTAGAGCCATTCACTTCCACTTTGAACACAAACTAAACTTGACAAAAACCACCACCACTAAAAAAAGTAAATTTATTAATGGGTCTTCTCCATCATGTCGTAATAAAGCCTTGTGTATGCTTTGCAGTTAGGGTGGCTGGCTGAAGATTTTAGGCTTGTGAGTTTGAGCCCCTTTTGTGCCGTTGAAATAATACCAGGTGGGTTGACTCAGACTGTCATCCTTCGAGGTCAGCAAAATGAGTAACAGCTTATTAGGGTAATAAGCCATTTGAGTATCCTGTATCAGAGTTGCGACCTATCCAGGACTGTACTCAGCCAAATGAAACGCCTTGCCAGCCCCGTGTGCCTGACGGCATGAAAGGAATGGTTATTTTCATTATTATTATTTTTATTATTATTATATTCTCATAATAAGGTTTTTTTGAAAGTTTGATGAAAAAAAACTCGTGGTATAAAAGTTCTGGCCTGGACACGTGCAGACACTGAATTAATTTATACAGATTTTCAAAACCAACATTTAATGTACAAATACAGTGCACACATTCCTGGCCTCCCCTTCCTGCCCCAACCCCAAATTCTGTTTCTGCTTCATTTGAAAAATGCATTTGAAATTCTAGAACTTCTTTGGAACGCCTGCTTCTTTTCTCTAAGTAATAATACCTGCTCAATGCCCTGTTTCTTCATGAATGGATGGACCCGTCTCCCTTTGGTAATGGTAACACCCTTTTCTTCTTGCAGCAAAAAAAATGTCTCTACCCCTCCCTCCTGTATGAGTCGGTGGTTAAACTACTCTCAGTATTCTCCATGTATTTGCCAAACTCGTAAGTAGTCTTCCAATTCTCGCCAGCGGCTGATGTGGGGATTATTTTGTGCCAGTGACATGACCCTGTGCATCATTTGGTGGAGATTGATCCAGCTGTTTTCAAATTGATTCATCCTTGTCACACACCCAACCTGTCCATCAAGTTTCGTCAGAATCCGTCCATAATGTTTTGAAATACTATGGTATATATCGTTTTTGGTTCTCTATCTCTATCTCTATCTCTATCTCTATCTCTATCTCTATCTCTATCTCTATCTCTATCTCTATCTCTATCTCTATCTCTATCTCTATCTCTATCTCTATCTCTATCTCTATATCTATATCTATATCTATATCTATATCTATATCTATATCTATATCTATATCTATATCTATATCTATATCTATATCTATATCTATATCTATATCTATATCTATATCTATATCTATATATATATATAAAAAATTATCGCATCTGGATCTTCACCAAAATCTAATTGATTTGTCGGTCACACCCCAAACCTATCCATCAAATTTCATCCAACTCCAAACTTTCTGAGATATCCTGTTCACAGACAACCAAACAGGTTTGAAAACCCACCTTCGGTGGCGGAGGTAATAAAGCCCTGTAAATGGCATATTGAAACCAATTTTGTTTCTCTCACTTTATTGTACCATCATTATTGAGAAGGTACCAAGGACCCCAGCCAATTTAGAGACTTATTTGCACTGAGCAAAAAAAAAAGTTCTCAACGCAATTTGGGGGAATTTTTGGGCACATTGCCTTTTGTGGTAATTGTTAATTTAATTCTGAAGTTGCGTGCTCCTCCTCCTGATCGATGTACTGACGGTCACAATGATGGTGTGAATATAATTGCATTGTTCTGCATCGTAATATCGTGGAGACCTTGTTTTCCATTCCTAACTTTATTTTCTGTTGACACATGAAATCTTGAATTGCTTCACTTTTACTTTGCAAACACAAAAAGAGAAATATATCTTCAGGAAAAGAAAGTGTCTTTCCTCTATCATGCATTGCAGTTGTTTTTGGCTTTTTTTTTCTTCTTTTTTTAACCTCTGCCACCAAAGGTGAAGACGGTTATGTTTTCACCCCTTTCTGTCTGTTTGTTTGTTTCTTTGTACGTTCGCAGGATATCTCAAAAAGTTGTGGATGGATCTGGATGAAATTTTGTGGACAGGTTGAGTGTGTGGCGAGGATGAACTTATTCGATTTTGGTGAAAATCTGGATCAGACTTCTAGAAGTTTAAAAAAAAAAAGATTTTTCACCATTGAGAGATGGGGCTAAAAATGATAGAAAGCATGATATCTCAAAAAGTTGTTGATGGATTCAGACGAAACTTAGTGGACATGTTTGGTGTGTGACAAGGAAGACTTGATTCAATTTTGGTGAAGATCCGAATACGGATCTAGATCTGATTAAGTGATTCTTCACCATTGAGAGATGGGGCCAAAAACTACATATATTAACATGATATTTCAAAAATGTATCGGGCTGGATATGTTCTTGTGGATCAGGCATTAAACGGTAGAAGTACGCATTCTACCGAGTGCCCTTCTAGTTTAATAATTGAATGTTACACTTTTTGGGGGTAAAAAAAGGTTTCTTCTACTGAAAATTGGCAAAATTGAGGGTTGCCTGTGCTATTGTAAGCCATAATTAAAGTTGGAATCTCTGTTGGAATGATTTGAACAATAAGATGATGCGGTGTGTTGTGGTATATGGGAAGTATGTGATGCAGTTCTCTGTGGCACTTGACAGGTGTTCCGCAAAGATCTGATCAGTGCAATGAAAGTGCCAGATTCACAACAGCTGAACACTGAAGAACTACTGCTTATGTCTGATCCTTGGCGCCCAGAGTGGGAAAAAGGTGTTCAAGTACCTGTAAGCCCAGAAGTTGTCCCCCAGCCCAGTGTCAGGTACAAGCCACTCTTGCTTGCTTGTTTCGGTAATTGTTTAATGGTGGTTGGAGAGGGGTAAATTGTGGGGTGGAGAGTGGGAAAGGGAAGCTGTTAAGTGAATTTCTTATCCTGCAGTCGTAATTGTTGTGTATGAAGGGTAATAATAGTACATTGAGGTTTATAACAATGCTGCGCCTTTGACAGATTACTCCGGGAGCGGGATCGAACGCCGACGTTCACGCGGACCAGGAAGTATATCAGGTTGTCTGACCTGGAAACACCAAACCCTGGCTACGCAGCCATTGGTTCCCTCATCGCTTGTACTTGTCCTTACGACTTGGACGACATAGACTCCCATTGGCTTCAAGCAACAAACGGCCTACTTCGTGCATTGGGTGCGAAGATTCATTGGCTTGCCTTTTTTTAACATTCCTATCAAGAACTTCTTATTGCATGGATTTTGATGTTCATCACAAATAATTGTGGTCTTGATTAAATAAAAAGCGAATAATAATTGTTTTCAAAAGGCTAATTTTGTAACCTTTAACATTATTTTCCAATTTTAAGAACAGATTTGATCTTGGTTATGTTATCGTATTGATGCTTGCCTCATGATACTGTAATCTCAAGTTTAAATCCACATATACAAGTCCATTGTCTTCTAATGTCTGTAATACAGAACTCGTAAACACTTGTCCATGTCTCGTTGCGTCATTGTCATGCATGTAATGTATCTACAAGCAAGCAGTTGTGAAAAGCATTTTGTTAAAGCTTAAGCAATATTTTGATGGAAGTTGAAGCAGTTTAGCAGTTTTCATCATCACAAGTCAACAAAAATTATTGCAAAAACAAAACGGGAAGTAAACATCAGAAAAAAAAAAAAAATCTAAATTTAGGAACTTGTGCAAACGAGACAAATTCTGACATGAGGAAAAAATAAATTTTGGACCGTGGGTGTACATGTCAGGTTTGTGTCGACAAGGATGTGCTTAGACTGTTCAGAGTTTAGATTTTTTTTTTTTAATTGTCAATGGAAAAGTTGAGGCTTAAAATGCAAGATACTTCCTTTGACGAATTTTTCTGTAACATCTTCCAAAATCTAGCTCATCTTACAAAGCTTTGGCTATCTCAACCACTCCAAATTATGTAAATACTAGCAGGGTATACTTGTACATTGTCAGCAAAAACGAACCGTGCGTGCTCCCTCATTGTCTCGGGTCGCTCATGTGCAATTTTTTTTAACATTAATTCTATTTTCATTTACAAATGCTTTCCAATAGTTCTGTGATTCCCCCCATGTATCAGCTTTGATGTCCGTTGGCATGCAAAATTACCATGCTTCCCCATTGTCTCAGATCACTCACCTACATTTATTTTTGTTCATCTGCGGATGCTTTCCAACGGTTCTGTGATTTATTTTAAATTTTTTTTCCCCCGGTGTATCAGCTTCAGTGTCTGTCGACACTTAGAATTTCCGCTTTTTATGTCACCCGGAAGGTACTGAACATTAATATCAGTGAGTGGTTATAATGAGCTTCATATATTAGATTAAGCTCATTTAAATGAGTTTTTTGAGCTCTTCTTCCACATTGGATAATTCAAATGATGGTGTTGTTTCAAAAAGTATTCTCATAATGACAAGTTTTTAATGGAAGCTCACTCATCCATGTTGCAGTCACTTTATTTGCTTATGTTTTTTTTCATTCTCTTCCTCGTTCTATCCCACCCAAGCTTGCTCTTGCGGTGTCACCCTGTGAGCCGTGCATATGTTCAGCTTTTTTAAAGCGTAATTTGTGTTTTCCATGTTCCTGAACAAATTTTGCCAATTTAATTCCTCTTGATTCTATGTAGAATCAGCATATTTTTCAGAGCTGCTACTGAAGTACTTGGGGGGGGGGGGTGATCTGTGAAATATCTAGCTTGTGTTGTCATATGTGCAGGCATTCCGGAGCTTTCCGAAGGTGCAATGGAGCGGACTCTGCAAGCCTTGGAAGTTGCGAGTGCAGAGAGGGCACGTGTTGCCATCGCCACTCAGGAAGGCTTGGGTATCGAGTACGATGAGGATGTTGTGTGCGACGTATGCCGCTCACCTGACTGTGAAGACAGCAACGAGATGGTTTTTTGTGATCATTGCAACGTTTGCGTGCACCAGGTGTGTTTGTGTGACTGAGATAGTGGTGCAATGATGATATTTTCATGTTTTTCCTTGACAACATCATACTGGTTAAATTGCAGAAGTGGGATGGAAATCAACATGTAGGAGCCGTTTGGCTTGCTGCTTCTGGGAAAACGCATTCCAAGTGACTTTTTGCCCCTTTGACTGTGATAAATATGTGTAATCAAGCAATTGTTTGATAGTGGCATCGTGTGAGTTCATTTGATGTTTTGTTCCTAATAACACTTCCTCATGCGTGCCACTTTCGTAGCAATTAACACTTTTCAACTTGAGTGTTGTCATCTCTGGATTTTGTCCTTTTGCCTTGTAGTAGTGTGGCTGGCTTCGTTTTCTATTTGAGTTTTGTGAAAGAAGGTTTTCTGCACTGGTTACTAATTTGAAACGGAGCTGTGTTAATTGGCCTGGAACTTGTCTTCCAGTGCCAGCTTTCCCCTTGTGGACGACACTGAATTATCTACACCTAGTTTAGTCGATCTGCAATGTTGCACTTGAAATTTTTTTTTCTGTCGAAAGCTTTATTATTCAATCTTAATTTTATTTCTATTTTTACATTTACCGAAGGCTCCTGCTGGAGTTTGTGCCATAATGTTGCTCATTGTGAAGTTTAAAAAATATATCTGCTTTGCTTTTTTTTATTTTATTTATTTTTCCCCTTACTCATTTGTATTCTGGATTAAAAAAATTTAAACTTTATTTTGATGATTGCTTGTAACTTTGTTGAAATGAGTTTTAAATTTTCATGTTGGTAATTCTTCAGGTAGCCTCACTCTGCCACTATCCATTACTCACACCCATTGTCTTATTACCCTCACCAGAGAAGAGGATACTGCATTTGGGTCCACTTGTTTGTCTGCACATTACATGAGTGTGTATTAATTACTTTAAACCCTTTAGAACTCCAAGACCCCTTAAAACCTTTCCAACCCTGAGACTCATGATGACCCTAAGGTCCAGGCAGACCCATAAAGACCCTAAAACACTGAAGATCCCTAAAACCCATTATAACCTTGAGAACCCTTAGACCCTTTATAACCTGAAGACCCTATCGAACCCTAACACCCTTTGAGACCCTTTAGATCCCTTGAGACCAATAAGGCCCATCATTAAGACCCTTGAGACCAATAAGGCCCATCATTAAGACCCTTGAGACCAATAAGGCCCATCATTAAGACCCTTGAGACCAATAAGGCCCATCATTAAGACCTTTGAGACCAACAAGGCCCGTCATAAAGACCCTTGAGACCAACATGGCCCATCATAAAGACCCTTGAGACCAATAAGGCCCATCATAAAGACCCTTGAGACCAATAAGGCCCATCATTAAGACCCTTGAGACCAATAAGGACCATAATTGAGACCAATATGGCCCATCATTAAGACCCTTGAGACCAATATGGCCCATCATTAAGACCCTTGAGACCAATATGGCCCATCATTAAGACCCTTGAGACCAACAAGGCCCTTAGATCCTCGTTGACCCTTTAGAACCCCGAATATCTTTACACTCCTTTCGACCCTTTAGACTTTAGAGCTTCACACCTGTCAGATATTTTAATACCCTGCAGACCCCTTTAACCTTTAGACCCTTTCGACCTTTTTAGACCTTTCGACTATTTGACCTTTACACATTTATGACGACACCATTTAGACCTTTAATTTGCAATCGATGACCTTTCATTTAGTACATTCTTCCATTTATTTACCACACAAAATACACCACACAAAGCACGTCCTGGTGAGGGTCTGCAATCTGATTGCTCTTTCTTGTTCTTATTGTGATTATTATTAACTAGACGACCCGTGAACCCGTTGGGTTCCTGTTGTGACAGCGGTTGATGGAAAAAAAAAAATCATTTCAAGAAAAAAAAAAAAGATAGCCTCAGCGAACTATACTACCATAATTTATGTGCCATATGCCATATCCATAAAATTATGGATATACAGCGAACTATACTGCCGGGGTTGTTTGCATTGATCAAATACTCCCGAAGAGTACTTGACTGAATCAGGAATTAATTTTTTTAATAATTCTTTTTCGTTGCCGATTTGAACGAAACTTTGATACTGCACACCACAGGCGAATGGTGAGTAAGGTGGCCCTAAAATTTTTGCACTATCGTGTACCGTTTTGGCTGTATTTCGGGAAAATACATTCATACAAGATGAGAGTTTTAGTAATATACTAGATGACCCGTGAACTCGTTGGGTTCGCGTTGACAGCGGTTGATGAAAATAAATAAAACAAATGACAAAATTTTATTATTATTTAGTGGTCAAACTTTAACTTGAAGAAAATTTGAGCATTTATCTCAGGAGTCATCGTTTGGCCAACTGGTTCCTCGAGGGATATCAACACATTCTCCATGGTTTGTCCTTGTGCTTTATGGACCGTCATAACAAAACTTGAATCGGGAATTGATTTTTTAATATTTTTTTTTGTTACCCGATTTTAACGAAACTTGATACTGCACACCGCAGGCGAATGGTGAGTAAGGTGGCCCTAAAATTTTTGCGCTGTTGTGTACCATTTTGGCTGTATTTTGGGACTATATATATATATATATATTGTTGTCTGGCGTGCGGACGACCGCCTTCAGCCCGATTGCGGCCGCGCACGCCCACCGAACATGGTAATCTAGCCGCAGCTTCCGGATCAACGCCGAAACCCAGCTACGGGTGTTTTTAACACACCATAAACAGCCAACTCTTCTGTCCACGCGCTACAGGGTCAATCGCCAAATTGTCGATATACCTAACTATTCGCGTGGACAGAAATGCCGGGAGTTTATACCTCGACGGAGCCTGCATGAAAACGAGCCACTTAAGCAGCTCGTTCCGTATGCGATTGCCGAGCGGTTTTATATCGCCAAGCCCCGTCGGACCAGATGTACGTTTTATCGGCTTATAATCAGCCAGCTAATATCCTGAACGCAATTATGGCAGTCAATGGCAGAAAGTGATACAACGAGCAGGTTAACATTCAAAAATGAGGGTATTTATTTTAAACGCACATATACAATGAATGGGGGAATGGGACCGGACACGAGCAAAAACCGACAGCTGACGTCTATTTGTTATGTACACAATCATGCACTTAACAGTTTGTTACTTGTGGACAAGGTGCCACAGACTTTCATGCAAAACCCCAGAAAGAAAGAACAGGGCTCGTGAGCCTTTATAACTGCTCGGAGCCGGGATGACCGAAGGGGCTCAGAGACTGAGCGGGCTACCTGGCCACCCTCGTGGTGACTCGCTGGGTCCTGGTTCGGTGACCCTCGGTGTCTTTGCCCGGACCCCCGAGCTCCGACTGGCTCCCTTGGTCGTCTGGCCCCCACTGCGGCCTGGTCTCGCCGACGATGCGCTGGAGGAGTGAATGGGTCTCGCCTCAGGCCTCCTGGTTGCACCGGCGAATCAACTGCCCGAACTCCGAACTCTTCAGCTCCCAAGGGGGCGTCTCTCCACTCTCACCGCCAACCGCAAGCCACGAACTCCAGACTCCAGACTCCAGACTCTCTCTAACGGCCCAGCCCAACTCAAGCCCAACTGGCTTCTCAGCATTCCAGCACGGCTCTTTATCGGGTTCGTGGGGGGGGGGGGATGCTCGCTCTTTCACTTTCGACCCTTCACCCCCGGCTGGCTCCGTCCCTCTCACTTTCGATTGGCCAGCTCCTTCAGAGGGTAACGCCGTTTTGATCCGATGTTGCCGTCAAACGCGGCCGTGTTAGAGATCATCGTCAACACGCGGCCGTGGGTTGTCATTGTTGTTATTGTCATTGTTATTGTCGTTGTTAAAATAAAAGATAGAGACAGAATAACGGCTAACTGAAGATGCACAGCCCGGCACACGAATAATTCCCGTTATACATTGGTGGGGAAATCTAACCTGGAACACACACTTACCGAAATAACTGACCTCTGGGGAACCTGAATGGTGTTCTGTGAATTTTCACAACCGTAACTATATATATATATATATATATATATATATATATATATATATATATATATATATATATATATATATATATATATATATATATATATATATATATATATATATATATATATATATATATATATATATATATATACACACACACACACACACACACACACACACACACACACACACACACACACACACACACACACACACACACACACACACACACACACACACACACACACACACACGATGAGAGTTTTAGTAAGATACTAGAGAACCCGTGAACCCGTTGGGCTCCTGTTGTGACAGCAGTTGATAAAAAAAAAATCATTTCAAAAAAATAAAGATAGCTCCAACGAACTATACCGCTGAGGTTGTTTGCATTGATCAAATTCTCCCGAAGAGTACTTGACTGAATCGGAAATTTCTTTCTTAATTTTTTCGTTGCCCAATTTGAATGAAACTTGATACTGCACACCACAGGAGAAATCCGAGTAAGGTGGCCCTAAAATTTTTGTGCTATCGTGTACTGATTTGGCTGTATTTCGGGAACATACATACATACATACAAGATGAGAGTTTTAGTAATATATAGTTTGATAATAACATGGCAATTGCTTATACAGTCATACCTGGTTTACGTTGGGGATGCTTCCTGAAAAGTGTGACAAATATAAAAACAACGTAAATCAAAGCAATTTTTCTCATAAGAATTAATGGAATAAGTGGGGGGATGCGTTCCGAACAACACCACTTCACGTATTACATTTCGCTTTTTACGAATGATATTACCCTTTTTTTACATTAAAGACAGTTATATTCAAGTAGGTACACATATTAAAAATAAACAATTACAAGACTCATTTAAATAAAATAAACCTCTTCCGGAAGTGATTCAACTGAGTGGTACCTCTTCTTTTTCCTCATTCAATGAACGGCATTTTTACCCTGTGCACGCAAAGTGAAAAGCGGTGTTAAGCAACTTGTTAATGTCTCTCCATCTGATCAGTTTATGGTTATCGGTTACGATCGAAGAACAACTTATTTATATCTCGTTATATTTTGAACACAAATCGGAACATTAATAGAAGACAAGTTTCTCATTTTGCCATACTTTGGCTTTGAATTTGTTCCAATTGTGCATGCACAGAGGAGAGAGATAATTTTTTTTGACTTTGCCTTCCTGGCAGTCACAGAAAATTGAAAATCGCTCCAAACAGGAAACTTATTGCTCTTAAGGACGTTATAATGTACACAGTCATGAATAATTAATCTATAACATGTTAGATCGGGTGGTGTAATCGGCCCTGGGTAAAACGGTAGTAAAAGATGGAATTGATTTATTTATACGCCTTTAAACCTCTTTAAACCTTTCTTGGCCCCCGTTGGACATAGTCTGAAACGGGGGCTTATGGATTTGGTTTCGATTTTCTTGTGCGTGCATGTGTCCACAATCATATATCGGACATGGATGGACCAATTGTATTTGTACTTGCCACAGACAAGACATGATGGTATACATACGTGCGTCATCTGTTTTTGACCATCATTTCCAAGATGGCCGACTGGCAGCCATTTTAGTTGTAAAAAAAAAAACTGATGTTTAACACGTCCTCAACCACTTCTCGGACATGCATTCCAGTTCAAACTTGATACACAGATAATGAATGATGGCTTGCATAAGCACGTCATTATTTATTGAGATCAGATCCAAGATGGCCGACTGGCAGCCATTTTAGTGGTTAAAAAAAAACAACTAATGAACACGTCGCAACCATTTCTCCGACACGCGTGGTCCGATTTTATTTATTTATCTATTTTTTGTTTTTTTTTTCCCCCAAACCTGGCACGAGCACAGTACACAATGATGTACACTTGCACCGAACTTTATTTTGCGATCTGATTAAAGATGGCCAACTGGAAGACTGGTGGCCATTTTCGTTGTAAAACACCTGATGTCGAACACGTCCTCAACCATTTCTCAGACAAGCATTTACCAATGTTGTTCAAACTTGGCATGCAGATAATGAATGATGGCTTACATATGCTGGTCATTTTTTTTATTTTTTTTGAGATCAGATCCAAGATGGTGGCCATTTTGTTGCTTAAATGTGTCCCCAACCATTTCTCAGACCTGCATGGACCGATTTTTGTTTAAACTTGGCACAAGCACAGTACATGATGGCATACACATGCACCTCACTTTATTTTGCCATTTGATCAAAGATGGCCGACTGGTGGACTGGTGACCATTTTAGTTGTGCATAAATATGGGCTTGCCCTTTAACTCAATCGAGCAAAATTACTCAAACAATGTGGGCTATATTTTGTATTTTTTTAAACTTGTTTAAATTGAAATATATTGTACTTGAGCACTGTATAACACAAATTGCCATCATAATACAGTAAAAGCTGTATCTGGCACCCATGGGACTTTACCTCTGCCAGTTAAATATGCCGCTTATCTATATAATTACATAGAATGGTACAAAAGAGTAATTTGTTCAACTTTGCCTGTGAAAAATTGTGTTATGTGGAGGGGGGGGCAGATCCATTGCAAGATTGGTAAGCATAGTATCATCCATGTGTGTCACGAAGGTTAGATTGCCATACAACAGGGATCTGTTGAGAGTAAGTCGGTTGTTACATGTGGAGCTGAGGAGGCAGCGTATGTAATTTATAGACACGGTAGAGATTAATTATGTATCTGCAAAACCACTTATTTGTGGGTGGAGCTAGGTGTGGACTTCCCAAACCAGAGGCACATGTGCCACAGTTGTGCATCTTGGCCGATTATGATCTCTCTGGCCAGTGTGTGCCAGCCATGGTGGTGCAGTGGGCTGTAGAGCCCAGAAGAAAATATGAACTTTTATTTAAATGGAGCCCGGCCCCCCATGGGTGGAATTGGAAAAGAAGTGTCTGCCCAGAAGCACCAGGAGGAGGGGAAGGAAGAAAATTTCCTCCACGAGACAGGAGAGTCCTGCACGAGAGTTGAGACCAGGGAATCCACCAGGAGAGAACAGTGTGCAAGAGATGCTCATGCATGAGAGTCCACCAGGACAGCACCAAAAGAGGCTCATGTGGAAAGGGGGGGGCACCTCGCTTGGAGGGGAATCGACCAAAGCTGGGATCACCCTGTGTTTTTGGAAGGCCTGGCAGAAAAAGGACAAAGGCGACCATGTGGCCAAGTTGAAAGCCTATCCATCGCTGTCTCTACTCGTTGCTGGTTCTCGTCTCCTCCCTGGTGTCTCAAGCGGACATCATCGAGTCCTGCGTTCACCCTGCGCATCGTAAATTAAAGGGAAGTCCCACCTGCATAATTGTTGTGTTATGAAAGAGTTTTCTGTTGGCACCCACTGGGTGCCAACACAGACAGGAACTGAGCTTTATATACAAGATGTTGCATGTATCCGAGCTAAAGTGTCACAAATCAAGTTTTGTCTGCAACCATTTATTTCTCCATTCTGTATAAGTTTGCATATTCCCATCCCCATTTTTGTGTCTCTTGACTCACCTGGTTTGTTCCGTTTATTATAGTATCTTGTCGACCCTCTTCCCTGTGCTTTGCTTGATAAAACAAGGACAAATGTGTCCAAGAGCAGCGTCCTAAAGGTTTTGTTGGCTAACAAAAAAAAAATTACATTTTTTTTAAAAAAACAACAACTTCCGATATTTCGTCACGTGCCTTCATTAAGCCAATAGCGAAACCCGTCATAATGTATTTATGTATTTACGATATATCGTGTATTCACAAAATAAATAATGTATTTACGAAATTACAATACGATAAATCGAATAATCTTTAAATAGTAACGTGAACTTTTCGAAACTTTAAAGCAAATGTCCGAATATATTTAAAAGTTCATGATAGACGCTCTCAAAAGGCACCGTCTATGTGAGGATGTGTACATGTGCTCAGTATTTAAGGAGATCCGGATCTTGTATATACAAGAGCCGAGTCCTCGAGATTAAGGTATTGTCTTCACAAGAAAAACAACGCCGAGCTCTCTATGAGCAGTGTTCGCTACGCAAGACGCTGCTAAAAAATTAATCCTTTAAAAGGTAAGAAAGCATGTTTCAACCATCTCCTCTCCCTGTTGGCTTGCCATCGTTTTGGCTCATTTGGAAGACCTTGGGGAATGGTAAAAGTAAAGTAATATTAAACGCAGTGCATTTAAAAAGACCGCTTTGACCATCCCTCGGGACGAAAGGTCCCGGCTCTGAGGAATTCCGTATCAACGGATACTTGGACGTGACAATAGATTCAATAATGACATTATTACAGTGCAGGACAAGGTAGTTACCAATGAATTTTGCAAAACAATAACGTACCTGCATCAGATAACATATACTAGTCTTGAAGTTGATGGACAATCTAAACTCTAAAGTGTCATCGTCTGTGTTGTAACCAAGTTTGAATGTAAAACGTATATTCGCGCTCCACCCATGTTTTGCTTCATGCATATTTATGCTCCGCTCATGTGTCATGTCATCTCTGCTGCAAGTGAGTAAGAGCGCCGCTGCCCTGTCTGGCGGAAGGTGGTTGTATGTGGAGAAGGCACAGTTTTTATCGTCGCACTTGGAGTGTTTGAAGATAAATAAAAAATGATTTTAAACTCCACAAGTGTTGGTTCAACTTCCTGGAGCATTCGTTATTCAATAATCAGGACACATAGGCCATTCCAGGATAACGTCCACTTTCTCAGACTCGTCGGGCTCATCATCTTGTAAATCTCGAGGTTTTCTTGAACCATTTCCTTTTGTCGGACTGCTGCATTGGTTCTTGCCTCTTCCTCATGAAATGTTCTTGTGCGAGGTTCCGCTGCATCACTTCCTCGGTGCTCTAAGCTTTCTGCCTTTCAGCAAACTTTGCAAGCGTGTTAAGATCTTTATCAGGGGTGTGTTGCATTTCTAATCGGCTTGCTATCATTTGCCAAGCCAAGGCGTTCCTTAACCGTTTTGTTGGAATGCTTGCTCAAGTGCTTAAGCAACTAGGTGAGGGCTCTACATGTCTAATGTGTAACATTAAAAAAATGCATGGGTGTCTTTTTATTTTATTTTAATTATGTTATAATTTTACACAGTTGACATACTTTGCATGGAGGCAATCAAGGCAGTCTTATCATCAGCAGCATTACTCAATTGGAGGTCAAAATAGTGGAATGCAAGTATTTAACAAAAGTCAATGACGTCCTACTCAGCGACACATTTTTATTTATTTATTTATTTTAACTTTTAGACATTGGGCAACTTAACTTGCACGAAACACTGCCATGATTGCTTCCATGGTAGGTTTTTCAAAAAGACGTCGCTGCGTATAACGTTATTGATGTTGAAATTTTGACCCCCATTTCAGTGTCGCTGCAGCCGGCATTGCCTGGGAATTATAATTAAAAGAAGAAAAAAAAGTACCGATTTGTGTCATACGAAACAACTCTGATTGAAGACTAACATATACTATGTTGCATGTTCACCTGAAATAAGAAATAAATACTGTAAGAGTAATTGCACATGTATTTTATAAGCTACCTTTTGTTACAGTAGTTAAAACATAAAAGTAACCATTTTGCTTGTGGCAGTCATTGCAATGCCTCTGAAATTCTGGTACGAGTAAAGATTGATTTATAAGCAACATGTCACTTTGCCCGGCAGACAGAAACTAGCAGCATTTGAGGTCCCAAAATGTGCCGCGGTTTTGTGTGGCACGTTTCTGGCCCGTTGGAGGGAAAGGCGTGGTCTGGCTAATGTGCGGTGCTTGTGACGCTGGGGGAGAAGGGCGAAGCCGTGTCCTCTATAATGGGCGTCGCTTGTCTCACAGACAGGAACTGAGCTTTACATACAAGATGTTGCATGTATCCGAGCTAAAGTGTCACATATCAAGTGTTGTCTGCAAACTACATCCATTAATTATCACGATAAATCGCTAACCATTGTATCGCATCATCACAAAGACTATCGCGATACTTTGATATTTTAGTGTATCATTCTACCCATTGGTGGAAGCATGGGGTATTTTTGATTTTCTAACTTTTTCTTTTATAAATAGTTGATTTGACTCTTCCCTCACAATCCCCCAGGCATGCTATGGTATTCTGAAAGTCCCAGCAGGCAGCTGGTTGTGCCGTGCATGTGCCTTGGGTATCAGGCCGCGTTGTCTGCTCTGTCCCAAAGTGGGCGGTGCCATGAAGTCAACGCGTTCTGGAGCACGATGGGCCCATGTCAGTTGCGCACTCTGGGTGCCTGAGGTACAGCAACATCCTGATTTGACTGCATGCTTTTTACTTCTTTTAATTTTAACTTCACCAGATAACCTCTGAGGTTGATGATATTGATTCCTCACAATCACCCCTCAGCCCTCACAATAAAATTTGTTCAGAGGTCAAGGTTCAGAGAAGAAATAAACCACATTGGGTTGAGTGGTCACCATCCCCCCCCCCCCAACAATGAAGCAGTGTGGAACTGGTAAACAAGGGATGAGGGTTGGGCAAGGAACAACTCGTTCGGCAGGCACCACAACAAGTAGAGGGCAATCGGACAGGACAAGGGAACAGAATATGGAGCAGTCGACAAAGGACGAGCAAAGTGGAAAAGGTGACAGAGTAAATATGAGGAAGTGTAGGTGGATTAGAAATGCGTGAAAATAGAAAGGATCAGTCATTGGACTCGGGGTATCATGAGACAATGGTTTGCAATTTTGAATGAGTGAATGGAAGAATGTACATGGACAGATTCAAGGCTGTGATTTGGCAATCTGGAAGAGTGTATGTAAGCAGTGAGCTTATATTTTGGGCATACAAGGCCGAATTGATTCGATTTTTGTGAAGATCTGGATCGGGATCGGATAGTAGAATTTTTAATGATTCTTCACCTTTGAGGGATAGGGCCAAAAATGATGATTAGCATGATATCTCAAAAAGTTATGGACGGATTCGGTCGAAACTTTGAGTGAGTTGAGTAGATGACAAGAACAAACAAGATTCGATTTTCTTGACGATCTGGGTCCTGATCCGGCCCATCAGTGGGATACAAAACGTAAACTGTTCAGCCTGGCAGAGGTACGCGCTCTACTGAGTGCTGCTCTAGGTTTGCTATTGAGCCTCTTCCTGCATGGCCTAGATTCCACTACTTCCTGGAGTACAAGGTGAGATCCAGCAGCAGCATCCCACAGTGGATAGTCGTATTGATCTACACCACTGTGGATGCAGGTCTTGTAAACTTCTAGGAACTGAGAGCAAGTAAGGAATATATACTCGCACTGCAGAGAATTCAATGTGTTCCCTGTTCTGGAGGCCATACTAGATGCATAGCTCAGGAAAGATCATGGCAGATTGTATATCTAAAGAGCTCCAAAGACCACCTCTGCCTGAGCAGAAGTAAATTGGAGTGTTGGCTATCCTGATTTTATCTTGACAAAGTGAGTGTGTAGGACTTTGAGGTGTTGAATGACAGATTCCAGGTGATTTGACCAGCCTATTATTTTCTCCAGAATGGAAAACAAGGGTATGTAGCAGCATTCCTTTTGTTGTTGTGGAAGACTTTCTGGGACATTGTGGAGTTATCCACAAAGTCATCTAGTCTTTCCAAAGATAAGGGGAGATCGCAAATGTAAACCAGGAACAAAATATGTCGAGGGACACCATCCTTCTAAGTTTCGGCCAGGATAGGACAGACTATTAATAGAAATCAGGAGCTGGCTTGGTGCTTTTGCAAATCTTTTCCTCCTCCTTCCAGGTGAGTATTGGCTGTCCAGAACGCATGGAGCCGGTTACAAAAATATCCCATGTGCCAGCCAGTCGGTGGTCTCTCATCTGTTCTGTCTGTCGTGAGAAGACTGGAGCATGTATCCAGGTCAGATGTCTTTTTGGATGAAAATTACTATATCTCTCCTTTCCTCTCTGTCCCTCATCCCTTGGTGAATTTGGTTTGCTTGAGGCTTTCTTCCATGTGGTTAAAAAAAAAAAAAAAATTCATAGATGGATAAATTATTAAGTGTCAGGGTTGGCTGATGGGATGGCTTTGAGGTGTACGCACACTTGCCTCCAAGCTGTGTAGCCTGGTTTCCAAATCTCTCCCAGCTATAAACTGTCATCCCATTGTTTCACAGGCAAGGTGATTCATCAGCGGGTGTGCCCTCTCTCGGATGGGACATTAAACTGACGTCCCTTCTGCTGGCATTAGTCGGTGGAAGCTAAAAGATACCACTGTGATCTTCGCGAAGTGTAGGCAAACTATCCTGGCCAAATTCCTTCCCTAACCTTAGTCGAACGTCAGGCCTGACCATGAAAGAGACTTTGGCCAAGCTTCCCCCAACCAACCCCTCAAGAATGTGGGAATAATTGTGCCCGTTAATGAAGAAGGAGAAGAAGTTAAATTATTAAGTGTTGCAAATTAGTCATCTGCTTAAAGTTCCTTTTGGGTGTTATGTGATGTTTTTGGATGTTAATCTTAACATCACCAGATAACCTCTGAGGTAGATGATATTGATGCCTCACAACCACCTCTCAGCCCTCACAATAAAATTTGTTCAGAGGTCAAGGTTCATAGAAGAAATCATCCACATTGGGTTGAGCAGTCACCACCCCACCAACACACAAAGTATCTTTTGGATTGATTTTTACAACATGGCTGCCTCACCACAATATCTATGATGCCATAATTATCATGAAAACATACTGCATGAGTCGTCGCTCCTATAGTGAAAATTTGGACACTCCTCATATTGCCTCATATTGTTGTGTTTAGATGAAGCGTAGCATTTTAAGCGGAATTTTTCTTGCTATTGAAGCCATAAAATTGGACATGTACTGTCTCGAACCTGTTTTACAGAGCATATTTTTTTGAGTTTTTGAGTTGCAAACTGCTCAAAACAACCTGTCCTTACATACACTGACTGGCTTTACAAATATTCTTCCACTTCCTTTCTTCTATTTACATGTAAAATTTGATTAAAAATAGATTCATGGCTGTGGAAACTGCATCTCAATCAATTGTCTATTTTCATATGAAAACGTTTTTAACCTTTAAAAATAGCAATCTTTTATGTTTTTTTTTTTATTCTGTATGCTTCCGCTGACGAAGTCGCTGGAGGCATTATGTTTTTGATGTTTTCATGTAGTATGTTTTCATGATAATTATGGCATCATAGATATTGTGGTGAGGCAGCCATGTTGGAAAAACGGAAAAACTTTGGATGCCTGTATCTCCGAAACCACTGCATGGAAAAAAGTGAAACTTGGCACACGTGAAATACTCCCCATGGCAAAGAAGTGTGATTTAAAAAAAAAATAATTAAAATGATATCATAGGTGGCTTCATTATGATGTCATAATTGCATACGTCAAACTCTTTATTCGATCAGCATGAAAATTGAGGGTCATGTCGGTCTAAATTGTATGAGGGAAGAAAAATTGATGACGTCATCGGTTTTGTGGTTCTGCAGCCATTTTAATTTTTTTTAAACCTTAAAAAATTATCTTCTCCGAAACGGCTGAACAGATCGAGGTGGAACTTTTTAGGTATGATCACCTATCCATGAGGAGCAAAAGGTTCTCCACCTATGACATCATAGGTCACATAGTTTGGCAGCTTTGACTTTTTAAAGGATAAACATTTAAAAGTCTTCCTCTCCAGAACGGCTTGACAGATTGAGGGGAAACTTCACCCACATGCTCCCCAAGTCCTGGCGATACTGTGGTGTTCACGAATAATTAATAGGTCACGTGGCCTGACAGCCAGATTGCATTGAACGGAAATCCTAAAAAAGTTATTTCTCTTAAACGGCTTCATCAATCGATGTGAATCTTCACAATTATGATCTAGTCATCATGGGGAATGTACGTTTTAAATTTCACCCTGATTTGACGCATGGTCTGGCAGCCAGAATTATTTAATTTTTGAATCTGGGTTCAGGGATTTAAATCAAACTTGGTACAAGAATGTATGTATAATGGTGTAATAATGTGGGTGAAGGCATATATGTCGATGTCGATGTGACATTGAAGAGTGCCATTCTAGTTTATTTCTTGTAAGCCAGTGGAATGGAAGCTGAAATAATTATCCAGGATGATGCAGAGTAAATGACATTGCACGTGTGTGTGTGTGTGTGTGTGTGTGTGTGTGTGTGTTTGTGTGTGTGCAGTGCTCTGTAAAGAGCTGCATCACAGCATTTCATGTAACGTGCGCGTTTGAAAGTGGCCTTGAGATGCGGGCAGCACTGGAAGGCTCAGAACAGGTTAAGTTCAAAGCCTTCTGTGCTAAGCATGGGCGAAAGAAAGTCTCAGCAGGTCCTGAAGGAGCAAGAACATCAGGACCTGAAGGATCTCGAGATGAAGGAACAGCGCATACATCTAGCGCAGTGGAAAAACAAACTGCGGAGGAACTCAGCAATTTGCGTGCACGGAAGCTGCAGCAGCTCAAGGTGAGGAAACGACCAAGCATTTGAATTATGAGTATCATGCAAGGGATTGTGACTTTGTTTATGATGGTGTGATCATTTTTTGATGCCTGGACGAGTGCAGTATTTTTTGACGTACAAGTAAATACTTTTTTTTTTCTTCCTGGAAGTCTGGGCCTTGACATCCACTCAGAATCGATTTATCTATGGTTTAAAACATTGAATTTCATCAATGAAAAAACATTGCAGTGTGATATTTTCTGAAATAAATTGTATAATTGTTAAACTTTAAGGTCCACCAACGAATGCTGGCAGAAGGGACACCCATTTATCGTCCATCTGTGGGAAGATATGCACATTGATGAATCACCCTGCCTGTGAAACATCAGGATGACGGTTTATAGCTGGGTTGGGATTCAAACCCAGCTAGACAACTTAGAGGGTAGTGTGCATACCTCTAGAGTCAAGACCATCTTGTCACAACTGAACACTGGCCACTCATGATGTACACTACAACACCACTCTATCGTGGGTTACATTCCACCAGCCCATGTGATTGGGTGAAACACAATGCTAAATGTGTAAAAAAAACCGAAGGCAATGATAAAACAGGATTTAGTTCAATACATATACATGCAGTTCCATAAAAAAAATGAAATTACTTTTATACATGCAATGGTGCTTTTGCATTATAATGCATATAACGAAACATAAATAAACAAATGATATGTTGAACAGCTGCATACACAAGTCACACATACACATGTACACAAATCCTTGAGATTGCACGGGACAGAGCCACGAAGCTTTGGTGTTGGGGGTGGGGGGGCAGGGAGTGATGTCACTTCCCAGACCACTGGTTACCAGGTGTGGCATCTTTTAGGACAACGTAATTTTTCTCTCTACATTCAGCGAGGCAACATAGTTTGGAGATTTTGCTGTGTGGTTGTACCAGGATGTTGCCATTCTTGGTTTACTGGATGTTTGTTTGTTTAAACCTTCTATCTAGTACATAGATATTGTACGACATACATACTGTACTTCATTATTTATTTGCTAACATGTTCCATATATCTGTGATTATTTTCATTGGGCCTTTTACAGTTTTCACTATATCATGGAGAGGAATTAGTATAGCATTGGATACATGTGTTTCGTCTTCTGCCAGTTCAAAATAGCAGGATTTATTGTGATTCTCTGGTTTGTTTTTTGCATTTTTAAAATTGTATATATCTATTTTTTTTACGATTGGCAATCGAGTAACAGCACATTCACAATGATGTCAGACAGTGTTCTCTTTTGGAAATACAAATATTTTGAAGGCCTTATTGTCACATGATGAAATAGCATGCTGGAATGTTGTCATTGAGTATGGTAAAAATGGCCACCCTATCAAATGTGTACAAAATAATATGCTGAAAAACTCCTATGGAGTGAAGACATAAGCCTTGACAAGTCATACCTTTTATTGTCAAACCTTTTCATAACTCTAACAAGAATGAAAAATATGCCAAAATACCAACTTTTGAGATATTGCAAAATAGCCAAATTGTTGATAAATGTCATCCAGCCTAACACAATAATGGCTGAAGCAGTTACAATGATTCCAACAAAAGGAAACGACATTCTGTCTTGGGTATTGTCCACTTACCATAATTTTTTTTTTGTTTTTTTTAAATTTGCTTTTAAAAGCATGACAACATCAACACACAACATTGAACGCCACTTACACATGCACAGAGTGAGATCCGCTCCCGGAAAAATTACCCTCCCCCGTAAAGTCTATCGTAGATTGTGAGGTACAACAAAATGCATAATTTACGAAGGAGAAGAACCCAGAATGGTCTGCTGATGCTTCAATTGGGGGTTCAGAAGCTCATGCCAGTTACTGAAGGGAGCATTCTAAATTCACTTTTCCATATACCGTATGCGTACTATTCAAGCAAATCGTGCAGTACTTCCTCATGTAAATAGATGTGATCATGTGACCCTTTAAAAAGCATCTATCTATAACACTGCACAGGGTGGGTGGTAGTGGAGCATGATGAAATTGGAAATAGTTTGATGTTTTGAATTGGAATATATATATATATATATATATATATATATATATATATTTTTTTTTTTAATTGGCAATCTTATTGAGAAAGCATTTTGATGTTTTTTTTCATCTCAATCCCACAAAAAATAAAATACACAATTGCACCAACCCACATGGCAAATGTACAACTACTACCAACATTGACATTTTCATGGAAGTGTTGCTATTGCCACCTATGACAAAAATTACAAAAGATCTTGTAATGGCAATCCATAAAAGGATTGTGGTGCTGTATTGTGGTTTTATTCCTTCTGACCTTTATTCCTTATTCCGTATGTTCATGCATCTTCTGACCTTGTTTGGTCATTTTTTTTTTATGTTTTTTTCTGACATAATTGAGGACTGTCAGATAAGAATGATTGGTAAAGAGAAAACACGAATTGTATTGTCATTGTTGACATTCATAAAATAGTTTCACATTGCATAGAATTAAAAAAATAATAATTCAAATACAGTATGCTTTGTCCATTCACATCAACCAAACAAGTGTCTGGCCAGATGTTTTTCGCTACACTTTTATTTGCTTGTTGTGTAATTTTTTTTTCCAAGGGTATGCTGATGTTTACATTAATGATTTGCTGTTGTATTTTTATTGTTTGTTCAAATATTGGTTACCAATCTTGTACATTCAGGAGGAGTTCTACACACTCGTGCGCCCGGCAGATGTGGTAGGGAACTTGCATCTTCCCGATCTGTCCGTTGACCTCGTTTTTAATTATTGGAAGTTGAAACGCCAAGCAGCACGCTGCCGTCCCCTGCTGCATCTTTCTGAGATGGCCATTTCGGATGCTGGGGTTTCCAATGCTGAAGGAGAAGCAGATAGTCTGGCACGGCGTGTCCGTATGTTCATGCATCTTCGCCAGGATCTGGAGAGGGTACGCACATGTGAGCTTTATGCCTTAAAATCAGGGGCACACAAAGCCAGAAATATTTTGCAGTGGATTGTGCATCGAGGATCTTGTTTGTCAGTTGCAGAAGAGTGCCTTTTCCACAAGCCCATTTTACAATGGTATTTGCACAAATGCAAGGAAAATGTTCCAATGTTCATGATATCGCGATCTATATTGTGAATGTGCCTTTTTGTGTTCCTCATTTTTGGTATTACAAAATCGAATATGGCCTTTTTCAACACTGGAACATATCTTCAACATATCTTCAACACTGGAATGAAACTGATTGCATTTGTTTTCTTAGTTTTCAGACAATTTGCCCCCATTGTTTGAATTTTCATTGTGTTTATGGTGATGTGATAATATTGTTACCTTTGTGGGATCGAGGGGTAGATATTACCATAGAGCAGATAGGAATGTATAGAGTAGCATGGTCCGAGAATGAGTAGTTGGCCAATTTTGATGTTTTAAGTAGGGAAAAGTTAGCTTAAGAATTGTCCTGTTTGTGCACCATGCAGGGGGTGGTGCTTGGTAATAGTCAGGGAGTATGGTTAAGGAAATTGTGTGTATATCTGTCAACCTCTACCGGAGGGTGCCGGGAGACTCGGCAAGAGAACGAGGGGAGGAGCGTTTGTCGCCTCCCAAGAGGCAGAGCTATGAACGCCTTCACGGGCGGAGTGGAAGACTCATCCCTTGGGGGTGGAGCGTTGCCTGGGGAGAAGGAGGAGGAGCTGAATCGGGAAGTTGGTCTGAGGAGAACACGGCTGGGCCCAGGCAAAAATGCTACAGTTAGAACTATAGTGTATGAGTTGTACTCGTATATTATAGTTGGTAACAGCCCTACTACAGTAATCTGCAGAGAATTACTATAGGAAAGGGATGCTATTTCCGCCTGGGGGAATTGGGTGTGCGGGTCTGAGGAGATCTGGAGATCTGAGAGAAAAGGTTCTGAGGAGAACAAATTGTGGGAGAGTGTTGAGTAGGTCATTCTGCCTGTCTGCCTACCATTTCATCGTTCCTGCCTTGCCCTGTTCATCAACCTGCCCATGTGCCTTTGTCTCATCATCCTGGTCTTGATCTCCCCATCGTCTTCTCGCCTCATCGTCGTCCTTGTCCATCCTCATCGCCTGCTCGTCCCCGCTGCCGCCAGAACTGAGTCCCCCTGTTTTTGTTCCCTTTTCCCATCTGTGACTGAGTCCGGAGTGAGGCGCCTTTGTTTTTTTAGATTCATTTTCTTCTCATTCTATATAATTATTTATTACTTGCATTCCCTTCCTTCCCTCCCAACCCGCTGTCATATTCCTTTCGGCGGATCAATCTTCCACTGGTTGTTTGGATTATGGAAAATAAACCCGTTGGTTTTACAAAAGCTTTAAGTTTCTCGTGTCTCTACTCACAACCCATGCGTGTTGTCCGCCATAATTTGGAATGTCGTCTGTGGGAGTAAAATGCCAGTTTGGCTCATCCGTCCAGCGTCTGTGTTAACTGACCTGGACACGACAATATTAACTATCGTTACTACATGTTTTGGGTATCTCTGGGTTGTATTAGTCTCGTTTTTTGACAGGAAGAATTACAGACAAATGTCAAACATTATATTGCTTTCACTTGATATAAATGAGTTTATTTTCCACAAATGTTAGGCTTATCTGTGCTACCTGTGTACATGTACATGTATTTACCAGCCTCTGTTGCCGAATCTTGCTTCTGCATCTTGCTGTTCGTTGTGTAAAACCATGTATTTAATTCTCACTTCCCCATTCTGTCTAAATTAACATCATCATGATCCACAGAAACGGAATTCCCCTCATTTTCAGTGTTCAACTTTGTCTGAGAATGCAGTGTCAAATTCGTTTTCAGTCATCTGAAGATGTTGGATCAGCCATTCCGCATCAATGACGAGTGATGCATATAAACACTCGTGTAATCCGCTGGATTTTGATATGGTGCCAAAAGAGCGATGGCAATGGCTTGTGTGGGATTTATTTATTTATTTATTTATTTATTTATTTTCAGGATAGAGGCATGGTGTTGGCGTAGTGGTTAGGGTTGCGGCTTGGGATCCAAAAGGTCCTGAGTTCAAGCCCCGTTGGCCGCTTGAATTAATACACCAGGGGGTTGACTCAGCCTGTCATCCTTCCGAGGTCGGCGAAGTGAGTACCAGTGTACTCGGCCCGGTGTATGCCCCGGTTAAAATAGGTGTACCATATCCCTGTGTCGTAAGAGGCGACCAGGGTTGCGTCAGGAAGGGCATCCGGCGTAAAACCTGTGCCAAATCATTATGCGGATCATAACGGATGACCCGCTGTGGCGACCCCTAACGGGAGCAGCCGAAAGAAGAAGAAAATTTATTTTTCAGGATAGGTATGAATGAACTTGATGTGTTTCTCTTCACTCTAAAAACTTTATTGGTTGAACTCATGTAACTATGGATGGTTCTGAACTCGTCATATGTCATGTGAATTTTTATCCCGGCTTTGTTTTGGAAGACAAGTACTGGAGGCCATGAGCATATTCACAGAGCATGGTCGTGACAAAGGCTGTTTTTCCCCATTTAACATGAAAAACTGAACTTTTATGCATTTGTAGGACACAGCAACAGGCCAAGTCATGAACAAAAGGCTTTTTACATGCTACCAGCCATAACCCAAACCGAGTGGAATGAAAGGAAAGTCCTCTTTCACTTTGCTGTGGGAGAATCATGGCGAACCTGTTCGTTCAGAAATCAGGAATTATATATATATATATATATATATATATATATATATATATATATATATATATATATATATATATATATATATTTATTTTGAACGTGTGCACAGTGCTCGAGAGCTAGCTCAGAATCATGTGCTGGGGCCGACAGAGCAGTCGGCACCAATCTGTAGACAGCGTGATGTCACAGGCCAGAATCCATACAAGCGCCGGCGCGATTATTCCGACGGCAGTTCATTTGAACCTTGAAGTCGAGCGAGAGTTCAAATCGAAGAGTTCAGTCGAGTAGAGATGAGTGAGGCTCTCATCATTTTTCTCTGTCACTCTACTGCCTGCATCTTCCCTCTTTCGACCAGTTCACCTTCTTGTCTTTCCTGGTCTCCATGTCTGCCCTACACATGCTCTTAAGAGATGGAGCCCACACCCCACCTTGTAACTGTAGTGTGTGGGAAAGAACCAGCATCCACACCCCCATGTCGTACTTTTCCACAAAACCTCCAGATGAGGGAAGACCTACCCTTCCCTCTCCATCTCTTCTTCATTTCTTTCCCCTTTTGTGTGTCTCATTGTTCTCCTGCATGTGTGGTGACCATAATACTTACAATATACTGTATAAGCTTCAGCCTGCTTCTTTATTATATAGGCACATCGCAGACCAGTTGGTCTTTTTCTGTTACTGTCCTCACCTACTTTAAGTTTCCATTAAATCTGCATTTTCTTTATCCCAGTGTTTTTTCTATATTTTTTTAGAGTGGGTGAGGGGAGGGGGGAATTGGAGGCGTCTCCAGCATGATAAGTTCATTTTATGGAAATTAGCATGCCAAATTCCTTGGCATCCTTACTATAATTCACGGACCGGTATTTGTGGGTTTTTTTTGTTTGTTTATCACTCTTCTCCTACATTTCTGGGCCAATTACATCCAAACTTGCTCCAGAGGATCAGCACGACCCCATTTAATGTATAGGGGTGTTTTTTATTTTTTATCTTTGCCGGTGGTCTTGGGGGTGGGGGGGAGGGAGTGGTGAGGGCAGGGCGCAAATTTTCTTGGGAGGGCACTCTGCTTGTGTAACTCAAGTTGGTGGTGATAAATCTGCATGGGATTAGCACACGCAGCAATTTGGCCTCCCTGCTCAAGGCTTTTCTGTGGGGTTTATCTCTGGTCCTACCCGTTTATTACCGCCGCCAATGAAGGTGAAGGAGGTTATGTTTTCACCCCTTTCTGTTTGTTTGTTACATGCAAAATCGAAGATTTTTCATTATATTGGTTAGTGAATTTCCACCGGTACTCCAGGGGCCTCCGTATGGCCATCTCCCAGGCAGCCCCATCTCCTTGAAATGCTGATCAACCTGCTGCAATCACAAGGAATGTGGTTGGCTCATTGGCCTCCTCCACTCATGAGGCTGCCTCCCTGAGAGAATCTGTTGAGCAGGATCAGCGTAAGGAAAACGAGCCACATGTCCATACAGCCGCAGCTGACGCTCACGGATTATACAGGTAACAAATCTCATTTGAGTCTCTCTTAGCAACCGCTCGTTGGACACAAAGTCCGACCAGCGATTGCCAAGGATTCTCCGAAGAGACCTGGTGCCAAAGGAATCAAGTCTCTGTCTCAGATCCCTGGTCAGAGTCCAAGTCTCACATCCGCAGAGCAAGACTGGAAGCACCAAGGACCTGAAGACTTGGAATTTCGTCCTCCCACACAGGTACCGGCAGCGCCACACTCCTGATCCAGTAAATGCATGACTCTCCAGGCCTGACCCAGACGTCTTTTGACTTCTGGCTCACAGCCAGCAGAGACATGAATATCACTGCCAAGGTAAGTGAATCTCTTCCTGACCTCAACATCCTTGCTACAAACGGGTACAGACAGGACAGCAGCATCCAAGAGATCATTGAAAGCCTGTATCTTCGTTTTGACCCAGGAAATTCGTAATCCCAGCGGCTCAGACTCCTCATTCAGCACCTCGAGGTCCCCAAAAGGATATTGAGAGTCTCCGCAAAAATGACTGCATCATCTGTGAAATCAAGGTCAGAGATCTTGACATTCCCCAGCGATGCACCACAGCTTGATTTCTCCGATATTCTCCCCAGAATCCAGTCCATACAAGTGCTGAAAAATGTGTGGGCCATTACACGCCCCTAACGAACTCCAGGAACAACTGGAAATAAGTCTGAGATGGATGCACCACGTCTCGCAACATTCTCAATCCCAGATTATAGTTCAGACATCAGATTGATCAGTTTTGGTGGCACCCCACGAAGACCAATAATCTTCCAGAGGGCATCCCGATTCACTGAATCAAATGCTTTACAGATATCAACATAGGCTGCAAGCAGCCCCTGCCGAAACTCTCGTCTGCATTCGGTGAGGACACGAAGAGCAAGGATACGGTCAATCGTTGACCTCTTTGGTGTAAAGCCTGACTGCTCTGGACGCTGGTGCTCAAGCAGATGGTGGCGAACCCTATCAAGAATTATCCGAGCAAGGACCTTGCCCGGCACTGAGAGCAGCGTCACCCCTTGGTAGTTGTTGCAGTCTTGGCGATCACCCTTCCCTTTCCAGAGATGGACAACAAGGCCCCTCTTTGTCAGTTGGGATGATGCCTGTGTTCCAGGCATAGCACAGAACTGCATGCAATGACATGAGTACAGCATTCCCACCAGCCTTGAGAAGTTCAGCGTGGTTGCCACAAATCCCTGGAGCTTAACGCCATTTCAGCCGGTTCACCGCAGCCTGTGTTTCCTCAAACAAAGGTGGATCACATTTGATTGGAGGGTCAGCAATAGGGAAATTAACACCCCCTGACATCCAACTCAACAGCTGGTGGATCAGCCTGGTACAGCCACTCAAAGTAACTGGTTCAGCGGGTCTTCACTTCGGACTCCTCTGTCAAGAGCACACCACCCTCCGCTCTAACTGCAGTACACCGAGGGAGGGGCTTGGAGGAACGCAATGCGTGAATTCCCCTGTTAGCCGGACGAGAATCACTTCACCACAGATAATTCTCTACCCCCTAACAGATTCCTCGCATGTAAGCCTCCTTGTCCACTCTTGGTGCACGTTCAGTTTTATGCCTCAGCTCCCTGAAGAGTTTAGCTCTGCCGTTCAGCCTGGCTCTGCGACTCTGGTCAATGGTATCCAGTGTCCCTTGAGAGGCAAAATTCTTCTTCTCTCTCTGGTGAGTTCCAAGACATCTCCTGCCAACATAAACCACAGTGGTCCTGAAGGCACTCTACAACTTTTCAGGATCCCCCAAAGCACCCAGACCCTCCAAATCTCCACTCAGCCTGTTCGCAATCTCCTCAGCTTCCCTCTCATCCTTAAGCTTGCCAACATTCAGCCTCGGCTGGGATTCTCCTGGATTTAAGGTGCAAATTAATCGTTGCTACAAGCCTGTGGTCAGTGTTGAGGAACTGAGCACTCCGGTAGACCCTGCAGTTCTGGATCATCCTTCAGCGACGATAAACGAGCACATGGTCAATATCCTTTACCACACTGCCAGCGATGGAAATCCAAGTTCAGCAATGAGCCTTTTGGTACTGAAACCATGAATCAGCCACTCTAATTCCATGACTTCTTGGAAAGTAAAGGAACTTGGTGCTATTCTGGTTCACAGTTCCAGACCCATGGGGACCAACACACATCTCATAACCATCCCTATCAGTTCCAGTCGATGTATTGAAATCCCCCAAGAATGGAGGAGTATCTCGCCTGGGGCCCTGATCAACCACAGACTCGAGCGTGGCATAAAATGCGTCCTTCACGGTGAGATCACTCGCCTCAGTCAGAGCATATGCAGAGACCAGGGAAATGACACCTAAGGAGTGACGAATCCTTCGTCTCATGATACGCTCGTTGACCGGTGTTATCTCAATTATCATTGGAGTCAGCTTAATGGACACAGCGACAGCAACTCCTTGAGCATAGTAACCATCAGAGCAACCAGACCAATAGTAGGTGTAACCACCCACCATTATCTCGCCGCAATCTGGTCTCCGAACCTCAGAGAGTGCTGCAATCCCGATGTCCAAACGCTTGAGCTCAGATGATAACAGAGACAGGTGATCATCGTCTTTTAGGGATAGGACATTGCAGGTACCCACCCAAAGGGACCACCTCAGGTTAACCCAAGGAGACCGCCGTCTGGTGGACGACACCTCAGCACCACCCCAACAATTTTATAACCTTTCAAACAAATAATTTGCTCCTGAAGTGATTTTGGATTAATTACGCAAAGCAGTTGAATACTTGGGTAACAGAATCATCTTATTTTTCTTTGTTAATCTAATTTATTCACATTTTATCTGCATATTTTAGCTTTATCACTTTGGAGTAGTTTGTGAAGACTATATATTAAGAACATCATGAAGCATCATCAAAGCATCACAAAATAAGCTCAGATGGCATCAAAATATGAAAACTTTGGAAAGGGGGGGGGAGGTGAATACCACTGTATATTATTTGCACTGTATATTATTTGCAGACCACTGTATATTATTCAAAAGGCATGTCTTTCAGTTCTGAGAAATCCCTCGCACTCACTCTTTCCGAAAGGACCGTTTGGAAAACCCTTCCATCTACTGTACCGGTCAAAAGTTTTAAAACTCCCCCATTTTTCAGTTTTAACTGAAAATTTAAGCAGTTCAAGTCCAGTGAATAACCTGAAATGGTACAAAGCGAAGCGGTAAACTGCCAGAGGTTAAAAAAAAAATTTTAGGTTACCAAAAACTGAAAAATAATGTAAATTTCAGTTGTTAAAA
>NC_140966.1:53743407-53760907 GCF_056783735.1 Eptatretus burgeri
AGCCCGACTTCTCAACTCCGTCCTCTCAGTTTCTTTCTCTGCAGAATCACCTTTTCCTTTCCTTCTCGCCTCGAAGCCCGAGCACGCCTCGAAAACCGACTGCCGTTTCTCTCACGGCAGAATCACCTCTGTCCTCTCAGTTTCTTCCTCTGCAGAATCACCTTTTCCTTTCCTGCACGCCGCGAAAACCGACTGTTCACCCAAACTGAACCTTTTTTACGAGGTCTTCATTCGCTCGCTCACAAGCCTCTGCTCATCCAGCAGATCGCGACTCGACACTCGTTTCTCTGTTGCCTTCCCTGCCTTTCTTTTGGCTCGTTCCTCACGAAAAACAGACACAGCTGTCCCGTGTACAGCCGATCGGCGCCATCTCGGCGCTCAGTTTCACCACAGATTTCCTTTCCTTCTCGCCTCGAAACCCGAGCACTCCTCGCAAACCGACTATTTTCCCAAACTGAACCACTTCACGAGGTCTTCGTTCGCTTGCTCGAAGCCATTCGCTCCTCCCCCTTTACGAAGCCGACAAACTCCTCCCCTTAGCTCGACCTCCCTCTCCAGGCCTCTCCCCCTCAGCCGACTGGGCGGGGCCTATCGTCCAGAGAGGCGAAGGAAGAAGAGGGAGCTCTCGTTCCACCACCACCGCACAAACAATAAACAGCCTCTTACACCTCCCGACACACATGTAATGTCCATTTTACTGAACAATCTAGCTAAACATGCATTTAATGGGGGATCTGAGCTAATCCTATATTTAGTAGCCTGCTAAGGGCCATTTCCCTAACAATATATATATATATATATATATATATATATATATATATATATATATATATATATATATATATATATATATATATATATATATATATATATATATATATATATATATATATATATATATATATATATATATATATATATATATATATATATATATATACATACATACATATATATATATATATATATATATATATATATATATATATATATATATACATACATACATACATACATACATACATACATACATACATACATACATACATACATACATACATAGTGTCCCAAAAAAAATGTACTCACTCTTTAAATGATAATAAATGCGTTGTTTATTGACTTAGAAACAAGATTAATGGTAAAATGTATAAATGGATAGATGCATGTTTGCAAATGTTCAAACTGACGACAATCACGTTCCAAACACAGCCGATAACGCGGACCAATGGATTCAATAGCGTTACGAATCATTTCATTTGGAACTGCAAGACATTGTCTTTCAATTTCCTCTTTCAGCTCATCGACTGTTGCTGGTTTTGAGCCGTAAACCTTATCTTTGAGATATCCTCATACAAAGAAGTCCATTGGAGTGAGGTCTGGGGAACGCACAGGGAATTAAACACGACCTCTTCACCCAATCCATCTGTTCGGAAAAGTTGCTTCGAGATAGGCCCTTACATCACGGTGGTAGTGGGGAGGTGCTCCATCTTGCTGAAAGTAAATCTCTTCGTCACCAAATATCTCTTCGACACGTGGACCGACGGATTCCTGCAGCAAGTTTAAGTAAACATCCCCAGTGACAGTTTGGTCAAAAAGAATGGCCCGAGGATGCCCAATGCTGATATCCCACACCACACTGTAACACTTGGTAAGTTTAAATGGTGTTCCATAGTAACATGCGGATTTTCAGGGGCCCAGTAGGTGCAATTGTGTCGGTTAATTGAGCCATTTAACTTGAAGCTTGCCTCATCGCTCCAAACAATTTTGGAATAAAATGCTGCATCTTCTTCGCATTTGCCCAGGTACCACTCACAAAATTCAGTTCTCCGGTCAGGATCATCTTCATTGAGAGCATGGATTAATGTTGGAATGTATCTTTTCCAATTAATTCGCTTCAAAATGTGATGGGCGCTTGATTTTGGGATTCCTGTCTCAAGAGCCATTTGTCGTACAGATTTCCGTGGGGATCGGTGGAGGGTTTCCAGCAATTGATTTTCCTTTGCGGGGGTGGTTGATGACCGTGGTCTTCCTGAACGCTCCTTATGGACGTCATGCACAATTCCATCTGTTTCAAACTTATCTCGGATGCGAGTAATGGTGCGTCGCGTTGGTGGATCTTTGTAAAATTGTCTTCTAAATTGTCTTTGCACTTCCATAATGTTTTCGTGCTTCCAGTAGCACTTTATCTTTCTTCAAAACCTAGTCGTACTTCTGCCATTATTAGGGTCAATTTTACTCTGAAAATAAATGAAAAATTCAATGAGTTATGAGGAGCCAAAATTTGAGTACATTTTTTTGGGACACCCTGTATGTATATGTATATGTATATGTATATGTATATATATATATATATATATATGTATGTATGTATGTTCTCAAAATACAGCCAAAACGGTACACAATGGCACAAAAAATTTAGGGCCACCTGACTCACCATTCGCCTGCGGTGTGCAGTATCATTTCGTTCAAATTGGGCAACGAAAAAAAAATATGAAAAAATCAATTCCCGATTCAGTCAAGTACTCTTCGGGAGTATTTGATCAATGCAAACAACCTCGCAGGTAAAGTTCACTGGAGCTATCTTTTTTTTTTTCATCAACCGATGTCACAACGGGAACCCAGGATTTTTTTCACGGTCGTCTAGTGAACACTAAAAATCTTGTGCCTCCAGTGCTCTGAATGATTTCTTTTCTTCTTTTTTTTTCTGAGCTGTGCTGAGTTTGAAAGTAATTAACTAAGTTACCATACACGACTTCCATTAGTTACCAACTTTTACCCATATTTATGTATATGACAACAAACAGTGTGACCACTCCTCATTTTCATAAATGCCAAGGTGAGCCAATGAAAAAAGCCAAGAATTCACAAGGTTTCAGAAAAGCGTTGATAATAGAAAACCTACACGCCAAGAAAACTTATAGAAAACCAAGACGCCAAGGTGAACAACGAATAGCCAAGATTTTGTGAAAAAGTCAGAGTGGTCATACTGACTACAAACCCAGTGCATGCAAACATTATCACGAGTATCACTTGTTGGTCCTATTGATCATAAGAGTATCCCCATCACTACTATACAGATCAAAGCACACTGTTGATTCAAAGCTAGGTTGTTATAATTGCACTAATTAACAGGAGTAATTGGAGTAATTAAACAAAAGTAGCATTGCTATCATTGCAGTCACAGGGTGATTATTTTGGAAGTCTTTCTTGGGACGCTCAGCCCTCCATCGTGAGAAGGGTCCATGCCACTGCCACTCGGCCTTGACATTTTACAGCAGTGCAAGTTGCCGAGCTGCACACCACACTTTAGCTGCAGAGCGTCCATTTGGAAATATTTGGGAACAAAAAGCTTGACAACATGGTTAAGAGATACAAAATTTCTCCAAACAGTTGAAGCTACCAAATGCTCACGTTGTTTCATCGATCTGATGAGCGTCCATTTATTTTATGGTCAATGGAGCTGAAAAATCTCAAAAAAAATAATCTGTAACCAATCCTTCTCATCACTATTTGGAATTCCATCAACATTTTAAATCTCTGACAAAGTCCATTTCTTTTATCCACTTCCCTCTCACTTGCACAGCAAAATGCTGCAATATCCCATCACACTTACTCTGACCTTTTGAATACAAATCCATTCCTTTATCCATTGGGACCATATTCTGTACAGAGCGTTGGTGTTGCCGAAGCAGTCTCCTTGGTACAATCCTGGACAGGTCACCACTCCGACACAGGATACTCGAATGACTCAGTCATCCCAGCAAGCTGGTACTCATTTTGCCGACCTCGAAAGGATGGCAGGCTGAGTCAACCCCCTGGTGAATAAATTCAGCGGGAAACGAGGCTTGAACTCAGGACCCGAGGATACCAAGCCGCCACCCTAACCACTGAGCCAACACCAGGCATATTCCTTTATCAAAACAAATAAATACAGTTTAAACCTCTTTTTTTTTTTTCTTTTTTTTTTAAATGGGTGTACAAAAATTGTCAAGTCATTTGTCAAAGTTGAGTCACCAGGCGAATGGCACTCCAAATTGCAGCTCAAAACACACTCCGTCCATGCATGTCGCTATCTCGGTAGATCCTCCACCATCATTTCCCCAAATAATGTTTAACCTTGCTGTGGGGGAAGCATGGCAGGATTTGAACCTTCTGTTAGCACCCAACTGGTCCCTCTTTCCCTGATTGGCTACTCCAGTTGACCGTTATGTTCAAACTCCACCTTTGGAGTTTATTATTTATTCAATTTCGCTTAAACAGTTTTATGGTCTATCAGTGTGACAATTCAAACAAAATTGTCATCCAATTAAACGATTCATTAATTAACCTGACAAATAGAGGTCCATAAAAAGCCACCAGAGATTTTTTTGCTTTCTGCTATTCATGCCGGCAACTCACTTTGGCAGACTAGCCTGCCAAGGAATGTTCTTGTGATGAGGTCTGCAATGGTTGTGTGTTCAAGTAGCACTAAACAGCCAGTCTGCACTTGTCTGAGGAGCACTAGATTTGTCTGTATTTTAACCCAATTTTCTTCACCATTTGATGTACTTGGTTCATAGATCAATCATTATAAGAGGTAACATTATTTCATTCATATCTGCAAGGAATTTTGCCTGCCTGAATTGATCAAAGGGTTACATTGGGTGGTTTTCTCTTGCATTCCCAGCAGTAGTTTGGGCAAGAATTTGTCTTTAACATCCATCAACGAATGTAATCAACTGATCACTCTACCGGAGTGCTTGTGGAAGGTTGTAAATCCGCGTTCATCCCTAGGTACCAAAATAATACATGGCTACTTTACAAATCACTTTAAAATCATTCCAAATCACATTTCTACATTTCGATCACATTTTAAGTACATTGGTTACGAATCACATCAAAATTTTGGAAATATTTCTCCAAATTAAGACCTCAGCTTGCTGGGCTGAGCAATTGGAGGCAATTTCCCACTTTTCATCATTTTAAGTGCTGAACAAAGCGATGTTTAATTAATTTTGTCTCATAATACCGGTGATAGCCAGTCTACTAAATGGACCCCCCATTCAGAATATATTTTACATTCACAATTGTCATTTCACAATTTATCAGCAAGGTGATAAATTTATTAATTTATCACAATTTATCTTTACAAACCAAGGCCCTCTGGTGTTTCCAAGATCCGTGTGGCTCTTAAGTAAAGCTTCGATACATGCTTCAGCATCTATCCGAATCACATTTATGTCTTTTCCTGCCTACAAAACAGAGATTCCAGTTTGGTGTTGGCCCGTGCAGGGAAAGAATCCGCAGCCTTTGCGTTATCAAAGTGGCCAAGGTGGCCACAAGCCAAAGTGGTCTCTTGACTTAACATGTTGCATTATATTATTATTATTATTATTATTATTATTATTATTATTATTATTCTATAACAGGTATTCAAATGGTACTCTTCAGAGGCCATCCATTTATAATGTATGCATCATACAGTGTTCAAAGCCAAAATAGCATACAAAGTTATCAAACGGTGAGAAAACTCGAGCATTCATTCAGTTTGACTCCCACAGTTTAACCACAGCATGAGTGAGGGATTCTCACACGCAACATACACAATATACCATTCGTGCATCATCTAGCCATTCTCAAGGCACAATGTGATTATTTAAAACTGTACCGAGATGCATCTGTGCATCATGCTTTAGTTGTTGCAATATCACTTCTAACAAGACAAGCCAGTAGGCGACATAGGTGGTCGCTAGACTAAGGCGAATTTGAAATATGTCGATAAGAGAACACATCAGATGGCATTTTTGCCGTTCGTTGTTCCATATAGGAACATGACGAGCAACTGTCCATGCATCATTTGTGTTCGATTCCCTAACCCTACCTGAGGGAATCCCAACGCGAACATTGGGGTGAAAGCATATAGTAATATATAATTGCATATTAGTCGTACAGTTTTTGACAGATCGGGCTGAAATTTTTTGACAGAGGTTGATTTTCGTGCGCATAAAAGCACGGAAGCTGATTTTTTTATTTTCGAAAAAAAAAAGTATTCGGATTTTTTTCAAAAATTTCAAAGTCCCGTTGCTCGGCAATGGTGGCGTCCATAGCAATGGTGCTCAAAAGCATACAAATAGATCCTGGTATGAACCAGTCAGGTTTGGTAGGACTTGACAGTCCTACCAGTCAAGTTTCATCAAAATCGGTTGACTCCTCTGGCTTCCAGAGCTGTCCATTTCATACAAACAAACATACAGACAGACGGAAAACCTGAGGATAAGGGTAGTCTAGCGACCACCAAAAATTCATGTATGACATCGCACAGTACTCTTCAGTTCCTTATCGAGCTCACAATCGCTTCTAATTCAGATGTTCACAAAGATCAAATTCACACACACCACCTCTCTATCTGGTCTTAAAGCACTCTCAACAGCATCCGCCCTGCACTCCAAATAGACTGCACCACAATTCCAGGGCTCTGTCTTTCAATACAAGCTGACATATACCCAGTTGTTTGTGTCCACGCCAAAGATGCAACGGCAGGTGAGGAATCTGACGTCATCGTTTTTCCTCTGGAATCGGCGTGTACACTTCGCCTCATCCAGAGTCTTTACAGTGTACGGTGACGACCAATCCTTATCTCCACTTTCCGTACCTATTCATTCCCATAAGCTTCACAGTTAACAATGCACAACAGAGCACGTTTTATTCCAGTGAAATCAACTGGACTTACACGCACTCCATTTCAACACTCACTTAGTACTACATGCAGATCAATGCAAATCAGTGCACATACAAAATATAAATACAAACAGACAAGAGTTCCATCCTTTCAACTTATGGCTAAAACAAATACAATTCTTTCAACTTGTGCTTAAAAGACAAATTTCACGCTTTAGCACTTCAGCTCAATTTATCCCTCCAGGTTGGAACATCCAACTTATGTCTTGCACAAAACTTAGCATTTCCAATCACAAAGGATTCACGAATCCATCCAAAGAGGTAACTCCTGAACACAAAACGATAGGATTTACAAATCCGTAACACATCCACATAATAACAATGCAACAGTTTCACAGCAATTAAACTTCCAGCGAGCACAATGAACAAACAGAAATCCAGAGGTAACTCAACAAACATTCATAACACTTATTCGTTCTCCCCCTTGGGGACTTAAACTTCTTAATGAGCAAGGCCTCCAACCCTCTCCTGGGGGGGGGGGGGTCACTGATCCCCCCCCCCCACCCTTCAGAGGCCTCCAACCACTGTTAGCACGGCAGAGCCTTCAACTCTGTTAGAGGTTTCCAACCCCTATTTAAAACATTCGAATACCCAGAATAAATCCTGTAATCTACGGTGGCCTCCAACCACCTAATTTTTAGGCCTGTCACTAAAGGTTCTCCTATGTATACCTCTCCTATCAATGGAGTACCATGTTTCCAATTTAGGTGAGAGATGCAGCATCCGATCTGAAGTAAGAGCAAACATCTTAGTTTGTGGCCAGTTGCTTGCTGTTATGCCAGACGATGCTGTTCCCAGCCCTGCCGGGATTTGTGGTCCCTGTTCAGGCACCAAAATTGTGGTGGAAAAGAACTCAATTTCCACAAGTTGGATCAGCATACAAATGGAGAATCTTTTAATTTCGTATATATGGAGGAAGAACATTGAATGATTCACTGAAACAGTTGCTTCAGGCTTTTGTTTCAGTAAAGTCCATTCAATTCCTCTTATGCACAATTTGACATTCCAAAGAATGGGAGGGTGAGATAGTTGGCAATTCAACTACAAGATGAGCTGATAGGCACGAGGCAAAATAACTCAAAACTGCAATACATGTCCCCTTTGGGTGGGAGGGAGAGAATGACACAATCATGGCAAAAGTTGCAGTGTTATCAACCAGGTCACCCTGTTTCTATGCATCGAGCAAGACCTTTTTTCATAGCAAGATATTCCTTTTATCAACATGTATGTCAAAAGACTCTTGGGGAAAAGGGAAACATTACTGACAGCCAATTTGACTACAGTACAAAATTAAATTTATAAAGTACCAGCAACAATTCAACAAGTGAATATAATTGAAAATACATGAATATAATTATTTTTCTTCCACCCCCCACCCCCTCAACTTTCTCAACAATCCTTTGGAAGAAGTCCTTTCACTCAAGCTTCTGGGTCTCGCTATCTGCCATGATCTTTCCTGGGAAAGCCGCATTTCCAACCTGGCCTCCAAAGCCAGTCGCCGACTGGGAATCCTCCGTCGTGCAAAGTCCTTCCTCGGCAAACCTGAGCTCCTGACCACGTACAAAGCTTTCGGCCACAGCCCGATGGAATACTGCTCTCCCCTTTGGACTGTTGCTCCTGCCTCTCATATTTCTCGGCTTCACGCTGTGGAAACCAAGGCATTTAGAATTATTGGTATCTCACGCGGTGAGTCAGTCTTTGGACCTCTCTCTCTCTCTCTCACCGCAGGCAGGTCGGTGGTCTTTCTGTCTTTTACCGTCTCCTCTCCGAACTAGCCCCTCCCCCCACCCCTGCTCTATCTGCGATATGTTCCCCCCATATTTCCGCAGGGTGCTCAAGGTCCGCCAGCAACCCCATTCTGGTAAAACTACCAAAATCACGAATCGCTGCTCACCTTCACCCTTTCATTCCTCTTTTTTCCCTCCTTTAGAATAAACTCCCACACTCTCTTCATCCCATTCTTCCCTCCATGCCTTCAAAAATTTGATCCTGTTCACCACCACCTCTTATCTTCCCCCATCCAAAACCACGATCCTTTCTACCCCCGTTAATCCACCCCAACCCCACCTCCTTCAAATTCCCTGCTTTCCTTCCTGAAAGTCCCTGTCATGTAAGGACCTGAAAGTCCCTGTAGTGTCTGCCTTGTATACCCTGTGTTCCCCACCCCATCCCTCTCCCTTCCACAGGTCTCCTAATGTCTCTGTTCCCCACTGTTTTGTCTTTCCCTCTCCCGCCCCTCTTGTCTCCTGCCCTCCCCCCCCAACCCTCCCTTCCTTGTTGTGCATTGTGTGTCAGCTCTCATACAAGCTTCGACAATGTATACAAAAATAAACAAAAACCAACAATAAGTCAAGGCACAGTTTCTTAAGGACAGGCTTTCTCGTGGTACAGCAAGCAAGTATTTACAAGGAGAGGCAATCAAGTGGCATATATGTACAAGGCAAGTATTTGCAGCACATGCATCCCACTGAAATGGTCTGCAACGCAAACTCAACCGTGGTCTTGGCATGAAAACGTGGAAAGTGTATGAGGCAAAGCGGGAGCCAATTATTTTACCAGGCGGTGCGCATAATGAGCAGGGTTCGACGCAAACGTGCGAAGGGACGAGAGGTGTTGAATGTGTGAAAGAGAAATAAAATTAGAGAAGTGAACAAATAAATGAAAGGAGAATAAGGCCAGGTGAATAAAAGGTAGAGATGAAAACTGATCAGATGAGAATGTGTGCTGTGAGAAATGGCAAGAGGCTCAAGGCTGGCTTGTAACTTTTAACTTCAGATCTGACCAGAACTCCTCTCAACTAATCAACTTGTCTCCAGAACTGGCTTTGTTCCACTCAACTCTCGTTTTTGTTTGTTTGTTTTTTTATTGAATTATAGCCTCCCAATGCTCGCACCTCCCACAACAGTCCGTAGGAGTTGCACCCATCGAAAGATCCTCCCCCATACCTGATAGGTGCGCTGGTACTCTGACCACTGCTGGTACCTGGTGATTGGCTCTGGTTGCTTTGGTGTGCTGTCTCTCGTGAGATGATTGATCGAGCCATCTAGCACGATTATGTTTCCTGGTGTCCAGCAAACTCGGTTTGGGCAACTTTAAGTTGCATTTGGCCTGAAGATTTATGAACAGTGGGTTGGCAAGCATGGCACTTCAGCAGGGAGATTTGTATGTGATGCTTAATGTGAGAAATGGATGCAAGAAATGTGTGGAATCGGAAAAGGCACATATAGGATCTCGAACTAAAAACACTCAATGCATATCTGCCCACATTAATTATAGTCTTGTTTATACTTAAAAGCTAACAGAATATTACGATATAACAAGCTTTCCTCATTGTGTATGTGCTTTGCTCTCCCTGGGGGTCCAAAACCACAACAATATGTCGATTGTACTGCATAGTATACAGTGGTGAGAACAAGTATTTGATACACTGCCGATTTTTGCACGTTTTCCCACTTACAAAGCACGTAGAGGTCTGTAATTTATATCATAGGTACACTTCAACTGTGAAAGATGGAATCTAAAACAAAAATCCTGAAAATCACATTGTATGATTTTTAAATAATTAATTTGCATTTTATTGCATGAAATAAGTATTTGATCACCTACCAACCAGTAAGAATTCCAGCTCTCACAGACCTGTTAGTTTTGTCTTGAAGAAGCCCTCCCATTCTCCACTCATTACCTGCATTAACTGCACCTGTTTGAACGCGTTATCTGCATAAAAGACAGCTGTCCACACTCAATCAATCGGACTCCAACCTCTCCACAATGGGCAAGACCAGAGAGCTGTCTAGGGACATCAGGGACAAAATTGTAGACTTGCACAAGGCTGGGATGGGCGACAGGACAATAGGCAAGCAGCTTGGTGAGAAGGCAACAACTGTTGGCGCAATTATTAGAAAATGGAAGAAGTTCAAGATAACAGTCAATCTCCCTCGGTCTGGGGCTGCATGCAAGATCTCACCTCGTGGAGCCTCAATGATCATGAGAACGGTGAGGGATCAGCCCACAACTACACGGCAAGACTTGGTCAATGACCTGAAGAGAGCTGGGACCACAGTATCAAAGAAAACCATAAGTAACACACTACGCCGTCATGGATTAAAATCCTGCAGCACACGCAAGGTCCCTCTGCTCAAGCCAGCGCATGTCCAGGCCTCTCTGAAGTTTGCCAATGACCATCTGGATTATCCAGAGGAGGAATGGGAGAAGGTCATGTGGTCTGGTGAGACCAAAATAGAGCTTTTTGGTTTTAACTCCACTCGCCATGTTTGGAGGAAGAAGAAGGATGAGTACAACCCCAAGAACACCATCCCAACTGTGAAGCATGGAGGTGGAAACATCATTCTTTGGGGATACTTTTCTGCAAAGGGGACAGGACGACTGCACCGTATTGAGGGGAGGATGGATGGGGCCATGTATCGTGAGATCTTGGCCAACAACCTCCTTCCCTCAACAAGAGCATTGAAGTTGGGGCATGGATGGGTCTTCCAGCATGACAACGACCCGAAACACACAGCCAGGGCTACTAAGGAGTGGCTCCGTAAGAAGCATCTCAAGGTCCTGGAGTGGCCAAGCCAGTCTCCAGACCTGAACCCAATAGAAAATCTTTGGAGGGAGCTGAAAGTCTGTGTTGCCCAGCGACAGCCCCGAAACCTGAAGGATCTGGAGAAGATCTGCATGGAGGAGTGGGCCAAAATCCCTGCTGCAGTCTGTGCAAACCTGGTTAAGAACTACAGGAAATGTCTGATCTCTGTAATTGCAAACAAAGGTTTCTGTACCAAATATTAAGTTCTGTTTTTCTGATGTATCAAATACTTATTTCATGCAATAAAAAGCTAATTAATTATTTTAAAATCATACAATGTGATTTTCAGGATTTTTGTTTTAGATTCCGTCTTTCACAGTTGAAGTGTACCTATGATAAAAATTACAGACCTCTCCGTGCTTTGTAAGTGGGAAAACCTGCAAAATCGGCAGTGTATCAAATACTTGTTCTCCCGACTGTATATGCAAAAAGATTAAATATGCCTCCAAAATAGTACTGTTTGTGAAAAAATATATGGTATTGTTGAATTCGCCTACGGTAGGAATCGTGAGGGGAGTTCTCAGAATCACTTACCGGCCCACAAACTGCGGATAACTCCGCGGTGCACCTGGTTGTTCAGCAACCACAGATGCCGTCCGTTTGAGATGCTTAATTTAGGTAGAGTCCAGCGTTCAATCCCGCTTTACCTTCCTGGCAAATTAATTACCCCAGATAAGGACGGTGCTTCCCAACGTGCCACCTTGATCAAATATGGCCGAGCACTGCCGTAGGTGGACACACCGGTTAATGGATACCCATGGTCGGGTGGATTAACACACTGGCAAGCAGGGCCCGTGCCCAGGGCCTCAAGCTCAATGAGGGCCCTGGGGATAAATACATTTGCTGTTATAAAAATGTCTATACCAGATCGATCCATCACTATAATATTGTTATGGTTGTGGGGGTAGATGGAGGAATTTAATTGGGAATTTTGCATTGAATAGAGTCGTTTTTTCTGTGGACATGTCAGAGGTACCTCAATGTGATTAAGTCAGGAAACCGTGAGCCTAAGTGTTACGTGTCACCACACACAAGGGGGGGGGGGGAGGGGGTGGTGTGGTGTTAATTAGCTTGGGAGTAAGAATAAGATCCCCAGTATGTAATCACCCCTCTGTGATGTTTTTTTTTTCCCCCTATGTTTTTATATTTCAAGAATGGCAATAAAGGTGGGGAACACATCCTTAAAACAACAAGCGGGCAGAAAGCCCCGCCTTCAAAGGGTGACAACAAGCGAAGTCACGGTCCCGAGGAATGATTGAGCGTGATGTCGGAGACCCCGCCTTTCCGGGTTTCGGGCAAGTAGGCCACGCCCCGGAGGCGGACGATTGATTGGCGTGATCGAAGAGGAAGGGTTGGTTGCGCGTTTTGGAGAGGTGAGGGAGAGCGTGCACGTGAGAGGGGTGTACGAGGAAACGATGGTTTCGGCGACGTTATTCAGTGGGAAGCGAGAGTTCAGGGTGAGCGCACGCATGAGGACGACAGCACGATCCTTGAAATTCGTGTTGCGGCGATTTGGCTCTTGTGGTGAAGCAAGATGCTGGCCTTTGGCTCCTGGTTGGATCGGTGAGGATGATCGACACACGAAACCAGCTGCACTGGGTCTCTGAGCCTTGGTGTGGAGTGCCGCTCATGGATTGCCGGGTGTGCGTTTGTCCCGCTACGAGAGAACAACGAGGCGCCATTTTGTTGTGCGCGTCTGCACGTGCGAATAGAAGCGCCTCGATTCCATGTTCCACATAGACCATCTCTGGGCCAAGCTAAGTTCAAGAATACTCAAAAGGAAGTGTTTTCTTTTTACTTTGTTTTCATTTGTCTGTATTTGAGTTTTTGTGAAGGGGTGCCTCGACTTCAGGATCTATTTACTTCATCATTACATTACCTTTTGAATTATTGTCCTTTGTAAATTTTCATTGAATGTGTTCCTTTTAAGAATATGTATCCATGTATTTGTAGTGGGGCTCGAGAGTTAAAGTGCTGTGCTACTCCACCCCTCCGCCATTGCGCCCCCTTCCCCGCGTGCGCATTAATCTCCTAGTCTCGGCTGTCGGCCTTCAAGGGAGAAGCTTGGCCATCCGTCCAGGTACGGGGTTAAACCCCCTGGACACCACAATATTGTTTCCAGTTACGAATTCCCATTTGGGGTGTTTCAGGGCTAGTTTCGGCTTTACTCTGTTGTGGGATTCTTTGCGCTCGAGCGCTGCGCGACCGTCAAGTCTCAATGGAGGTGTGAAACCAAACAATACTTGATAGTACGATGATTATAAAACAATAATGACTGCACTGTGGGTCACAATCTGCAACAAAATCTGTTAACGGACCGATTGGGAAACGTACATTTAAGGTGCTATGAAAAGATTAACTCGACAGCTCTCATAGTGACACTCCACACTTCAAAGCTGTTTCTATGTTTTTTTTTTCCTTTCACTAAATTAGAACAAAGTTATCTCATTTAACCATAGCAATTGAAGAATGTACAGATTCCTTGCAGCACATGCGGCAAGAGCAAATTGTGTTCAAAGATACTATTTGCAGCATCTCTAGCATGCCTTCCAGTGCACGTTAATCACCGGCTCGACTAACGGTGGACTTAGCCACATGTAGAGCTGGATAATCTGAGATGCACTGCAACTGTGGACCACACAAACTGTGCATGCTAGTTACACCTATACATGCGTGACATCGTCAAGCTTGCCTGTACCCACCAAAAGGTGCTGCTGTTGGCCACCTGGGTGTGCTGGTGCAGTGGCTCCCTCTCTGAAAATGATCAGTTTGGGGAGTACGACATGTGTACCAAGTTTGATGCTTTTACCACAATTTGCACAATTCATTATATATCTTAACAAAATATACCCCACTATTCGGCACAGTTCAATAAACATGTCAAATACAGGGTCAAATACCAAAAATGCAATTATGTGCACATTTTGTAATGAAACTTTATGCATGCAAAATGTAACGATTTTTTTTTGGGGGGGGGGGGGATTTGAACCCTGGTTCATGCCCGATGGCATGGGGACTTCATTGTCACAGGGATCAAATTGGGAAAAAATTTCACTCAAAATTTGATATTGGGTCATTCCTGGTGAAACTTTTTGCCATCTTCCGACTTTGCTTTTGGTGGGAAGTGTGGGGATTTGCATGCCATCTTCATTGGTCTAGTTATATTTGCTGTTGCCTCTTACCCTTTTTACTCCCCTTTTCGTTGTTTGGTTCCAGTGGACACAGGCAGGTCTGACGTCATTTCCTGTTTCATATTGCTGTTTGCAGGTGCGTAACCTCTGTTACATGGTGACACGCAGAGAAAAGCTGAAGAGCTCCCAAAATAAACTGCTGCAGCAGATCTTCAACACGCGTGCACGACTTGCTGAAACGCGACAGCATCACACGGGTGAGCTTTGTTTTGGTTAGTCATTGATCAGTTTAATGGTTCGTCATTGATTAGTTGGACTTTTTGGTGAGCTTGATAATCCCCATTCTGGTGGGCATGGTTTTTGCCCCAATTATAATGATGGAAACAAAAAATGTCAGCATTTGGAATGTGGAAACTGGGTGTAATTGGTTTTGAATACCTCTTCACCCCAGAGGGGTGTGTGGGAAGAGGTTATGGATGGATTTGGGATGCGGGGGCGGGGGGTGGGTGGGCTTGCTTCGCTTTCCATATAGTAATCAAACCTTAGGGAAAAACTTTGAAGTTGCATATGTTTAACTGATATCTCATAGAAGTATATTTCAGTTACAACAACAATTGTGACATACAAGGTATTCATGGGAAATGTCAGTACCACATATTCCAACAAACCGTTTTTCACTTTCTGACATTGTCTTCCTTTTCTCTTAGAGTCAAACCGCACTGCAGCTGGGGTATCCGTGTTTTGTAAGGGAAGGATTCGACTACCTGAAACACCAAAACAAACAATGCCACCGAAGGAGAAAGAACTGAGTCATGCTGGCTCTATTGTATCATCCAACCCAAGCCATAACCCGACAGGTAAATTTGGCATGCCATTCTTTGCTGTTAATTAATTACCTTACACTTTTTGACAAATAATCAGGGGAGGAGGGAGGTAATCAGTCAAACCTGGTTTTATTGTAATCTGTTTTGTCTGTCTGTCTGTCTGTCCGTCACACGATCTCCTCCAAAATGGTTGTACAGAAATTCACCAAACTTGGTCGTTATGACCACCACATGGAAAGAAGGTACAAGAGCAGTATCATTTTTGGGCTTGCACCCTGTGGCGTGGTCAAACAGTCAAATTCCAAAAATATGCAATTACAGACATATTTTCAAACATTTGTTTTTTAATGAAACATTATTAATGCAATCAACATAAACCAGAATTGGTGGTGTAATGGTTAGAGCATCCCTCCGAGTCTGGGAGGTCAGTGTTTCCGGCCGAGTCGTAGCAAACAGTTGTACCAAAGACTTTCAAAACGGTATGTTCTGCCTCATCGTTTGATGCATTTAAAAGGATAAAAGCACAGGCAATCCCTATCTTTTGGCATCCATAGGGAGGAGGAAATAACATCTTCATGAATTCCCCGCTGAGTCAGGTGAGAAAAGCCGTGCCATTGTTAACATCTCAAGTAACCAGAGTATTCTGGCAAGTGATGGTACTCCCCCCCCAAGCTCAGTGGCTGTGTTGAATGTTTTTCTTGTGTGTGTGTGTGTGTGTGTGTGTGTGTGTGTGTGTGTGTGTGTGTGTGTGTGTGTGTGTGTGTGTGTGTGTGTGTGTGTGTGTGTGTGTGTGTGTGTGTGTGTGTGTGTGTGTGTGTGTGTGTGTGTGTGTGTGTGTGTGTGTGTGTGTGTGTGTGTGTGTGTGTGTGTGTGTGTGTGTGTGTGTGTGTGGCAGCTCCATTACAAGCCTTTAGAGCTTGTATCTTTAAAAAAAACCATTGGGAGACACATGAAATATGCAATGATTTAAAAAACATTTTTATTTGACCGCTGGTTCATGCCCCCAGGGAGTGGGAGGGAGGAGACAGGGTCAGAGGTCAAAGGATTTAGGGTCACAGAGGTAAAAACAATTTTGTTTAAACTCTAAATTTGATATTGGATCATTGCTGGTGGAGCTTTTTGACATCTTTCAACTCTGCTTTAGATGGTATGCGTGGGGATTTGTGTTGGTACGCCATCAACTTCGCTCTTGATACCCTCACCAGAGGAGAGGGTATTGCATTTGGGTCCATTTGTTACTTGCAAAATCGAAGATTTTTCAAATATATTATTCGATTTTGTTATTCTGTCTGTCTGTTTCTATCTGTTTGCCTGTCTATCGCTTGCAGGTCACAATTTTAAACCGATCTTCACAAAACTTCACCACATGGTAATTTGTCATATGGAAGAAGCCTATTGTTTTTGAGGTCAAAAGGTCAACAACTTTTTTGGCAAAAGTTGGCCAACAAAAAAGACCAAAAGTTGGTCAAAAGGCCAACAAGGTGGTATTTCTAAAATCCTCAATTTTAATCCGATTGACTAGAAATTTGAAGAGGATTTATATTTCAGGTCATTTAATTGAACCAGCCAATTATTTTTGAGGTCAAATTTGTTTTATGGATTTTGCAAGTATCGTGCTCTGCATGACGTCTTTTTCTTGTTATTCTGTTTGTGTGTTTGTCAATCGCCTACAGCTCACAATTCTAAACCGATCGTCATGAAAGTTTACCAAGTTGTAGAGGTAGTCTCAACTGAGAAGCCGATTGATTTTGAGGTCAAAGGTCATCTTGAAATCCAATTTCTAAAATCGCCATTTTTCATCCAATTAACCTGAAAATGAAGCAGCCATTGCATTGTGCATCACTGAAGTGGGAAAACAACTATTTTAAGGTTAAAGGTCAACTCAAGGTCAAACTTCTAAAATCATCAATTTCAATCTGAAAAATCAATTTTCATCCCATTGACCTGAGCTTTGATAAAGATTGTCATTTTAAATCTTGATGAAATGGACAATTTGATGTATCCATGGCAAGCTTTGGAGAGGGGGTGGATTTTGCAAGTATCGTGCTCTGCACAACGTCTTTTTCTTCTTTGTTTGTTTGTTTGTGTCTGTCTGTCTGTTTGTGCACACAGAGTTTTCGTGTTTTTCTCCGCAACTGCTTGTCTGATTGAGACAAAATTTTCACCATAGGAGCGACTACTCATGTACAATGTTTTATTGATAACTATAATGTCATAGGTCACATGGTGTGGCAACCATG
>NC_140966.1:53770907-53858407 GCF_056783735.1 Eptatretus burgeri
TGATGTCCTGCAATATCGGTCTCTTGTCGCACTTGAAATTCCGCAGCAAATCCAGGCAAGTTCAGGGCTCTACTCTCCACAAACTCTCTGCGTTGGACCCAAAGCGCATCTCTCGAACTTGAACTGCTTCGGCACTTCTGCACTGGCCTTTTATAGCTATGGCCCTGGTGTCATCTGCCGTGTTGGTTATCGTACACGCGTGTTCGCCATTTTCCACAACGTCCCCAGAGACAGCACGCAGTCACGCCATCTTAGTTTTGCAATCACGTATAGTAGGTAAGGAGGTACAATGGGGAAGAATTTAGAAACACTAAATACGGGGGGCTGAAGGTGAAAAATATAGACATGGAGTCTCGAGAGCTCTCTATATTCACGATCCTGGCAGTTACGAAAAAGGGTGCAACAAAAAGTAAAATGCCAACATTTTCATGCTGTCTCACCTTAATATGGTGGGGCCTTTTCTGGCTAAGCGTGTTAGGTCATTTGAAACCAGATTGTGCCACAGAGGTATCATGTCACCCTGGTTTCCCAATCGATGCACCTTCCTCCTCTTTATGATTATCATCTGACCTCTCCTTCCCACCTTGCCCTCCCTCCTTCTTCCTCCCCCTCCCCCTTCACCCCCTCCGAGGGGGTGAAGGGGGAGGGGGAGGAAGAAGGAGGGAGGGCAAGGTGGGCCTCCACTCCCATCCCCCATTTCCAGAATAACTACAAGTTCATGCAATTCTGTGAGGTGTGAACTAATTGTCAGGGGCACAGGAACATGTTTTGCTGAGTGGTAGAAATGGGATGTAAAAAACAAAATCCTCTAAAAGACAGACACTTGTGTTCAGATTGTTCACAGATGACAATTCTGTTGTGGGAGGCCAGTAAGATGATGGCCCAGAGTAAGAAAAGAGCTGCTCAAATGAGTTGGTGTTTGGTGGCCAGTTGTGCAAGAGGGTGCAATCACCATGAGGAAAATAACGGCTGGACACCAGTTAGGCACTAAAGAACCAAATGGCCTTTGTGCCCTCATGGGACCTGCTTTATGCCATAAGCATGTGTTTGCCATCACGAGGAGCGGAGCCATTACCAACCCCCTCCCTTCCTCCCCCCCTCCCAACCTCTTCAAATTATCTTCTATTGCTTTTATCTAGCTTAGCTTGAAAGTTTATTTCTTGGCATTCCCTAATAGGTTGGCAGTGTTCCTCATGAGATTGCAGATCTTTATTTATTTTAAGACTGTAAATGAACCGGATTGCCCATTTTGTGGTGATATCTGTCTTACCGACTATAACATAAAGTTCGTATTACCTGGCATTGAGTACCTACACAGGGTAGATGCGTGGAATGGTTCATGATCACCATTCCTGTTAAGAGGTGCCAGTCGTACGTGTATGTATATAGATGAACATGCCTATAGAAAGTCTATACCCCCTTTCAAAATTTTCACCTTTTGCTGCTTTATAGCCTGGATTTAAATTGCATTAAATCAGACTTTCTGTTTATGATTCTGTTTTTGTGGGTAATCATAACCCACAACTTACAAGTGAAAAACAAATTCTACAAAGTTCAGAAAAATCAATTGAAAATATGAAACTCGAATATCTTTGTTGGATAAGTGGTTACACCTGAGCTAATTTACAATTGCTTATTTTAAGGGGGTGGACAATCACTTTCAAAATCACACACCAAGTTAATTGGCCTCCACCCGTGTTAAATTGCCGTGGTTTTCATCATTTCAGAATAAAATCAGCTGTTACTGTAGGTTTCCTTTGCTGGGAAGTGCATTTCACAGCAAAGGCTCCACTATGAGCACCAAGAAGCTTTCAAAAGACCTTGTAAAGTTGTCAAAAAAAAAGGGTGAAGTTGTTGAAAGGCACAGATCAGAGGATGGTTTTAAAAATATTTCAAAGGTGCTGAATATCCCTTGGAGCACAGTCAAAACAATTATAATTAACAAGTGGAAGGTGTATGGCACCACCGAGACCCTACCAAAATCAGGTCGTCCCTTGAAACTGGATGACCAAGCAAGGAGACTGATCACAGAGGCCATCAAGAGGCCAATTGCAACTTTGAAAGAGCTACATACCTTTATGGCAAAGACTGGTCACTATATACATGTGACAATACCCCAAGCATTGCACAAGTCTGGCCTGTTCGGTAAGGTGGGAAGAAGGAAGCCATTACTCAAAAAAGCCCACCTTGAGTCCCATTTGATGTATGCAAAATAACACTGGAGATTCTGAAGCCATGTGGCGAAAAGGTTTAGTGGTCTGACGAAACCAAGATAGAACATTTTGGCCTAAATTGAAAACGTTACGGTTGGTGCAAACCCAACACAGCACATCACCCAAAGAACACCATCCCTACTATGAAGCATGATGATGGCAGCATCATGTTAGAGGGATGTTTCTCAGCAGGGACTGGGGCACTTGTCAGGATAGAAGGGAAAATGGATGGAGCAAAATACAGAAAAATCCTCGAGGAGAACATGCTGCCCTCTGAAAGAAGCTGAAATTGGGACGGAAGTTCACTTTTCAGCATGACAACGACTTTAAGCACACAGCCAAAGCAACATTGGGGTCGCTACGGATCAAAAAGATAAATGTCCTTGAGTGGCCCAGTCGGAGCCCCGACATAAATCCAATCGAAAATCGTTGGCATGACTTAAAGATTGCTGTCCATCAACACTCCCCACACAACTTCACTGAGCTTGAACAGGTTTGTACAGAACAATGGGCAAATATTACCCAATGAAGGTGTGCAAAGTTGATAGAGACCTATCTCAACAGACTTGCAGCTGTAATTGCTGTCAAAGGTGATTCCACCAAGTCTTCACTCAAGGGGGTGGACACTTATCCCACCGAGATATTCTAGTTTTGTATTTTTGATTAAATTTTTTTTTTTAATTTGAAGAATTTGTTTTTCATTTGGAAGTTGTGGGTTATGATGTGTAAATAAAGTTGGAAAAAGTCTGGTTTATTGCAATGTAATTCCAGGCTCTAAGGCAACAAAAGGTGAAATTTTTGAAAAGGGGTGTCGACTTTCTTTAGGCACTGTAATTGCTATGTGCAGGCCTCTCAGGTTTCATCGCTGATTGCTTTTCTCATGCAGTTTTTTATTTTTTAAATCCTGGTGTTCACTTTTTTTCTCAAGCATGTTTGTAACAAAGCAATTGTAAACATTTTTTTTAATTGGATGATATTTTAATATCTAGGGAGATGTTGACTGGTTGCATCTCCATTTTGTTTTGCTAAGCAGCTGGCAACACGTTCAATTGGCGTTAAACTCAAATATCTCTTGGTAAAGGAAATCTGCAACTGAGGATTGAAATTTGTATGTAGTAAACTTAAGTTGGGAATGAAAATGACAAATAGTATTTCATTGACTTTCCTGTAACCAACTTAAACGCTGAAGTTGTCTTTGGTAATCATGCTGATTTATGTTTCAGGTGTGCTGTTGGTAAAAACACCTGGAATGGGGAAAGGCAGTGTTGGATGGGAGCCTCAGTCCTCAAGATCATCTGGCTCTTCAAAGGGGTGGACCGTTGATGAGACTGGTGGGGTGGGTATCCGGATCACAGAAGCAACTGAGGGGGAAAGTAATGGTCGAGGAGATCATCGGAACGGGAGGTTACCCCGGCAGCGAGGAAGGGATGAGGCAAAGGGAAGAGATGGCTTGCTGCTTACAACCAACCACATACTTTCTGTGGATGTGACTGCACCAAAATCCAGACGGCCCAGCAAAGCAGAACGCCGGAAAGGCACAGGCAGTGAAGGACTGGAAGCTGGCTGGTGCAATGGCAATCTTCCGGCTGCAGTTGTGTGTGTTAGCTCAGCCGAACAACTTGCCGCCAAGGCAGCTGTAGCTGCGGCTGTAGGCAAAGGCCCAGTGAGAGGAACTCCTCGGGACTCGTTCGTGCCACCACCATTAGCGGAGGATACTCCTCACACACAGACCAAATTCCGATCCCCTCAGGGTGGCAAAGAAAACAGAGAGGGTGAACGAGAAGGTGCAAACGCAGGGAGAGTAAGGCGTGGGATTGTTACGCAGACCCCAAGGCCCCCATCACCTCCTCCAGCTCCCTCTCCCCGTCCTTCACGAAATCCCCCTGCTGCCTCTTTGAGTACTGGCTCAACAAAATACTCTCTCAGAACTGGTATCACTGTATCTCGAGTTCTTGACTCTATTGTCAGCTAGAAATATATTGCTACAGGGTTTTTTTTTTTTTTTTCGTATTTTTTTTTTAACTTTCATCCCACTCTGTTTTTACGTCCTTTACTCCTTTTTCCTCTCTGTTTCTTCTACCTCCATTTTCATGCCATCTATAACCTCACCTTTACTTCCATCTCTCCATTCATTTCCCTGCTGCTAAAACAGGGGCAAAATTTTTATGACTTCTTTTCAGTTCTGTCACCATCATTTCATTTGCATTTCACAGTCTGCACCACCTGAATCGATGTCCTGCAGCTTCCACCACCTTCTACTTTTGCACTTGATCTTGATTCCATGTCTATATTTTAATGATATTTCACCATGTCCCCCTTTTTTTGTAAATCTCAATCTCACTCTGTCGCTCTCTGTCTCTCTCACTGTCTTTCTCTGCCCCCCCCCCTCTATCTGTCTCTTTGTCTTTCTCTCTGTCCCTCTCTCTTTCTCTCTGCCCCTCTCTCTTTCTCTCTGTCCCTCTCTCTTTCTCTCCATTCCGTAATATTATGTCGCACCGTGTGATGATCGCTGCATAAATGAGGTTATTAGAATCTGTTTTAACCTGGTGTTTAATTATTCAAAATGCCTTTTTTTCCCCGCCCAAACAAAAATCAACGCTCTTTCTTTGCAACAAAAATATTGTTTAACCTCCAATGTTTCAGCAAAGGGAAAATGTTTTAATAGAATTGATATTCATTGGTTATCAACTCTACCTTTGGCATGCACAAAAAGTTTAATTGCTTTATGTTCTAACTCTCTTTTGTAATGTGTTAACAGGACCAAATTATTTGTTTAATTGGCTGAATGTAGTTTGTGGAAATAGCTCGTCACATGACTGCTGTTGACGCAGCTTGCTTTGGTGCAGGAATCTACGATGCTGTTGATCAAGTTGCAAGATTTTATTCATACATATTGTTGTTTGGGTGCAATTGTCAAAACTTTGCCAGATATCATGATTGACTTGCACGCAGAATCCAGCTTCAATGATCATTTTTGCGTTCATTTTGCTGTGACGACAGTTCATCAAAATTATTTGAAATGCCAAGCTCAAACATTTACATCATGGAAACGTTTCACATGTTTTTTTTTTTTGTTTGTTTCCATCAAACTGGTCACCGATTGGAATCTGTTGAAGTTACAGAATGCAGACCCCCATAGACATTTGGAACGTATTCATCCGCCCCAAAATTAGACGCGTCATTGATTGCTGTATGCTGTGCACACTGAACCGTGAGAAGGACATCGAGGCCAAATCTTTATGTTTTCTCGTTTTGAACCCACGGAATGGTGCAATTTGCTTTTACTGATGATGGATATGAAACCTTTTAGAGAGAGCTAATTTTGTTATGCTTGCTAAATATCACAGTTATTCCAAAATAACCGCATGCAGTATTTTGTTTCTATTCTCACGTCATTTTCCTTTTATGCCTTGCTCTCACCCCTACCTCTATTGTGCCTTTCCCATTTTTATTACGTCTCAACATTAACTTAATTCTTCCCGAAACCAATTTCATCACAAACTTTGATTCTTGAAGCCACTGCTTCAAAGTAGAGCCTGGGTGGGTGGGCTTATGATTGGATTGGCCGAGAGGCCGTCTGACGCTCGTAGGTACGGTTTGATAAAACTGTTTGGAACACGGTAAAAACGTTGCCTGCCGAGGCTCGGTAACGTAGGCTTTTGCTTGGAGGAGAGAGGTTTTCTTGTATGGAAGGTAGGTGGAGGCAGTGATATTGAACCTTTTGTACTTGTAAGGATTGTTTTTTGATAAAAAAAAATAATAACTCCTGATGTACATTTTGTAGCATTGCTAAGGCTGTCTCTGTTATCCAGTCTGCAGCCTTAATGGAATGAAGAACATTTGAACCACTGGGTGTGATGTAAAATACAAATTGTACATGTTTGCCTTTTTTTTTTCTTCTATATTTTCATGGTTCCTGTTTACATCGTTGTTTATCACATTTTAGCATAACTATGATTTGCCCTTAGTTTATTTTTTTTTTTTTTTTTTTTTTTTTTTTTTAGCTCAACTAGGATGTTTTGAGATGTGAGCCTGAGAATGTACAGATATGCATATGGTTAGCCCAAACTGTCTTTTGTGCTGTTTTGCTAATAATTGCAGGTTTATTGTCAAATATTCACAACTAGCCTCAGCTTCAAGCTATAAAAGCCTGGAAATTCTATTTTCTTTGTTTCTGTTTATCTTATGTTGTCTGCTTGCCTCAAACCCTGTCAATAAATATAACAAGGCTCGTTGATTTGGTCTTCATTGCAACTGAATTTATGTGGTGTCATAACGATTGATCGAACAAGATTATATACATGGGGTGCTTCTGTAAAAGGGACGGAATCCAACCTTAAAATAAAAGGTGTTGTTTGTACCCTTGAGAGGACCGTACGACAATGATCGTACTAAAGATTGTATTATTGAAGTGCAGTTCAGTACTTGGTTTGTAGATATAATTTTTCAAGTCTCTTATGCCTCCACTTGGTGTTGGCTTAATGGTTAAGGTAGTGGGCTTGGGATCCTTGGGTCCTGAGTTCAAATCCCACTTGGTTGTTGAATCAATACCAGGTGGGGTTGACTCTGCCTGTCATCCTTCCGAGGTCGGCAAAATCAGTGCCAGCTTGCAGGTATCCTGTGTCGGAGTGGCGACCCATCCAGGATTGTGTCCAATAGCCCAGGAGACTGCTTTGGCAGCACTAACGCTCTGCACAGAGTATGGTCCCAATGGATTGATGGATGCCTCCACTGTCAAAGGCGACGGAGGCATTTTTTTCGGGTTGTCCGTCCATCCGTGCGTGATAATTTTGTTACCGCTGAAGGGATTTTTTGCCAAACTTGGTGGAAAAGGTGTATTATGATTCAAAGATGATGAACCGATTATATTCGAAGGTCAAAGGTCATGTGACCATTTTAAAGTAGCAGAATTTTGTCACCACATAACTTGTGAACTGCTGGAGGGATTTTAATAAAACTTGGTATAACTATGAACTGATTAATTTTTCGTTTCAAAAGGTCAAAGGCCTCTGGTCAAGTGCCCTTAAATTGAAAATCTGTTTCTGCAATAACTTTTGAACCCCTCGAGAGATTTCAACCATACTTTACAAACGAATGGATTGATTCAATTTTGGGTTGAAAAGCTTGAAGGTCACGTGCCCTTTGAAAATCTGTTTGCAGGCTATAACTCATGCGAAGCATCTGATGTTCTCCATTCTCCTTGTCCTTGTCTCTCTATCTCTGTCTCTCTCTCGTGATCTTTGATTTTTAATGTGACCTTTGATTTTTAATGTGACCTTTAATTGAGATGAAACGTAAGTGTGTTGGCATCTAATGTGGTGGAGGTATATCCATTGACACATCACATTCGACTTTCTCATTACCTCTGCCACTGAAGGTGAAGGAGGTTATGTTTTCACCCCTATCTGTCTTTGTTTGTGTGCAGGATATCTCAAAATATTGTCAATGGATCCAGATGAAATTTGGTGGACAGGTTGGGTATGTGACAAGGACAAATTGATTAGATTTTGGTGCAAATCCGGATCCAGATCTTAAAAGTTTTTAAGTCATTCTTCACCATTGAGAGATTGGGTGAAGCCAATATATACACTACATGGCCAAAAGTATGTGGACACCTGCTCGTCCAACATCTCATTCCAAAATCATGGGCATTAATATGGAGTTTTGTCCCCTCTTTGCTGCTATAACAGCCTCTACTCTTCTGGGAAGGGTTTCCACTCGATCCTGGAAAATTGCTGCGGGGATTTGCTTCCATTCAGCCATGAGCATTCGTGAGGTCGAGCACTGATGTTGGGCGATTTGGTCTTACTCGCAGTCTGCATTCCAATTCATCCCAAAGGTGTTCAATGGGGTTGAGGTCAGGGATCTGTGAAGGCCAGTCAAGTTCTTCCACACCGTCCTCGACAAACCATTTCCATATGGACGTCGCTTTGTGCACGGGGGGGGGGGGGGGGGGGGTATTGTCATGCTGTAACAGGAAAGGGCCTTCCCCAAACTGTTGCCACAAAGCTGGAAGCACAGAATCATCTGGAATGCCATTGTATGCTGTAGCGTTAAGATTTCCCTTTACTGGAACTAAGGGGCCTAGTTCGAACCATGAAAAACAGCCCCAGACCATTATTCCTCCTCCACCAAACTTTACAGTTGGCACTATGTATTCTGGCAGGTGGCGTTCTCCTGGCATCCACCAAATCCAGATTCATCCGTCAGATTGCCAGATGGTGAAGCGTGATTTATCACTCCAGAGAACGTGTTTCCACTGTTCCAGAGTCCAATGGCGGTGAGATTTACACCACTCCTTTGTGTGGTGTGCCTGGCATTGGCATTGCGCATGGTGATATTGGCTTGTGTGCGGCTGCTCGGCCATGGAAACACATTTCATGAAGCTCTCGACAAACAGTGCTTGTGCTGACGTTGCTTGCAGAGTCAGTTTGGAACTCGGTCGTGAGTGTTGCAACCGACGACAGACGATTTTTCCTCGTTGCATGCTTCAGCACTCGGCGGTCCCATTCTGTGAGCTTATGTGGCCTACCATTTCGTGGCTGAGCTGTTGTTGCTCCTAGATGTTTCCACTTCACAATAACAGCACTTCCAGTTGACTGGAGCAGCTCCAACAGGGCAGAAATTTGATGAACTGACTTGTTGGAAAGGTGGCATCCTATGACGGTGCCACGTTGAAAGTCACAGCTCTTCAGCGTGGCCCATTTTACTGCCAATGTTTGTCTATGGAGATTGCATGTCTGTGTGCTTGATTTATACACCTGTCAGTAATGGGTGTGGCTGAAATAGCCGAATCCACTAATTATTAGAAGGGGTGTCCACATACTTTTGGCCATGTAGTGTATAACACGATATCTCAAAAAGTTGTGGACGGATTCGGACAAAACTTGGTGGACGCGGGTATATAGCAAGGACGAATTGATTCGATTTTGGTGAAGATCAGAATGCGGGTCTGGATGCGATAATTGTTTAATTTTTAAAGTGATTTCACTATTGAAAGATGGGGCCCAAAACAATACATAGCATGATGTTAAAAAAAAAAATGTATCGGGCCCGATATGTTCTTGTGGATCAGGCATTACGTGGCGGAGGTATGTGCTCGTCTGAGTGCCCTTCTAGTTTTTTCATGTTTCTTATTTGAGGGGAGGGAGAACACTAATGAGTAAATTCCTTGTCCAATTGCTGTAAAAAAAATTTTTTTAAATCAATCAGTGGTGATATAATTTGTTCGTATGGTAATATGATTGTCGTCACAGACATCATGGTTTGACATGCATGTTGGTTGAGACTTCAATGATGGTGCCTGATTTGTTCGCAAAAGTAAAATTGCTTCAGTGATCATATTTTGAATTGGAAGGTTTTTCTGTAAGAAGTGGAAGTGTATTCAGGAGTGATTTCTTGCTCAGTTTGGAAGCAGAAAAGAAGGATTTTGAACCAAAGTTAACAGCACTTTTGCATATTCCGAATTAAATCTTCCAATTACTGGTTTAGGTTCATCATATTGGGCTTTGTTTCTGTTTACAGACTTGGGGTGTGTTTTATTACCAATCAGCTTGAGATCGCTTGTCAAGCCAGCAGTTTTGTTGGAGTGCTTACTTGAGTGCTTAAGCTACTTGCCGATCGCTCGACAAGCTCATTACCTCCACCACCGAAGGTGAAGGAGGTTATGTTTTCACCCCTCTCTGTCTTTGTCTGTTTGCAGGATATCTCAAAAAGTTGTGGAACTTGGTGGACATGTTGGGTGTGTGACAAGGACGAACTGATTAGATTTTGGTGAAGATAAGAGAATTATTTCATTTTTAAAGTGATTCTTCACCATTGAGAGATAGGACCAAAAACGATATAGTACTGCACAGCATGGTATTTCAAAAATGTATTTGGCCTGATTTGGCGAGGAACGACCGCTAGACGGAGCAGTAGGGCCGTCTCCCACTGAACACCGGAATTGGAAGGTCGTCACCCCAGATAACTCCAGAGTCGACGGGTATCTTAAACTTTAAAGGACCGTGGTCACCAATATTTCGACGACGTGAGGTAGGGTCCACTTGTCTAATTCCAATTTACCTAAGTATCCACGCCGTCGAACTACCGGGGAAGCCACACCCTCGGCCGACTTTGTCCGAACCGAGTCGCTGTTACCGACTTGGATCCGGCGTGACCGAGCGGAAGTTACCAAAACCGCGCCGGACCAAATGAACAATTTACGGCACAAACGGCCTTCCAAATTCTCAAGCCCGAACCATACTGGGTCAATGGAAGAAAACACAGACAACAAACTGGAACATTTAACAGGGGGGTTTATTTTACAGTAATCGGGAAGGGAGAGACAGAGCAGACTAGATCACGAATATGCAGGAAATGTACAGCGGGCAAAAGTACTTAAACAATTTCTACTTGTCAGACGGCACCACCACAGACACACACACACACACACACACACACACCAAAAGAAATGGGGCCAGCCGGCCTTTATTCGGATCTCCAGCCCGAGAGGATAGGCGAACTGGAGGGTCAGAGTTCTGCTGGTACCTGGCCGCGTTCGCATGGCTTTCCGACCTGCCCTTGTGGAGCTCGGGATTCTTGTGGAAGGGCTTGGGAAGATCGGACGCTCCAACCACCACGGTGGGACTCGAACCCACACGGACAACCAAGCGCCAAGGAACCAAGACGAAGCGGCAGACGCCAGCCAACACCAAGACTGAATATGGCCAGCAGACCAGACGAGACGACCCAGACGGATCGCACCGACAATTATTCAACCCCTCCTGCGAGGTGGGAGGGATCCGTCCTGAGGTAACTCTGTCTCCCACTGGACGGGTGGCGTGTCGGTGGCCCGCCCCCCGAAGAGGTTCTGTAGTTGTTTCTGGCTTCGCATTGGCTGGAGCACCTCAGCTTTGCTCGCTCTTCGTCCATTGGCTGGAGGAAACACTCCCTGCCCTTCTTCGGAGCGGAGCCTCGATCTGAGGCGATGGAGGCTCCGTCCACGCCTTCAGCCAAAAACACGTGGATAATGGAGTCTGTGTGCGAAGGTTTGGTTGGGTGGTGGAACGAAGCAGGATGTTGTTGGGGAGTATAAAAAAAAACGAACTACAAAATAACTGGCAGCGCACACATGAAATTCCCGTTAGACACAGGGGATGGATTCTAACTATACACATATACTTAACGAAATAACTAAACTTTGGGACTGCTGACTGTGTGTGTGCAAGAGGCTTCCAAATCCATAACAATATGTTTTCATGGATCAGGCATTACGTGGTGCAGGTATGCGCTCTTCCGAGTGCCCTTCTCGTTGGAAATGGAACACAATGAGTACAAGTAGCCAGCCATACACTGAACAGGGAACATAGTAGCTACCATGCCATTAATTGGTTTCAAGGTTGAGTATTTGCTCTGTAACATCACATTCCTGTTGTTATCCTGAAACTCTTCTGGTGGTGTAACCTGGTAGGTATGAGACTACAGCTGAATTATTTTGTTTGTTTGTTTTTCGAATGTTTTGACACCATTGTTCAATGAGGCTTGAAAATAAACAATCCTTTTGTTTGTCCCCACTACCCATATGAAAATACAATTCCCAACACTTGGTTAAAACTGAGCATGCAAATGTGTTCACTTGAATTTATTTTTTTTAATGCAAATGTATTAGCATCCACCTGGGTCAAGGATAGTTAATACTGACCTTGACAGAGAAATAATTGTCTGTAGAAATCGAACTTGCTTGAAACACACTTGTGATTTACTTTGCTGCTGTTCTTCATCAATAATAATTATCGATGCTCATGATAGAACTTGATTAATGAATACTCAGGAGAATGTACCATTGAACTCTTGAGTGGGACGTATGGAAAACTGATGATTCGTGTACGTTCTGCTTTTCCATGAATCCTCAACACTTGTGATGAAACGCTGTCATGGTACGAGTGAGGTTGTGATGAAACGTGAAGTTCAAGGTACGAGAACTTTTGTGATAATTACTTTGTGAATGCTTTCTTATCAAGTCGACTTCCAAATACAAGGTGGGGTCAAAATGATTTCCCCATAAGTCTCATTTGACAAAATTGGACAGGTGTTGGTACTTTTTTATTTTATTTCTTTCTAACATAGTTTCCAACCACTCACATAGTTGTCGGAGGTGGTTGTTTGGTTGTTTCACAATGCTGTTGGAGTATGTCACATTTTTCTGAAACTTTTTCCTTTTCACTTCCCCTTTAATGGACACAGATTTTGTTACTGGTTCCCCACCCTTGTGAGTATTCACTGTTTGAACTGACGATGTGTACAGCACATTATTGGAAAATCATTTTTTTTATTTGATTTTCGATTCCAGCCGATGTTGGTGACTCGTAACGAGTTGCCGATCATTCCAAGCATTTCGATTTGCAAGTCTACATCAAATCAAAATTAATTACTTTTTGCTTCTTTACAGCGCGTGCGCTGTATACAATTGCACCGAGTTTGAAATGTCCCCGGTGTCTACCACGTCCCTGGTGTCCCCCCCCCCCACCACGTGCCTCAAGACAGCCAATGACGGCCGTCCGGTAGATGCAGTGCGTTACCTAGACGGAAATAGCGAGAATTGACGGAAATACCCGAGTATTTCAATGGAAATTTGTGAAACTAATGTGTTATATATGTGAAAACCATTTAATTTATTGCTTGACGGGAAAAAAACCAAGAAACGCTCCCCTCTCATGTACGAACGAACGAAAGACATCATTTCCGCCCACCATCGCATTTCACGCCGAAAGACGTCATTTCCGCCCACCATCGCATTTCGTGCCGATCGCCGAATGCTGAAAGCTGAGTTCTTCTTATGCAATCATTCTTTTGCGGCCCCCTGCCACGCTGTATCGAACGATTTCATTCGTTCTGTTTATATATATATATATATATATATATATATATATATATATATATATATATATATATATATATATATATATATATATATATATATATATTAGGTGCTTATCACAATAATAACAAGATTTTTACATTTCAAATATTAAGTGTGCTTTTTAATTGTTTTTCAACTGAAAAAGCATAAATTGCATATTTTAACATTAGTGTACTCATTTGCTTCACCACACGTGCTGTATTGAAGGATTTCACTTGTTTTTGTTGTTAATTACTGATATGTGATTATTTCATCAAGCTTTATTAACCTCGCCAGAGGACAGGCTACAGTATTGCTTTTGGATCCCTTTGTTTGATTGTATGTTTGTCTGTCTCAGCACACAATGTGCCAACGTTTCCCACAAAAACGCCTCTTGGTGCTAAGTATTACACGTTATCCTTTTTCTAAAAGTATCCATGTACAGGGTGGACACAATGTCTTGTTACCCTTTGTAAAATTGACATTACCTCTTATCATATGAGTTGACAACACTGTAAACGGTTCTACAAGTCTGAGCATGTACATTTGCAGTACTCTTCTACGACAGTACACATGTTGCAGCACATGACACGAGCCTTAAGTGTCTGGTGGATCCGTTTCTGCTCCATCATTGTAGAGAATCATTTCGAGGTGAACCCAGACGGTGACAATCCCTCGTTCGATGGTGTAACTGCTTGTATCACCATGGTTACGTTCACTCGATGTGAGGGGGGGGGGGGAAGGAAACGAATGAACACTGTGCCCACAAAGGCAATGTTAGTTTTTTTAGAGGGAGACTGAGGAGGAGGTTGAGGGGAAAGGGAGAGGGGGGAGGAAGGAAGAGAGAGGCAGAGGGGGAGAGAGAGACAGGGGGGAGAGAGACAGGGGGAGAGAGGGGAGGGGGAGAGGGAGAGAGGGGGAGGGGGGAGGGGGGAGGGGGAGAGGGAGAGAGGGGGGAGGGGGAGAGGGAGAGAGGGGAGGGGGGAGAGGGGGAGAGGGAGAGAGGGGGAGGGGGAGAGGGAGAGAGGGGGAGGGGGGAGAGGGAGAGAGGGGAGGGGGGAGAGGGGGGAGAGGGAGAGAGGGGGAGGAGAGAGAGGGAGAGAGGGGGGGAGGGAGAGGGGAGACCCTTGGAGTGTCCCGAGTTTTTTGGGCGGTGTATAACCACTTACATTTCATTTCCATTTATGGATATAAATGTGAGGAATGCGCAGTGATTTTTGTTTTTTCCCCCCACGATAAAAATCAACGCTACATTAATCAAGCAATCATCAAGACTCGCCGTGTTCGATGAACGTGTGTGGAGCAACATGCTCTTTTAAATGTGGCGAAGGATTCAGGTCATTCAGAAGGACTGATTCGAAGGACGTGTCGTTCTTTCCGCCTGATTGTTGTTCAGCCCCGAAAAGCTTATGGCGGCAGCTGTAGGAGAGGAAGCTAGATAAAGAAAGGAAGAAAAGATAAAAAAAAAAAAAATAGAAAATAACAGAGAAAGTAATCTTCAGAGGAAACATTAAGATTAGGCCCAGAGCTAGCGCCTCGGGCCTTATCTTTCCTTCTGCCCTGTCTGTGTTTTTTTTTTTTTGTTTTGTTTGTTTGTTTTCTTTTTCATGTGTAGATCGCGTTCTCCTCAGCATTGTGGTGTCGTTATTAAAAGGAGAAAAAGGGTGTGACCCAGTTTTATTTCCTTTGTTTGTTTATCCCTTCGTTTCCTGCCTGGTGTCGTCGTCGTGAGGACGAGTCTCCGGGCCGCCTGTGCAGGCCGCGATGTCTCAACACATCCCTGCGGACAAGGTGAGACTCGTGTGCTGTACGAACTTCGCCCACGGGCTCCTGTGCTTGTCGAGACGGGTTTCATGTCATCCTGCCGTTTCCCCCCTCACGCCTCGTGTTTGTACGTAACGTACTGGTTTACGAGTCGTTTTGGTGACGAGCGGCGTCGTCTCGCCTTGTAGTTAGTCCAACCACTACGTGTGGTGTGAAAATGTTGACCTCTTGACTCTGTGTCGATGTCGGTGTTGGTGTCGTTCTTTGAGTAAAAAAAATTCCACCATTCAGAAAGACCACTTGTGAGTTGTGACGAACGGAAACTTTGTCTGTGCGCGTTTTTATGCTCCAATTCGATGTGTGTTTGTGTGTTCTTATTTCCTCGAGCTTGACCACCTCGGTGCACTCACAAATCACACGATGTCCTGTTATTTTATACTCACTAGTGAGTCGGCCCTTGGTCCGTAGGACCAAATTTTCATTGTTCTTCACGGGCTTGGAGCATACCTGCCTGCCACGCTGCTTGAGCATGAGCTTACCTTTTCACAAAGTCCAGGTGTGCTTGGGCCAGGGTGGGGATGATATGTTGATTTTTTTTTTTTTGTCAAATCTTGCTACTGTTGTTATTGTTGTTAATAATATGGAATAGGCAAAGCCTAGAAGCGAACGTAGACTTCTTACATTCGCTTCTGACTTTACCTATAACCTGTTCACAACTATATACTTGCCAACTTTACCGTGGTACGTGTAAGCGCCGCACAGCTGATTATTTTGACGCAATTTCCGGTGACTTCGGCCTGGATTCGGGATCAGCGATCAAATAATGTAAATCACGATTAAAAATTATTTTTTGATGCGGGAGATATCTTTATTAAAATTAACTTTGGGCAAAAAAAAATAATTGAATAAATAAACTATCACTTCTGGTCAAGAATAAAATTAACTTTGGGAAAACAAATAATTGACTAAATAAACGATCACTTCTGGTCAAGAATAAAAGAAAATATAAGTTCTGTAAACAGTTTCAAAATCACTCCCGGTAATGTTAAATACAAAATAAACACTTCCTGTCATGAAAAGAAATCACTTTCGGAAGTATAAAAATTAACTTTGGGAAAAAAAAATAATTGAATAAATAAACAATCACTTCCGGTCATGATCTCCCGGCATGCATCATTCCCCAGGACAAAAACAGGAAAGAAGAAATAAAACCAGAAACAAAAACGGAAGCAAAAGGGTCATAGCCAATGACACGGATTCACAATTTTTTTTTTTTTTTTTTTTTTTTTTTGTATACCTTGGTCGAGGCTCGTATGAGAGCTAACACACAACTCACAGCAATGAGGCATGAGACAAGAGGGGCGGGAGTGGAAGGGACAAAACATTGGGGAACAGACACATTAGGTGAACTGTGGAAGGGAGAGGGATGGGGATGGGACGGGGAACATGGCGAGGGGAAGATGGACATTAAAGGGACTTTCAGGAAGGAAAGCAGGAGAATTGAAGGAAGTGGGCTTGGGTGGATTATCGGGGGTAGAAAAGATCGAGGATTTGGATGGGGGAAGATAAGAGGTGGTGGTGAACAGCTGTTTTGAAAGCCTGGAGGGAAGAATGGGAAAGAATAGAGTGAGGAAGTTTATTCCAAAGGCGGGAAAAAAGAGGAATGAAAGAGTGAAGATGAGCAGTGATTCGTGATTTTGGTAGTTTTACCAGAAGGGGTTGTTGGCGGACCTTGAGCGCCCTGTGGAAATGTGGTGGGGACAAATCGCAGAGAGAGCAGGGGGGGCAAGGCTGGAGAGGAGTCGGTAGAAGACAGAAAGACCACCGACCAACCTGCGGTGATTGAGTGAGAGGCCCAAAGACTCAGCTTCATTGCGGGAGATGCCAATGATCTTAAATGCCCTGGTTTCGACAGCGTGAAGCTGAGAAAGGTGGGAGGCAGGAGCACCAGCCCAGAGGGGAGAGCAGTACTCCATCAGGCTACGGACAAAAGCTTTGTAAGTGGTCAGGAGCTCAAGAGGGCCGAGGAAGGACTTTGCACGATGGAGGATTCCCAGTCGGCGACTGGCTTTTGAGGCAAGGTTGGAAATGTGACTTTCCCAGGAAAGGTCATGGCAGATAGTGAGACCCAGAAGCTTGAAAGAAAAGACTTCTTCCAGAGGATTGTTGAGAAAGTGGATGGGGGGGGTTTGTAAATGGTCCTTTCGAAGAGACATAGTGAGAGTGTGAGATTTGTCTGGATTGAAAGACATGTTCCACGTGTTGGACCAGTTTGTGATTTTATCCAGATCTGCAGTGAGTGAAGAAGCTGCTGCTTGCCGGTCTGAGGGATGACAGATGGTACGGCAGAGGGTGGAGTCATCGGCAAAGAGAAATAGAGGATTTTCCAGAGAGTCCGAGATTATCCGTCCGAGAAATTGGCAGGGTATTGTGTTGTTTTGTTGTTTCCTATTCTCTCATGTGCACGCGTGAAGTAATATTCACAAGATAGAAATAAAACCCAATCGTGTTTATACACCGCTCAGCGTTTTATAACAACCGGAAGCAAAAGGTCATAGCTAACTACACGGATTCCAAATAGCCAGGGGTATTGTGTTGTTGTTGTTTCCTATTCTCTCATGTGCACACGTTAAGTATGAAGCTCACTGCATTCGCTATGATTCGTATTATTTAATTTAATGCTTTATGTTTTTTTTTTTTTAATGAATGTTTTGCCGCAGAAGGTCCTATTGAGCTGCTCTGTGCATCTCAACATGGGAATTCTTCCGGGTTCTTTGTAGTCAATTAGTCTCATCAACTCGTGAGATCATGACATCATTTTGGTGGATCACACTGCACATCAGAACGTTCCAGTGGAACTCCACCAAAAAACGACACATATATATATATATATATATATATATATATATATATATATATATATATATATATATATATATATATATATATATATATATATATATATATATATATATATATATACACGCACACGCACACACACACACGCACACACACTGGCCATTCATAGTGGAAAGAAGGTTTGTTTGGCTTCAAAAGCCCCCACCCCAATGTAGAAGTCGTTTCTGGTTTGGAAAGCATATTAAAGTTTCAAAAAGCATCTCTACAATTGATTCGGCTCATCATGACTGTGCTATACCACCACGAGACCAAGCAGACTCCTCAGGCCACAGAATCGATCTCGATGAGGGAAATTTTGAGGTGCCATAAATGCAAATGTATACTAATAATAAAAGGAAGTGCGTGCGCACTCATGCGTGCTGTGGATTCCAAAAAGTGGAACGGAGCCCTCCCAGGTCTCAAAGTATCCACCTCTGTATTGCTGTATGTATTGTTGATTGGTATTTACATCTGTGGGTTTCAGAGTGTGGAATGGAGTCCTCCCAGGGTGGGCTCAAAGTATCCACCTTCATTTCGGTAAGGGGTCACGATTCATGGACCAAACTGTGAAGTTTTGTGCCGAGGATTCTCTTCAGGATCATCACTGAGCCCTGGATGGCTACCAACTCTCATTTGTTTGTGGTGATATTCCCAGGGATGCTTTTTTCATACCTCTGTGAGGTTCTTTGTCATCACTGGTACAACTTTGGCATTCTTCAGCTTCCAGGATCTTTTCACTTCATTCTTGAGGTCTTTGTATTTGGTCATTTTCTTGATTTCTGCATCGTTTAGTCCAAAATCACTGTTATTAACACCTCATTTAGCAATGCCTTCTTCTGGTTTTGTTTTTTTTTTTTTTTTTCTACCCAAGTATGATATGTGGTCACAATGCTTTGTTTTCGATGTTCATGCCCGATGGGATCATAAGGTCATACGTGAACGGTACTTCAATGTTTTCAGTGATTGCTTTTGGTTCATTTTCCCACATTTTCTGGAACAGGAATATCAAAGTTTTTGCAGATGTGCCAGTGGATTACTTTACAAACTCGTGTGTGTGTGTCTGTGTCTGTGTGTGGTTGCGTCAAAAGCACCGCCCATTGTGCAAGCCACGCTTTTCCCTCCAGCCACCCAGAAATCGTGTAATATTTTTCGCTTCACATTGCTTTGTATGTAGATGGAGGCCTCATGCAGCGTACATTTGAAGACTGAACAACCCGTCTTCTAGTATAAAATAAAGCTACCCTTTTGAGGGAGCAAATGTACAATTTGATTACACCTCAATCGAGGTAATGCATGTTATGTTCTCAACGATCGCGTTAGCAGAAGAAAATACACCACCCAATGAAGGTACGTGCTTGCTTGAGTGCTTACGCCACTTGGTGAGCTCTCTCCAAGAAACGTCAACTGAGGAAGGGGTTGGGTAGGTGTACAGGGGACTCTGGCAGGAGGAGGAAGTGGTGGGGTGACAGGAGGAAGGTGACGACGAATAATTGATGGGTCATTTAATTTGGTGGCTATTATCGGATTGTCGGGGGAAAAAAAATGTTTTCTCTGGGTAAAGAGGACTTTGTTGGTCAGGTGTCGAACCGGAGTGGGGGGGGGGAGTCGTAATGGTAATCACCTGCCATAACTGCTCGCAGTTGTAAAACCTAGCTCCTCTTTATTATACATATATATATATATATATATATATATATATATATATATATATATATATATATATATATATATATATGTGTGTTGGTGTTGCAATCAGATAAGGATCGTTTCCTAAAGTGGTTCACAAAGCTTCTAGAAGAAGCCAAAATACTTTGAAACGTACCTGCTAGAAAGGGATGTGCCTCTGCACAACAAAATAGTTGGAGAACTTTGTCAGTTTGCCCAAAAAGCTGAGATCTTGCAGCTTTCTGTCCTGCAAAGTGCCGACCTACGGGTCAGGTCAGATTTGCTTCAAGTACTATGTAAACCTGTACTATCTGTTCCATGGTTGGATTGTCGATGACTAATCTGACTCCCCCATGAGGTTTCCTGGTGAGGAGGGTGCATGGATATGGGGATACCCATCACGATTAAAAACAAAACCTGTCAAATGGCAGAGGAGCTCCTAGTGAGCCAACCGGCCACGCATATCAGGTGCCAAACTGTCTGTGGCCGTCGTCCTGCAGTTGGGTTATCCATTTCTCAGAGGTTGGTGGCAGGATTTGCACTCCGGCCACCGTAAAACCCTTCATTCCACAACATACACGAAAATCACAACTCTAACCCAAAAGAACCTGCTCCATGGGAGTACCCCCTGTGCAGTTTCTCTTTGCAGGGGAGCTCACCAGATGACTGGAAAGCAAAGCAAAGCCTTTGGGACCACCATTCTTTGACAGTGGGGAAACCCTGCGGAAATGTGGGTTGCGGTAGTGCTGAGGTGCGGTCCAGTTGGCGGTCTCCTTATGTTAACCTCAGGCAGTCTCTTCAAGTGAGTGCTTGGAATGTCCTCGCTGAGAGGATGATCATTCATCTCTGCTGTCATCTGAGCGTGTTCCTACATTTCCGTCAGCTCGGTTTGCATTTAGGAAGAGAGCAATTATGATTAACCATCTCGAAATTGCCTCCCTTTCGTCTAAATGCTGAAAACTATGTTTGAAAGACTATTTGAATCACCGATTTCGCATTAGCAATGACAGCTTAAAAGTGCCCGGCGTGCAGAACTGAGTCGCTCGCTGTAAACATGCAGACAACATGTGCGTAAAAGGCCTCGTTTAGCATTCCTATGTCATTTTGGAAGTCCCTTATTAGCAGAGGATGGTTGGTTAAGGTATTGTAACTCCCGTGGAAAGCAAAAAGTTGACGTTTCGAGCATTAACCCTTCATCAGAGCAAAGGTCTCTTTCGTAAGTTGGGTCAAATACGTGTTTGAATATTATCATGTGTCGAAGTGCTGGTCGCTCTGGTTGATGCTGTGACTACTCCATGAAATACTTGAGCCTGGGGTGGTGGTGGTGGTAGTAGTAGTGGTAGTGCTTTTGTTAGACTGGCTTTCGAGGTTTGCGTGCAGGAAAGCTCAGGCAGACATAGGTTTCCTGTTTAATGTCACTCAACTTCCTCGTCCCTTTAAGTCGATGGTTGGAACTGTAGTGGACAACAATGCAGAGCATTTAAAGAGGAAGCACTACCAAGACATATAACGAGGGAGAGAGATTGAAACAAAATAAAGCACAGTCCTGTATGTACAAAAGTAATAGTAATAGTCAGACAAGTGAAAGCAAAGTACCTCGTTGCGAAACACTGCAACGTGCATCATTTGTGGTCTAAATTTCTTTAAACTTCCCAATAGTTTGGGAATACCGTGCCACCTTGAACTCCTGAGTGATAAGTGAACGTAATAAAGTTTTCAGGCATGCAAGAACGCCATTATTCCCATCCTTCAAGAGTAGTTGTTGTCGTAGTAGTAGTGGTGGTGGTAGTATCAACCAGGTGATGCCACGTCAACAGATGATAGTTATTCCCACCATGTGGCAATGACCAGGGAACATTTTTTTTTTTTTTTTCCAAGTATTTCACAAACCAGCTGGCTTGACGCGACGTGCGACTGGAGCGAGTTTGAGGATAGATTTGTAATTCAGAGTGCTGGTGATAACATGCCTACTCCTTGGGAAATACACGGTGGGGGGACTTAAACATCCGCCAGCTAATGCTAGCAGAATGGACTGCCTCCGTGTGTTCATAGTTGGGCTGGGAATCAAACCGGAGCTCGACAGCTCGAAGGTAAATAGATGCGCTCCATCTGTGCCATCCTGTTCGACTGCATTGTTGTGTTTAATCGTTTAAACCACAGCTTTATCTTTGTGACGGATGACGTGTGTGCCACATTCCTGAGTCGCTTTGTCAAGGTTGAGGAAAAAGTCCTGGTAATTGTCCTGCTCGCTATGGAGGGAAAAACGCACGGAATGAACGAATGTACGCGTTTCATTCCCCTGCTACTGCGAGAAACGGGCACAACGTTTTGTGTCCATATTTCGTTTTCACGAGCACTTCTCTTCTTGATCGATGCTCTTTCACATTAACGTTTTGTATTTTGAGAACGACGGTTTGCTTTCATGTGACCATCATATCTGTGCACATCACATTAATTTTTCTCTTATAATGGCACATTGTTTTGGTAAGATGACGTTGCCAATTGGAATTCACCAAGGAAGCACATTCTCCTATTTTGATGTAGCGTTGACCAATACGTTCTGTCATACTGCAAAGTCATATTCGACGATTCCTGAAAATGTTTCCGACCAGCCAGGGTGATTATGGTGATTATCTACCTGCCCAAGAGCAAAAACACCTGCCTTGGCCACGTGGCTGGGTGTTGATTTACAGAACATGGATATGCTTTGGAAGATGCGGGGGTTTGTCTTCGAGGGCAGTTCAAAAATGTTGCGCCTTGGCTGTGTTCACTTCCAACAAGCGATTCTCACTCCCCTTCCTCTTTGTCACTGATGCTTCTTCATCTTAAACTGTCATCTCTCTTCTGTAATGTCTCCTTGCATTACAATTCTGACCTTTTCAAATATTATACTTGCTGATGTACCTACCACTCAAGAACCGCTAATGGCATTTGCTTGGATTGGAGGGCCATGGAGGAAGAAGAAAATAACACCACCACCACCACAAACAGCAGCAACATCACCACCATGAAAGTGGCAGCACCGCCACAATGAACGGTGGCAGCAGCAGCACCACCACCACCATGAACGGTGGAAACACCACCACAATGAATGGTGGCAACAGCAGCACCACCACCACCATAAACGGTGGCAGCAGCAGCGCCACCACCACCATGAACGGCAGCAGCAGCAGCACCACCACCACCACCATGAACGGCAGCAGCAGCACCACAATGAATGGTGGCAGCAGCACCACCACCATGAATGGCAGCAACACCACCACCACCATGAACGGCGGCAGCAGCAGCACCACAATGAATGGCGGCGGCAGCAGCACCACCACCACCATGAATGGCAGCAGCACCACCACAATGAACGGCGACAGCAGCAGCACCACCACGAACGGCGGCAGCAGCACCACCACCACGAGCAGCAGCAGCAGCACACCACGAATGGCTGTGGCAGCAGCAGCACCACCACGAATGGCTGCGGCAGCAGCACCACCACGAATGGCGGCAGCAGCAGCAGCACCACCACGAATGGCAGCAGCAGCACCACCACGAATGGCAGCAGCAGCACCACCACGAATGGCAGCAGCAGCACCACCACGAATGGCAGCAGCAGCACCACCACGAATGGCGGCGGCAGCAGCAGCACCACCACGAATGGCGGCGGCAGCAGCACCACCACCATGGGGAGAAAAACGATATAGTACTGTACTGTATAGCATGATAGTTCGAAAATGTATTGGGTCCGATATGTTCTCGTGTATCAGGCATTACGTGGCAGAGGTATGTGCTCCATCGAGTGCTCTTCTAGTTTTTGAAGTGATTTTTCACCATTGAGAGATGGTGCCAAAAATGATATTTAGCATGATATTTCAAAAATGTATTGGGTTCGATATGTTCTCGTGTATCAGGCATTACATGGCGGAGGTATGCGCTCCAACGAGTGCTCTTCTAGTTTTTGAAGTGATTCTTCACCATTGAGAAATGGTGCCAAAAATGTATTGGGCCTGATATTATCTCGTGGATCAGGCATTACGTGGTAGAGGTATGCGCTCTCCCGAGTGCCCTTCTCCTTCCTTAAAGTTTACCTATTTGTCAGATTTTGGGATCACCATATTTGGGTATATTCGTATCGCCAAAGGGTTTGAAACATACAAGGTGTCCAGAAAGTCCTTGTGAAATTTTGAATTCTCATAGCATTCGATGTACCACATGAGAGAACCAAACTATTAATGGCATATGAAAGCATAATTCATCAAGTTTTGTTAATGTTAATGTTGTCATTAACATCTCAGCTCAGTTATTGCTGTTAAATCCACAATTCTGCTGGTTTTCTTGACATGTTGACATTTTCTGATGAGGAAACTTCTTCATCAGTGATAAAGTCAACCACCATAATTAACACTTGGTTCCTGAACTCTGACAATTAAATCTTTCACAGATGACCTTGTACCAGCAAGACAAGGCTGCCTGCAACTATGCTTCAGATGCTCTCTTCTGGGTGGAATGTCTCTCAGTATGACAATGCTCCAGTCCACAGGGTGCATGTTGTCACCGGGTGGGTTGAGGAATACGATGGTGGAGTCGCCCATTTTCCACGGCCCTCCCAATCACCAGACCTCAATCTCATGGGACTGTATGACAAGGCGCCTCAGACAGCAATTTTCGCTTCCATCAAACCGACTTGAATTGGAGGACTCACTTCATTGTGGAAGAGTGATGCTACATTCCTGCAGAACAGTTCCAGACTCCTGTTGATTCAATGCCACGTCGTATTCATGCCATCCTGGATACATGTGGTGGTTCAACATCCTACTCGGTGACATTCTGTTGGTGTTTCCATCTTTCAATCCACTACCTGTACATCTGGATGCTGAAAAAGGGATCTCTTGCAGACAGCTCAGCTTGAAAGTTTTATTTTTGTATATGCTTTGTTGAATGCCTTAATTTGCAGGAATATCAGTGCTGTATGTAGCCACTTGGACTTGCACACCACCACTATGCCTCTCTTCACTTTATTTCAAAGTGAATTTTTGGTTTGAGTAGGAATACGACACAAGAAAAGGAGCAGCAACATGCCGTGTATACACAATAAATAAAAAATAACCGGGTTTTATTGACCTTGATTTATGGCAATAAACCTCTTTGGCAGGTATAAGTTCTAATTCTAATACCCCATGTGCCAACATTAATGGTTGTTTGTTGCTTTTGCCAATTGATGTCAAGCATACTGTGATTTAATACGAGATCACATTTGGCTGGTATCGCAGATCTCCTTGAGATAACTTAATCACTCTGTCTACAAATTAGCGTTACTACTTCGACACGGTTAAATTTGTCACTGGTGTGTAATTTTTTTTGTTTGTTTTTTTCCACCACCAATACTACTAATAGCCCAATAGCGTGTTTCCAGTTACACAGGGTCACTATTACTTTATAAAAAGTTTAACTTTTATAACCCCATACTGACTCAAAGTTATGCATTCCATAAACAGCACTACTTTTGGAATTGTATGAGATTAGCATCATAAGATAAGATCAAACGCAATAGATCATACTCCTCAGCAAAATTAGCTAATGTATCAGATAAAACTGAATTTAAAATGAACTCGAAGGTCACAATAAAGCAATAGCTCTAATACAATATTACAAGCACAAAGAAATATTAAATTTACAAAATAAAAAATTTGTTAGCCCCCTTTGTTGGCAAAGCAAGTCGTTTGTTGGAACCCTGCTACTGCCCCATTTATGACTTATTCCAACCAAAACGATCCTGTCCATGATGCCAAATGTAGCCACTTGGAATTGCACACCAACATGATTTCTCTGAAAGATGAAAGTGAGTTCTGTATTGGCAAGAACATCTTTGAGCGTGAACAGACCAACATTAGTGTCCCCGTTCACTCTCCATTTTTGCGTCTCACAGTTCAGCTGACAGCTGTGTTTCACGAAGCATGAACAGTTGCCTTTTTGCCCAGTACCAATTATTCTGGCCTTGTCAATGGTGTAAGCATGTAGAACTTGATGTTGTTCAAGTGCATATATTATGCCTTTTCAGCATAAGTCATTGGCTACAAGGTCTCCCACATCCTCGTTTCCAAATTTACCGTGTTATTTGAGCTTTGGTATGGAGGCCCCAACTCTTGGACTCAGAACGGAAGACATCAGTCTTGCGGTACAGGCACTTGCTGAAGCATTGATTCTGACAACGTGCTCCGGCTGGGCATATTGACGGGTGGCACTTTTGGAGCCGTATCCGATTCAAACGTTTGCAGTCCATGAAACGGGGTGACTCGTCTTGTTGACTTTCATTTGCAGCACAGAATCTCTGACGGTTGCAAACTGCACTTTGCCAACTGGCTTATTCGTCTTGATGTGTTTGAAGGGTTGAGGTTTCTGTTGGTTCTTCTAATTCTCCATCGCTTCCCTCAAGGCTTGGTGCATCTTCTGCTTTTAGAAGCAATTGACAGTTTCTTAAGGCCTCATCAATGGTGAGCACGTGTCAGTTGATGATGTGATTGATGTGCACATGTTTTGCGTCTTCGGCATTCTTCATTATCCACATGCTCTCCCACATACTCATTTACAAATTTACCCTCCTTTAGGTCAGCTTTGGTATGGAGGCCCTATCTTTTGGAATTGTATGCCATCTTTACTGCAAATCATTCAACACTAAAATAAACCTATGTGCAGCTCCAACATGCACCGGCCGAATTATTGAATTTGACACAAAAAGGCACATCCAAGCAACAAAAGCAAATTTAACACTATCAATTCTGAGGCAAACAGGAAAGAGTGTGGTCAGCCTCAGACAATTAACCAAAAAAACAAAACAACTTGTGATGCACAAGCTTTGTTGTGATGTCTGTTGTTTTCTTCAAACTAAAACACAGAGAATTGGCATATTTTAGCATGAGTTGGGACCTGTAGTATACTCACACTGGGAGTGGTGCTACACGATACACATTTGCATGGAGAATTTGCTTTGCCATCCCTTCCTCCCACCCCCGCCTGTTTTATTTCCTGGGCACACACCAAGTACTTGCAAATTTGAACTCATTCAGTCCAATGGTTTAAGGAGTGCACCCGAGTCGATGTGACGCATGCACACATTTTTCACTTCTCTGGAATATTAATTCCAGAGAAGGTATTGTCATCGCGCACCGTCCGTCCGTCTGTCCCCTTTTTTGACTGATCCGGCCAAATCGCTGGGCCGATCCAGCTGAAATTTGGCAGCAGCGTTCCTCTCCTGACTGCTAACAGGAATTGCAAAGCTCGTTCTGGTCACATGACTGTAATTACGTCAAAATGGCAGGCTTTGTAAATTTCTTTGAAAACCTTCTTCTCCAGACACACCAGTCAGAATGCTTCCAAATTTGGGTTGCAGCATTAGGCCAGGGTAGGGATATTAAATCGCCAGTCATGCCGATCACGTGACCGGAAGTGTATCAAAATGGCTGACTTGGTAAACTTTTGGGAAAATTGCATTAATTCCTTTTTAAAATCTTCTTCTCCAGACCCACCAGTCAGAATGCTACCAAATTTGGGTTACAACATTGGGACAGGGTCGTGATAAGTTGTGGAGGTCATGTCGATTACACGACCAGGAAGTGTGTCAAAATGGTGGACTTGTTAAATGTTGGGAAAATAGTGTAAATTCCTTCAAAAACCTTCTTCTCCAGACCCACCAGTCAGAATGCTACCAAATTTGGCTTACAACATTCGGCTGCTTACACACGCACACTCAAACACGTCCAGTGCTGCAGATGAGCTACAGGTCCAGTGGTCCTTTTTGTTTATCTTGCCAAAACGAAGTTTTTGCAAGATATGTTAGTCAGCTTGTATGTGTTTTTTTATTTTTTTATTTTTGTCTAATCAAGTATCGATCACTCTGCAGAGCACAGTTATCATTGGAAATTTTTGTAACTTCGCATATCAGAGGCCTATAGAGGTCCCTTTCAGCGCATAAAATTTTGAAGGTCAAGGTCACTTTGTCGCAAATCAGGGGAGTCGACGAAACCCTTATTTTTTGAGTAATTTTGATCGGATCGTCTTCAAACTTCATGGGAATATAGTTCATGGTCTGGCGCTCAGCTGATTAATTTTTGGTAGCGATCGGCCTTGACCTTCATGGTTAGCGCTGGAGGTCGAAAGTTTTTGACCCCAAGGTCAAATTTTGAAATCTTAGGTACCATATCGTGTAATACCTCAAATTGAACACCTCGATGAGTGCTTTCTAGATATGTCAAGCTTGAGACATTATGATGTCATTTGGTGACGTTATGAGGCAAACGCATATTTTTCATGGTTACTCTGCAGAACGATTCTCATCGGAATCTCTCGTAGGCAGATATTCCTCAAGGAGTCACTCCTGGTGGATAGCAGCTCTGTTCATCTCAGTGTGACCTTAAAGAAGTCACACGTGGTCACCTTTTGGCAAGAGCAGGGTGACTGGTTTTTTATATATTTTTTGTTGGATAATACCATACTCTTTACAGAGCGTTGATGCTACTGAAGTAATTTCTTGCAACTATTCTGTTGGGTGGTTTGTCATTGTCTTTCCAGCATTGTTTGTCTATGTTATACAGACTATCCTTTTAAATCTAATCCACTGGGAGCATACTCTGTGCAGATTGTTGGTGCTTCCTAAGCAGTCTCCTTGGCTCTTGGGCACAATCCTGCTGGACAGGTCACCACTCTGGCACAGGATACCAGCAAGCTGGCACTCATTTTGCCAACCTCAGAAGGATGACAGGCAGAGTCAAACCCACCTGGTATTAATTCAACAGCAAGTGGGATTTGAATTCAGAGGATCCTAGGATCCCAAGCCCACCAACATAACCATCAAGCCAATACAAGGCATATCCTTTTAAATGCTGAGCGCCAAACAAGGAAGCAGCACGTACCATTTGAAAAATATAAAGTCTTTGAAATGACTCAGCTGGGGTTCGAACTGCCGATCTCCCAGACTCGGAGCAGACACTTCGACCATTACATTGCTGAGTCAAGTGCAAATATATATATATATATATATATATATATATATATATATATATATATATATATATATATATATATTTGCACCGGGTGGGTTGAGGAATACGAGGGTGGAGTCGCCCATTTTCCACGGCCCTCCCAATCACCAGACCTCAATCTCATGGGACTGTATGACAAGGCGCCTCAGACAGCAATTTCCGCTTCCATCAAACCGACTTGAATTGGAGGACTCACTTCATTGTGGAAGAGTGATGCTACATTCCTGCAGAACAGTTCCAGACTCCTGTTGATTCAATGCCACGTCGTATTCATGCCATCCTGGATACATGTGGTGGTTCAACATCCTACTCGGTGACATTCTGTTGGTGTTTCCATCTTTCAATCCACTACCTGTACATCTGGATGCTGAAAAAGGGATCTCTTGCAGACAGCTCAGCTTGAAAGTTTTATTTTTGTATATGCTTTGTTGAATGCCTTAATTTGCAGGAATATCAGTGCTGTATGTAGCCACTTGGACTTGCACACCACCACTATGCCTCTCTTCACTTTATTTCAAAGTGAATTTTTGGTTTGAGTAGGAATACGACACAAGAAAAGGAGCAGCAACATGCCGTGTATACACAATAAATAAAAAATAACCGGGTTTTATTAACCTTGATTTATGGCAATAAACCTCTTTGGCAGGTACAAGTTCTAATTCTAATACCCCATGTGCCAACATTAATGGTTGTTTGTTGCTTTTGCCAATTGATGTCAAGCATACTGTGATTTAATACGAGATCACATTTGGCTGGTATCGCAGATCTCCTTGAGATAACTTAATCACTCTGTCTACAAATTAGCGTTACTACTTCGACACGGTTAAATTTGTCACTGGTGTGTAATTTTTTTTGTTTGTTTTTTTCCACCACCAATACTACTAATAGCCCAATAGCGTGTTTCCAGTTACACAGGGTCACTATTACTTTATAAAAAGTTTAACTTTTATAACCCCATACTGACTCAAAGTTATGCATTCCATAAACAGCACTACTTTTGGAATTGTATGAGATTAGCATCATAAGATAAGATCAAACGCAATAGATCATACTCCTCAGCAAAATTAGCTAATGTATCAGATAAAACTGAATTTAAAATGAACTCGAAGGTCACAATAAAGCAATAGCTCTAATACAATATTACAAGCACAAAGAAATATTAAATTTACAAAATAAAAAATTTGTTAGCCCCCTTTGTTGGCAAAGCAAGTCGTTTGTTGGAACCCTGCTACTGCCCCATTTATGACTTATTCCAACCAAAACGATCCTGTTCATGATGCCAAATGTAGCCACTTGGAATTGCACACCAACATGATTTCTCTGAAAGATGAAAGTGAGTTCTGTATTGGCAAGAACATCTTTGAGCGTAAACAGACCAACATTAGTGTCCCCGTTCTCTCTCCATTTTTGCGTCTCACAGTTCAGCTGACAGCTGTGTTTCACGAAGCATGAACAGTTGCCTTTTTGCCCAGTACCAATTATTCTGGCCTTGTCAATGGTGTAAGCATGTAGAACTTGATGTTGTTCAAGTGCATATATTATGCCTTTTCAGCATAAGTCATTGGCTACAAGGTCTCCCACATCCTCGTTTCCAAATTTACCGTGTTATTTGAGCTTTGGTATGGAGGCCCCAACTCTTGGACTCAGAACGGAAGACATCAGTCTTGCGGTACAGGCACTTGCTGAAGCATTGATTCTGACAACGTGCTCCGGCTGGGCATATTGACGGGTGGCACTTTTGGAGCCGTATCCGATTCAAACGTTTGCAGTCCATGAAACGGGGTGACTCGTCTTGTTGACTTTCATTTGCAGCACAGAATCTCTGACGGTTGCAAACTGCACTTTGCCAACTGGCTTATTCGTCTTGATGTGTTTGAAGGGTTGAGGTTTCTGTTGGTTCTTCTAATTCTCCATCGCTTCCCTCAAGGCTTGGTGCATCTTCTGCTTTTAGAAGCAATTGACAGTTTCTTAAGGCCTCATCAATGGTGAGCACGTGTCAGTTGATGATGTGATTGATGTGCACATGTTTTGCGTCTTCGGCATTCTTCATTATCCACATGCTCTCCCACGTACTCATTTACAAATTTACCCTCCTTTAGGTCAGCTTTGGTATGGAGGCCCTATCTTTTGGAATTGTATGCCATCTTTACTGCAAATCATTCAACACTAAAATAAACCTATGTGCAGCTCCAACATGCACCGGCCGAATTATTGAATTTGACACAAAAAGGCACATCCAAGCAACAAAAGCAAATTTAACACTATCAATTCTGAGGCAAACAGGAAAGAGTGTGGTCAGCCTCAGACAATTAACCAAAAAAACAAAACAACTTGTGATGCACAAGCTTTGTTGTGATGTCTGTTGTTTTCTTCAAACTAAAACACAGAGAATTGGCATATTTTAGCATGAGTTGGGACCTGTAGTATACTCACACTGGGAGTGGTGCTACACGATACACATTTGCATGGAGAATTTGCTTTGCCATCCCTTCCTCCCACCCCCGCCTGTTTTATTTCCTGGGCACACACCAAGTACTTGCAAATTTGAACTCATTCAGTCCAATGGTTTAAGGAGTGCACCCGAGTCGATGTGACGCATGCACACATTTTTTCACTTCTCTGGAATATTAATTCCAGAGAAGGTATTGTCATCGCGCACCGTCCGTCCGTCTGTCCCCTTTTTTGACTGATCCGGCCAAATCGCTGGGCCGATCCAGCTGAAATTTGGCAGCAGCGTTCCTCTCCTGACTGCTAACAGGAATTGCAAAGCTCGTTCTGGTCACATGACTGTAATTACGTCAAAATGGCAGGCTTTGTAAATTTCTTTGAAAACCTTCTTCTCCAGACACACCAGTCAGAATGCTTCCAAATTTGGGTTGCAGCATTAGGCCAGGGTAGGGATATTAAATCGCCAGTCATGCCGATCACGTGACCGGAAGTGTATCAAAATGGCTGACTTGGTAAACTTTTGGGAAAATTGCATTAATTCCTTTTTTAAAATCTTCTTCTCCAGACCCACCAGTCAGAATGCTACCAAATTTGGGTTACAACATTGGGACAGGGTCGTGATAAGTTGTGGAGGTCATGTCGATTACACGACCAGGAAGTGTGTCAAAATGGTGGACTTGTTAAATGTTGGGAAAATAGTGTAAATTCCTTCAAAAACCTTCTTCTCCAGACCCACCAGTCAGAATGCTACCAAATTTGGCTTACAACATTCGGCTGCTTACACACGCACACTCAAACACGTCCAGTGCTGCAGATGAGCTACAGGTCCAGTGGTCCTTTTTGTTTATCTTGCCAAAACGAAGTTTTTGCAAGATATGTTAGTCAGCTTGTATGTTTTTTTTTATTTTTTTATTTTTGTCTAATCAAGTATCGATCACTCTGCAGAGCACAGTTATCATTGGAAATTTTTGTAACTTCGCATATCAGAGGCCTATAGAGGTCCCTTTCAGCGCATAAAATTTTGAAGGTCAAGGTCACTTTGTCGCAAATCAGGGGAGTCGACGAAACCCTTATTTTTTGAGTAATTTTGATCGGATCGTCTTCAAACTTCATGGGAATATAGTTCATGGTCTGGCGCTCAGCTGATTAATTTTTGGTAGCGATCGGCCTTGACCTTCATGGTTAGCGCTGGAGGTCGAAAGTTTTTGACCCCAAGGTCAAATTTTGAAATCTTAGGTACCATATCGTGTAATACCTCAAATTGAACACCTCGATGAGTGCTTTCTAGATATGTCAAGCTTGAGACATTATGATGTCATTTGGTGACGTTATGAGGCAAACGCATATTTTTCATGGTTACTCTGCAGAACGATTCTCATCGGAATCTCTCGTAGGCAGATATTCCTCAAGGAGTCACTCCTGGTGGATAGCAGCTCTGTTCATCTCAGTGTGACCTTAAAGAAGTCACACGTGGTCACCTTTTGGCAAGAGCAGGGTGACTGGTTTTTATATATTTTTTGTTGGATAATACCATACTCTTTACAGAGCGTTGATGCTACTGAAGTAATTTCTTGCAACTATTCTGTTGGGTGGTTTGTCATTGTCTTTCCAGCATTGTTTGTCTATGTTATACAGACTATCCTTTTAAATCTAATCCACTGGGAGCATACTCTGTGCAGATTGTTGGTGCTTCCTAAGCAGTCTCCTTGGCTCTTGGGCACAATCCTGCTGGACAGGTCACCACTCTGGCACAGGATACCAGCAAGCTGGCACTCATTTTGCCAACCTCAGAAGGATGACAGGCAGAGTCAAACCCACCTGGTATTAATTCAACAGCAAGTGGGATTTGAATTCAGAGGATCCTAGGATCCCAAGCCCACCAACATAACCATCAAGCCAATACAAGGCATATCCTTTTAAATGCTGAGCGCCAAACAAGGAAGCAGCACGTACCATTTGAAAAATATAAAGTCTTTGAAATGACTCAGCTGGGGTTCGAACTGCCGATCTCCCAGACTCGGAGCAGACACTTCGACCATTACATTGCTGAGTCAAGTGCAAATATATATATATATATATATATATATATATATATATATATATATATATATATATATATATATATATATATATATATATATATATATATATATATATATATATATATACACACACACACACATATATATTGTGGGGGGAGTTACATCGTCTCCTACCAGACTACCGGAATTGTTGGCCGTCGCTCACGGATAACTCAGTGAGGCGGCGGGTCGCTTAACCGACCGTAGACGCCAATACCTCCACCGCGTAGCGTAGGGTCTTTTTGTCTAGAACCAATTTACCTAATTAACCATGCGGTGTCGTCTACCGGGGGACCACGCCCTCGGCATGTCTTGCTCGAACCAGGTCACTCGACTGACTGCGGTAGAGTTCCAACTACCGACTACTAACTCCGGTTCGGGTGCAGTCGAGCGGAACTGCTAAAGCCGTGCAGGCTAGGATGAGCAGATTAACGGGAACAAAGACCCGGCTAAAACTCAGATCCGAACCATGCTGGACCAATCAAGGAAAAGACAAAAATGAACTGGGAACATTTCTACCATAATTTATTTATAATAAACGAGGAAATTTATGTAGCACAGAAACAGGTTTATTGGTATGTTATGCAAGGGAAAGAAAGAAGATGTAGTGCGACAATTTACAGCAACTTACAAAGCAGACACAGAGCAGACTTACGTGGGAATTATACAGGCAAGATTTACAATGATCGAAAACACTTACACAGTTTCTACTTATAAGACTGCGCCACACACTCAGACACTCACTCAGGCCAAAATAAACCCAGTTGAAGGCAAAGGACTTTTGCAGCCAGGGAGGGAGGCGGGCTGAGGTCACAGTTCTTTTGAGTACCTGAGTCTCTGAGAAAGGAATGCTCCGTGGTGTGGCACCTGCCAACGGTCGTGCATTCAGGTCCACAGCCGCTTGTTTGGAGTTCTGGTCCGTGGAGGAGCTCGAGTGGGCCGGGACCAGTTGTCGGGGCGAGACGTGAGCGGAACCAAGCAGCGGGAACCCCTTCGTTTTCCAACCAACTCCGGCCTCCAAGCACAGAATGAACGACCCCCAAAGAACTGAACGAACGACCCCCAAAGAACTCAAGACTGAGGATGTCGTGGTTTATAGACCTCCCTCAGCGGGACGGGGTCTTGGTCAAAACTGACGTCGCTGTCCTCCCTGATTGGACGGGGCTCCCATGGGTCCACCCTTTCTTGGCGGGGCCTCGGCCAGGCACCGGCGAGGCCCGCCTACTCCATGCTTGTGGACTCGTCAAGAAAGAGTTGGAGCGTTTGGAGAAGCCGAATAGGAACTGCGACAGCGAAGATTCTGTCTCGGAAAAACGAGCCTCCAGAGACAACAGGTGGACCGTGGTACGTTGTTGCCAGTGAACCGAAGGCTGCAAGCGTTCGGGTACCGTGGATCGCAATGGAGGATGGGATATAAATATTTATTACCCTAACTTAAAAAAAACATCGCAACGCACCCCTTCGATATACCCACTACACACAAGGAGGGGTTCCTGTCTACACATATACTTAACGGCATAACTGACTTGGGACACCTGTATGTTGTATGCGTACGGTTCCTAGAACTGTAACAATATACACGCACGCACACGCACACACACACACTGTTGTGTGATTATTTTTCTTTGAGGTGGAATTGAAGACTCTCCTTTTTCGTGTGAGCTCCAGCCAGGAGGTGAACCTATACCCCACACTTTGCCCCCTGAGAGCTTGGTGAGCCTCACTGTTTTTAGGCCAGCGGTTATAGGTCAGATTTTTTTGGTACTTGATCGGTACCAAAAAAAAAGAAAATCAGAAAAGTGGAAGCTTGACACAAAGCTCCAAGAGGTCTCGTATGAAAGATGGGGATCTCAGTAACTCATTTTGCCCTGTTGTCTCATTTTTTTGTGTGCGGCCCATGAAATATTCACACCTGAAGGATACCCCCCATTAGAAAATTTTGACCATTTCCAAAAATCCGTGAATTAGCCATAACTACAAAGCAATGCGCCCTATTTTTACATGATTGGTATTGAAATGTGCAGAATGAACAGGGGAATACTACTAGTTCCTTAATGGAATACTTCTCGATAAATATATGTACATTTGAGTGCTTTTAATAGAAAAAAAGACATAATTTCCGGACCGCTAACTTCGAAAATCATCAACTACAGAAACAAACATCTGCCAATTGTCATATTTTTTTATTTTTTATTTTATATGTGTTCAGTTTACCACATCAATATGAGAATATTTTGTAACAAATTTCTACTAGCAAATTATACGATATAGTGACTGAAGTTTGCACAAGTGATGTGATAACTATATGTTGCACCAATACACATTGTTCTATGAGAAATGAGCTAAAACATATATTTTGAGTGAGCGTCCTCTATGTTCAACCATCACTGTCTGTGTCATTTTAGTCACCCTGTGACAGTTCGTTGCCACACTGCCTGTCACTGGTGGCACACATGCACTCGTTAGTGCAAGGCAAACTGTCTTGTGAGCAGCTGCAGCTGTTGGTACATGGTTCACTACCACAGCATGAACACACAAGACCATCTCACATCTCCGCTGATGTGGGTCCATCAAACAATGTGGGATGCAGCACACCTTCTCCTCTGTACCATCCACGACCCTCTGGTGTGGGAATTTCTGGATTGGCCACACGTGGTCGTTCAGGACGTTGTCGTGGTTTGTTGTAATGCAGTGTTTTCCTTAGAACCATGGCATTTTCTTGTGACAAAGTTAGTGACGTGTCCTTACCGAGCTTAATTATTCCGACAGAGCCATGATCAACCCCAGACACATTAGTGTCTTGTTCCTGGAAAATCACAAGCCATGGAAAGTCCCTTTGCCATCAACTGTCTCACAGTTAATATCCACATTGTCATCACCTTCTTGAAGCAATGTACCTCCTTGGTGTCTTGCTATCAAGCTGTGGGGAATATACGCTGCGTCTTGACTTTTCATGAGCTCATCATTGCTGACTGCTGTCATGAACCGCCGGAGGTCATCGTAGGGAATGCAGAAACCATGGGAGCTCAGTACGTCGATAATATCTCGCTTGCCGTATGCATGGTGAAATTGTGCAGCTCGGTCTAATTGCAGAGGCATGATCAGATCTCGTCGAACACAATGAATGGTAGTTTCAACCAATGAAAGAACTTTACGTCGTTTGTTGTCGTTCAGTTGGTACGTCTCGTCAGTTGTATCAAATGCCTCTTTTCTAATCAGCCATACAAAGAATGGTTTCAACATCGCAGGCAGAGCATTTTCCGATGAATCCATACTGATATCACCAGGTGTTGGGTATTCGGTTGTTGCCATCATCTGACTAATTTCATTACGAATATCTCCAACTACTTTGTGGGAAGCTGACTTACTGGACTCCAACTGGTTATCGTCCTCTGGCAGCATGGCGTCTGTTTCCATATGGCTTTGACTGAAGTCTTTTTTGAGCTGTGCAAACGCTCGAACTGCGTCACCCAATGACACGTGGCTGCTCATGATGATACTTGACTTTGATTGCCCACGTTGTGAATGAACAACGATAGCATCTCCGTAGTGTTGTTTTAGTTTCCGCTGTAGTTTTTGTGTCGTGTATGAATGAGGTTTCTTCATTGTCCCCTAAGATAGTTTTGAATCGATGTAATAGATTCTTCATTTTGAAGGCTTTCCCTCCTCTAAGGTCAGTATCTATCTCATCAACAAGATGGGAGAAGGCTTTTTGATGTTCATAAGATTCAGGTACATCTTGCTGGTATTGCCCAGAGCTCATGTTGTGGGTACCGATGTATGAAGCCATGCAAGTACTATGATATAGCATTTTTTGCAAACAGGTCCTCGCCTTCAAGAAGACCAAGCACGTCCTGATCGTTACGTGCTTCTGCTGCTTTGCGAACTGTTGCTTGTCTAGGTCCTGTTCGGACACGGTGAAGTTTATCACGTTTTCTGGAATGGCAGATGAAACAGGTTGACCAATCAGTCATCTTGTGGGTATTTGCTCGCGTGTGTTTAGGCTCCACAATCTTTGGTTTCTCCTGTGATGCATGTTCTGAGAAGAAGGATAAGTTCCTCTTACTGGTGTACGACTGATAGCAACTGTGGTGGTAGAATATAGACATATCCGTTCCTCCCTTATGTGATTCCAAATACTGGCCAATTTCATCGTTCCGTATTTGTGAAGATGACTTCAAAGCTTCCAAACCCGTGCTCACAGCTTTGCTGACCTTCTCCTTTGACGAATTCTGACATATGATGCATGTATCCCATTCTGTCGACAACCTTCGCTTCTTTTTTGGCAACTGTAACTTCAATGGACTCGATTCCGGTTCATCTGGACCCCGTTCAGCCATGTTGGAGTCCTATAATAAAGAGAAATTGAAAATTCCGTTAAATGATTAACGAAAGACCACTTTTAAGCATTATTGCATAATGGGTAGAGCATTTATGATGTGTCCACACAATTGGCATTGGCGTTCTACAACCCTGGAAGAGAAGGAATTGAATAAAAAAATAGATATATTAGGTTTAACTAATTGCTTAGCTATATATAGCCTTTCAGTAGTGTCCATTTTTGCACAACCATGCAGGACAACCTCGATGCATGGATGAGAGCGATGGTGAGGATGATAATTATGTCATCACGTTTTATCATATCTTCTTTAATATTGTAAAGGATGACTACTGAACATAGCAATGTCAACATCGGTTTTGAAAAATCGCCTTCTCTGATATTTTCCTTATGGGGGTCCTAAAAATTTAGAAAATTATTGTATTTTGTCATAAAGGCATATAAATTTACATATAATGATATGGTTGTGATACTACATTATTCTCCTGTCCAATCGACACATTTCAATACCAAACGTGTAGGAAAAGGGCTCATTGTCTTGTAGTTTATGGGAAATTATGTGATTTTCTGAAATGGTCCAAATATTCAGACGGGTGTATCCTTCAAATGTGAATATTTCATGGACCGCACACCAAAATATGAGGACAACAGGGCTAAATGTGTTACTGAGATCACCATCTTTCATATGAGACATGTTGTAGCTTTGTGTCAAGCCTGTTGATTAAACTCCTAAAATATAGCCCTTTATCGAGGTTTACCGCTGGCCTATTTTAGGAGCTCCAAAGTGTCCCAAATTAACATTAAAACAAACAGCAGTTTCACTGTTTTGGCTCTTTTTCAAAATGGCTACCAGAGACATCATTTAACCACTATAGAGCTGTAACAGAAGTGTGATTCCAAAATTCACCACACCAATGTTACAGTACAGAAGATATACAGTATAGTAGACAAAATACACCAATGATGCAGGTCAGACGGAGGAGATTGAAGCACTCAAATCATCTCGTGAGGAAACTTGCTGCAGAACACTCATCGACCTATTTCATGCCAAAGACAACGGATTCAAATTCACTGCGGTTCAAAGTCCTGACAGTGACTTTTTCTTTATCACTCCACACTATACTCACAGGTTGGAGCCTCGAATTGTGCTGCTTTTGATATAGGGGTTGGTGAGCAACATCACAAGTTTGCGAACCATCTCAGTCCTGTGTACTGCAAGGTCCTCCTCGGGATGTATGTGTATACTGGAGAAGATTGCAATCGTGCTTTTAGAGGGAAATGGAAAGTGAATCCCGTGAAGAAATTGCAAAAGATGCCATGATATTAAGAGGCGTTCATGTTGCTGAGAGACATGGACCGTCTACAAGGCATTGGTGGATGAACTGGAGGCCTTCACTTGTGTCATATACAGATACTCAAGGTGAGAACAGGTTATATATTGTAAATGTAGCTTTAATAAATGTGCATTGCATAAAAAGTTAAATATAGTAATTCCAATTAATCATATAAACAAAATTATAACTGCTTACTTGCAGTTATAATTTTGTCCCTGTTATCTGATTGAATATGGTGTATAATTGATAGAATCATCATGCATTCTACAGTGCCGAGATTAACTGTCGTGTTTGTTATTTCAGAATTGAGGAGGTGATCAAAGTACTGGAGCTCATGCTGCACAAGATTGTGGGACACAAAACTGACAAGGTCTTGGAGATGGCTAAAGTGGATCTCAGTAAACTACCGCCATGCCAGAAGTCATTAATTCCCCAAAATAAATGGGTCACTTACCGTGTGGCACAGTGGAAGCTTGTACATGTGAATGACCCCAATATTCTTTCTATCCAGGAGCACTGCTGGAAAGAGGACAAAGACACTAATCTTCTTGAGCCAGTCTGGTCTGAAGGTGCCATCCTTCAGACCAGAAGCCATAGATATTGTAGCTGATATTCAAAGTGATAGTGATGGAGAAGATTTAGAAGAAATGGATCAAGATGAGTTGTCTGATTCTTCTAATGATGATGATGAGATTTGTTTGCTGTTGTATTTTTGGTAGAGAGTAGGTACTAAAGCAAGCTAAGGAGTAAGAGACCCATCCATGAATAGCATTGTGTTAGACTTAGAAGTTGATGTCTGATGTATATGTGGAGGAAAATTCCTGTGTACATTTACCTTAATTCCTCAAAACATGTTGGCTTGGTTTTTATTTCGACTTTGCACTTTTATAGTTTTATGCACGAAGAGGGTGATGTATTTTGGACCCACACTTCTGTTGCAGCTCGATAGTGGTTAAATGATGTCTCCGGTGGCATTTTGCTAAGAGGCCAAAACAATGAAAGTGCTCAGTTTGTTTCAATCTTAACAATTGAACATGTTTTGGGGAATTTTAGAGCTTCTAAAAAGGTTAATCTCACCAAGTCCTGGGTTACCCCCCCTCCCTTATCTCGGTACCCTACTATTTTATTTATCACATCCTGAACAAGTGATACCAAGCTTCCTTCACCGATTTCACATTGGCTTCACTATAGAAACAGAAAATGAATTCTTGCAGTGACTCAATAACTGCAGGACATACCTTGAATGAATCACTCGGTGTTGTGAATGCCAAGGAGAATTTCCAATTGTTCATAGCAAGTTTCAGGATGATTACTTTCCCCTTGCCAAAGAAAGCACTTGTTAATCTCATCCATTGAAAGTCTGCACTCCAACCAGAGCATAACTGATGGCTTTTCCAATCCCTTCTTGCACTACATTAGGATTGATTGTATGTTTCTCACATTGTCCTGTGTGGAAGTACTGTACAGAGATCCTGATGTCGGGGATTTCATTCCACTCCAAAGAGCAACACCATGCCAAAAAAAAAAATCTATCTGGGCTGATCACTCCATCAAGTGGTGCATACATTCTTCCTGGTTGGGATTGCGAGAGAGAAATTTGTTCTACTGTTGTGATGTACTTGCAATGTTGAACTGCTTTTTTCGTCAAATGTGCAACAATTCAAAAAATAAAAATCTGATTCAGATTTTGCATAACATATGGTTTGACATGATGGCCTAGCGGTACGTACGATCTGCTCTAAGCCATCCAGCTTGGCTTTGAATCTCAACCCACCTATAAACTGTAATCTCTGTGTTTCACACGTTAAACTGGGCGTCCCGTCTGCTGGCATTAGTTGGTGGGCGTTAAAGGTCCCACGGTGTCTTCCGCGAAGAGCAGGCAGTTATCACCGGCACCATAATAAGAGTGGCTGTTAAAGAAAAGGAAGGATATTTACACACCGCCGGTCGCATTATATGCACATACACATGAAATCCACCTGCTTGCTGTCAGGAGAGGGTGTTTCTCAAGTCTTATTAAATATCAAATTGTTTGTATGTTTGACTTTTTTGACTGAACTGCTGGGTAGAATGAGTTGAATACTTGTGGTTGTACTTTCCAGATATGCAAGGTTTGGGGGGGGGGGGTTTCTGGGATAAAGAGTTCATACTTCTCTGGGTTCAGTCGGGGAGCACCCCAATGTTTTTCCTTTTTTTTTTTTTTCTTTTCTTGTGGTGCCACCTGGTCATACTGTAATTTGAGAAGTGTGTTTGTTTGTGTGTTACTCTTCCAACTCGACTTTGCATGAAAATGAAAAATAAAATTATTGCAGAATTGTTGACCATTGTATAAGTTTTTTTTTTCGTCAAGCATGTAAAGCATCTTGGGCTAGTTTGACACACATTTTGTGTACAAAAGAAATGCTTTTCAAAGCTGGTAGAACTGATATTTGTGGCTGTTTTGGGTGTGGATTTATTAATTTAATAATAATTTATTGGCTCATTCCTAATTTCACTTGGGCTGGGACTTACAGTTTCAATATCAAAATGTTGCTATTTGTCGTCCTTTTATTTATTTATTTATTTATTTTCCCTCCTTGCCTTGCCAGATAAATGTGCGACTTATTCTGGTGAGTGGAAAGACGAAGGAGTTTGTGTTTGCTCCGAGCGACTCGGCATCGGATATTGCGAAGCATGTTTACGAAAATTGGCCCATGGGTATGTCGCCCCTTCCTTTCTTCTTCAATATTTGCTTTTATTTGGGATCTTCCTTGCATATCTCTGTTCGCTACTACCATGTGCATTCAAAATAATAGCTGAATATTTCCAGTGGAGCACTTGCTCTCTTTTTGGTGCCCCGTATCGAGCGCCCGCTTCGCCGCCCTTTTCTTGTGATGTTACATTTGCTACAAGTAGTTGAGTGCTGTGGAAACTCATCAAAAAACAAGCCCAGTGCTGTTGAAGCTCACTTAAGCTGGTCCACCTGATTAATTCTATTTTTCACTTGAAAATTCTCCACAAGAGTTAAACTGGGAAGCTGTCCCTTGAGTGATTGTTTCCTGCAAGTAATTTCAACTTTCATGCACTTGGACCTTATTTACACTCGAGATGCGTTCCTAAAAACCCCGATTGTAAATCAATAGTTTTCCCATATGAATAATGTTCAAAATTAAGGATGTATTTATGGGTGGTAATTTTCACTCATCCTAACAAACTAAATACAGGATGTACTTAAGACCGACTAAAATTAATTAATACAACAGTTATCTGATGATTCATATCTGGTTTCACGCATTGCTGGTAGGGTTTCTTTGCTTGCTGATGGAGTTTCCTGGATATCTGTTGAGGTTGAAGAAGGTACAAAGAGAAGCATTGACCACCTGGATCATGAGAAACTCGTGGGAATATTTCGTTAACTTGATCCTCAATCTAAATATTTAAGTTTCTCCATATTCTCATTCTAGTGTGTCTGTGCTTCACAATTCCAACAGCACTTCCTGAGGTCACACTTTCTTCTTCTTCTTATTTTTGTATACCATGTCAAGCCTCGTGTTAGAGCTAATACACAGAGCATAAAACAAGGCAGGAGACGGGTTGGAGAGGGAAGCACAAAATAGTGGGGAACAGACAATAGGATATCTGTGGAAGGTAGAGTGATGGGGCGGCGGGGTATACAAGATGATACTATAGGAACTTTCAGGAAGGAAAACAAGGAATTTGTAGGACGTGTGTTTTGGGTGGATTCATGGGTAGAAAAGATCAACATTTTGGATGGGGAAGATAGATGGTGGTGAACAGCTGTTTTGAAGACCTGGAGGGAGGAGTGGGATTGAAGAGAGTGTGGGAGTTTGTTCCAAAAGTGGGGGGAAAAGAGGGATGAAAGAGTGAAGGTGAGCAGTGATTCTTGATTTTTTTTCAGTTTCACCAGAAGGGTGTTTTTGGTAGAGCTTGAGTGCTCTATGGAAATATAGGGGGGACAGATCACAGACAGAGTGGGGGGGGGGGGCAAGGCTGGAAAGTAGATGGCAGAAGACAGAAAGACCACGACCTGCTTCTGGTGAGAGAGTGAGACCCCCAAAGACTCCGCTTCATCGTGGGAGATACCAATAATCCTAAAAGCCTTGGTTTCCACTGCATGAAGTCGAGATAGGTGTGAGGCAGGAGCACCACCCCAGAGAGGAGAGCAGTAATCCATCACAATGCGGTTGAAAGCTTTGATTGGTTCGAAGCTCAGGTGTGCCAGGGAAGGACTTTGCACGACGGAGGATGCCCAGTCGGCGACTAGCTTTGGAGGCCAGCTTAGAGATGTGGCTTTTCCAGGAAAGATGGCAGATAGTGAGGCCCAAACGCTTGAATGAAAGGACTTCTTAAAGGGAATTGTTGAGAAAGTAGATTTGGGGTGGGGGGGGGTCCAGATGGTCTTTTCTGAGAAACATAGGAGAGTGTGAGATTTGTCAGGATTGAATGACGTATTGCAAGTGTTTGACCAGCTTATGATTTTATCCAGGTCTGCAGAGAGTGAAGAGGCTGCTGCCTGCCGATCAGAGGGTGGAGTCATCAAGAGAGGGATGGAGAGGATTTTCCAGAGAGTCTGAGAGATCACTGATGAAAAGCAGAAAAAGCACAGGGCCAAGAACACTGCCTTGAACTCTCTTCTGGACGGGAAGAAATGAGATAATTCCATTAAGAAGCCACATTTTGACTGCGACAGGAAGCCACATTTCTCATGGGGGTTAAGGGGTCTGAAAGGCAACAAGCAGGCATGATCATGAAGAGTTCCAGAGTTTGAAAGGCAACGGATGGGTAGCTGGAATTAAAGAAGGGTTAAAATATTGATTGATAAACGGAGGGATTAAAGAGGGATTGAAAGATGGATTGTTGGACGAAGAGTTGGAAAGTTGGAGGACATTACTCTGGAAATGAACATGCTCATTCACAACGCATTTCCCTCCCAAAATCTCTCGAAACAATCGGTGGGAAATCTATCGAAGTCCAAACTGAAGTAATATTTCTCTGGGGAAAATCCTACGTGTCTGAATGCTTGGAGGTCTTTTCCCTAACCGGAACAATATATAATACCTGGTGTGGTAAAGTTCGGAACGCCACGTGTGCCATTATTTCTTATGAGAACAATTGCTTTAATTTTCGTCGTTTTGGTATTTTTTGCAGTTTTCAAGAATCCCTCCCCCCAAATGTAAACCGGGATCTTACAGTCGTTTATCGATATTCGCCTTCTACTGAAAATCAACTTCTGTGAACGAAGGAAAGATAAATTGGGAAATTGGCCAATTCCACGTCCACTGCACATCTTGTCGGTCAAAAAATATGGTATACAAGTTTTATTTCATGATTGAGACAAACATATGATTACAGTTGTAAATCTGGCTCCATTTCAGTGTAATGTAATCTCTCGAATCTACCATACAAAACACAAAGTGTGTTGTGTGATTGTTTGTGTGATGTCTGTCCCCTTTCAAAATGACTATTTAAGAAGGGTTTTAAAGGCCAATGTTTTAACACGACCGTGTGGTCAGTACGGTCTCTCTTTTTTTTCTTTTTTTTTCAGGATAAAAAAAAACTCAAACACTTTCCATTGGAGTAATTATGTCTTCTTTTGGAAATGTAGATGGTGACTTGCAACTGGGCCTCAATGGTGGTGTACAGAAGCGTTAAAAAACAAAAAAAACAAATACAAGGCGCAGGAAGGTAAAATTCGCTGCACCTGATGTGTAATGTGCGCAGAGTAAAACGAGTGTTCATTTACATACGTGCGATGTCCAATAAATAAAGAATATGTAAGCACACCTGATGCTAGGCTGAGATTTCAGGCTTTGGCACGCTCACAAGGCTGTACCCTCAAAATGAAAGGTCCCAGAAGATAAAGACGATCGGGTAATGCAGTACTTTTAAAATAACGCCGCTTCTTGATACAAAACATCATATCTTCCAATCTGAATATTTCAAATAAAATGATTCCAACCTGTCATTTTTGACTGGCTTTTATACGAGTGGTGTATAAAGTGGAAGGTCACATGGTAGGCTCTTTCTTGAAATTCACAAGTTTGTGCACTTGTCATGAGGTTGTTTTTACACCTGTCACCAAAGGTGGACGGAGGCACGTTTTTCACCCTTGTTTGTGAGCAGAATATCTCAAAGTTGTGGACAGGTTGGGTGTGTGACGAGGACTATTGATTCGATTTTGGTGAAGATCCGAATCTGGTTCCAGGTCTGAGAATTTTGTAAGTGATTCCTCACCATGGAGTGATGTGACTATAAACGATATACTGTTACGAATTTGGAAGCCTTGTGCACACAGACAAACAGCCGTCCCCGTAGCTTAGTTATTTCGATAAGTATGTGTTTCTGGTTAGAATCCATCCCCTATGTCTAATGGGAATTAAGTGTGCATGCGCTGTGAAGTTATTTTATAGATAGCATTTTTACACCTACTACAACTTTCAACGACGACATCTGCCTTCGCTTCCTTCCACCATCCTCCACCGGCACCATTGCACACGTGCGTGTCAGCACGAACATGGGCGGAGTTCACGAGCACCTGACGTCTCTCTCGCCCAATCCGGGGGATGCGAGCGAGGTTGCCGACGGTCGACCAATAAGCGTAGCCCATGCAGGACCATATTACTCTCCTTGTTTGAGGGGCGGTCGGCCGTCACGCCCCCCCCCCCCCGGTCCAATCAGCGGGCTTGGCCCCCCTTTCAGCCATTCACGAGGGCGACGAGCGAATCGCGCGACGGAACCGTCCAATGAAGGGGCGAGTGGTGACGAAAGAAATCCCTCCCTCCTGAAGAGGACGAAGTGGTGATCTGGACCAGCGAGTGGAGAGACTGTGTGCTCGTGGCGGGAGCGTTGGCCAGTTGGTGAGATCGTGGCGTTTTGCCAAGCAACGAGGATCATGTGCGAGACCTTCCTGGTGCGAGAGGACATTCTCAGTCCAGGCATTTTCCAACCTGGCATCCAAAGCCAGTGAGTGGTTGGCGACGAGGGCCCTGCAGACAGTCGTGGATTCAAGTCCCACCATGGTGATTCGAGTCGGTGTGACCCCACGAGACGGGGCAGATACCCCGGGCCGGCTCTACCGACTGAAGACCCATCGGGTCCATTTTCTTTTTGGGTGTGTGTCTGTGTGTGGGCCTGTCTGTAATTAGGAATCGTTCAGTGCTCTTCGCTTGTACATTATTTGCATTTCTTCTTATAGTCGGATAGCTCTGCTCCTTGTGTGTTCCCTTCTCCCCATTATAAATAAATCCCCTATTAAATGTTTCAGCTCGTTTCTGTTTCTTTTATTGGTTTAGCACCGTGCGTATTGTGAATTAGTAAGGCCGTTGCTGCCGTAGTTGTACATTTGGACTGACGGACCTCGGTAACCATCCGCTCGGGTTACGCATGGTTCGAGCACGCTCACGACTCGTTCCGCTCGAGCGCTGCAGAGGGTGAATTTCCCCGGTAGTTTGGACGACGTGGGTATTTAGGTAAATTGAAATTGGCAATCGACCCTATCCCACGCAGTCGACTTATTGGTGATCTTCGGTCCAAATAAGGGACCCGTCGGCTCCGGAGTTATCTGGGGTGACGACCTATAAATTCCGGGTGTTCGGTGGAGCGGACTCTGATGCTCCGTCTAGCGGTCGTGCTTGTCACCGATACCCGGCCCACAACAATACGACACAATATAACACGATATCTCAAAAAGTTATGGATGGGTTTAGTCAAAACCTGGTGGGCAGGTTGGGTTTGTGACAAGAACAAGCTGATTAGATATTGGTGTGTGACGAGGACGAAAGGCCAGATCTGGATCCGGACCAATCAGTCGAATACAAAACATAAACTGTTCTGCCTGGCGAAGGTATGCACTCTACTGAGTGCCATTCTAGTTCTTACACTTTTCACATTCGTGATGATGTGGTCCACATAAAATTTACCATCTCTTTCTCCCTTATTTTTCAAACAGCATAATTTTACACTAGGATTTTGTTTGTTAAAATATTGTGGAATACTTTGTAAAATATCTTAGCTGTCATGTTGTCATATGCTTATTTTCCTCTCCTTAATTCCTCGCTGATGCATCTTGTGCTTGTGCCAAGTTTTGTTTCACTTTTATTTCACAGATTGGGAGGAGGAACATGTATCCAGCCCAAACATTTTACGGCTTATCTATCAAGGACGGTTCTTGCATGGAAATGTCACGTTGGCAGGTACCGTTATCTACGTTGATTTTTGTTGTTGTTGAGAAGCACCATTTAAAAGAAAAGTGAAAAGTGAAAAAAGGGTGGGGAGAGAGATGTCAATGCTGAAATTTAACTTTGGCATTTGAATTTTCCCACAGTATTTTGAGGTTGTATTTTTTTCTTTTAAAAGGGTCGAGGCTTTATTTTATTTTTATTCATATTCGAGGCTCATGTAAGAGCTAGTACACTGAACGGATCAGGATGAAGCGGACAAAAACAAGATGCAAAACGAGACACAAAAGTAACAAATGCACGCAAAAGGAGCAGTGGAGAGAAGGTAAACACCAACACCAACAGCAGAGTTGAAGGGGGTTGAAAAGATGGATACAAAAGGAAACTCCAGGGAGGGAAAACTGGAAATTTGGAAGGAGGAAGGATTGGGGTGTGGTGACCGAGGATTAAAAAAAAGATCATGGTTTTGTATCGAGGATGATCTGAGATGGTGGTGAACAGCTCTCTTGAAGACCTGGATCGAGGAAAGAGATTGAAGAGGATGTGGAAGTTTGTTCCACAGGTGGGGAAAAGAAAAAGAAGACCAAATGAGTGAAGGTGAGCAGTGTTTCTGGATTTAGGTAGTTTCACCAGAAGGAGGTTGGTGGACTGAGAGTCCAGCAGAAACCTGGGGGCTGTGGGGGGAGGGTGGCACATAGCATGGAAAAAGCAGAGGTTGCAAGACCAACAAAGAGGCGGTAGAAGACAGAGACTACTGCCTTGTCTTCAATGGTAGGTATATAGACTCAGCTTTCATCACGAGAGATTCCAATAATCTTAAAGGCCTTGGTTTCCACGGTGTGAAGCTGATCAAGATGTGATGCAGGGGAGCCAGCCCAGAGAGGAGAGCAATATTCCATCAAGCTGCAGATGAAGGCCTTGTCGGTGGATTGGAGTTCAGGAGTGCCATGGAAGGACTTTGTATGACAGAGGATGCCCAGTCAGCAGCTGGCTTTGGAGGCCAACTTTGAAATGTGGCTTGCCCAAGGAAGATCATGACTGATTGTGAGACCCAGGAGCTTGAATGACTGAACTTCCTCGAGAGGATAGGAGGGTTTGCCAAACGGTCCTTTCAGAAAGAGATGGTAAGCGTGATATTTGTGCAGATTGAAAGACGTATTTCAAGTGTTTGGTCAGAAGATAGGGAAGAGGCTGCAGCCAGTCTGTCGGAAGAATGAGTGATGTCATGGCAGAGGGTGGAGTCATCAGCAAATCGAGTATTTTCCAGAGTCAGATCATTGATGAACATCAGGAATAGGAATGGGTCCAGAACACTGCCTTGGGGTACTCCAGTCTTGACAGTGAGATGAGATGAAAGGATTCCGTTGAGTTGGCTCCGATAGTAGAGGAAGTCAGTAAGCCATGTGTAGAGTTGGCCTTGAATGCCATAAGCAGAGTTTGGAGAGTAAGGCAGGAAGCCAGACTGTATCAAAAGCACGAGATATGTCCAGAGAAATGGCCCTGATCTCATGTCTGACATTGAGGGCCTCCATCCATTGTTTCTGTGAGAAGCAACACGTCCAAGGTTGTGTGGCCTTGTCTGAAAGCAAATTGGTAATCTGAGATGAGGTTGTTGAGAAAAGGAAAGATTTCATATCAACTGTGATGATGGTTTCCATGACCTTGTTAATGATTGGAAGTGAGCTGATTGGTCTGTTGTTAAGGGCATCGGTTTTTGCACCTTTTTATGTAATGTGATGTTGGCAAATGTCGAGGCTCATGGGGTAGTTAAATGACAAAGGGCAGCAGGTTTAGAGATGACCAAAGGATAAGGGTGTTTGAAGAGGTGGTGGAATGATGGAAATGCACAAGGTGGAAAGGAGCAATGCTTTAGCTCTCCGGAGAATACCCATGTGGAATGTAGTCTTTGATGCAAGTTTGGTGATGTGACCCTCCCACGATTAGTTTTGGCAGATAGTGGAGCCAAGAAGCTCAAATGACACCTCTTCCAACGGCTGGTTTGAGAAGTGATTTGATGTGACTTACCAGCATTGAACTTCATGTTACAAGAACTCATTTCATTTTGTTTCCTATGCAGCACAATGCTGCTGGTTTGCATCATTGCTGGTGGGCATGGCTGTGCCCGTCGCTAATGTACTGCTCCCTGTAGATTCGACCAGAAATTTGGAATTTGTTCAGGGTGCCGCCGATAGCTCTCCTACACTTTGCAAACCACACCGTGGGATCTTTAGTCTCCATCGATGAATGCTGGCAGTGACTAACACGCCCATTTTAACGTCAGCCCGAGAGATGGCACACACGCGTTGATGAGACACCAGGATGACAGTTTAGTTTATAGCTTGGTCAGGATTCAAACCCAGGCTTGACAGCTTCAAAGCGAGTGTGCATACCTCTCGGGCCGAGGCCATCTTGTTCAGCCTTACTAACAGTCAAGTGACTCGTGATGTATCTTGTCCGTTGTCAAATGAAAGGGATTCACAGTAGCTGGACTTTTGAGTGATGTTATGTTGTGCAGATGGTGCATTGTCAAAATATTAGTTGTTTTTCAAGATAATCGGACAGATCAGTGAGATAGATCAAGAATAATGTAGGTCCTAAAATGCTACATTGTGGTACCCCAGCCTGAAGGAGGATATCATAGGAAAGGACGCCATCGATGACCATCCGCCATTTTTGAGGCATACTGCAGCTGTGTAATTATTTGCTTATATATGTTGAATTTATTAGATGTTGGTCTGATAAATTGAACATATTCTTCAATCCTAGAAAATCTCACTGTCTTACCCTGTTGCTCCAGAAGGATTGTCAAGCTAACCCCCCACCTGTCTATCTCCATGTCCAGCCACTGGAAAAGGTTCAATCTATGGAATTTCTAGGCCTCGTCATTAACCATGACCTCTCCTGACACAACCACATGGCAAAGCTATCCTCTAAATCCAGCCACAGACTGGCCATCCTCTGTTGATCCAAGTCTTTCCTTGTAAAATCATGACACTGTACAAGGTCTTTGTAGCTCAATGGAGTATTGCTCTCTTACTTGGCTGCTGCCTCAGCATCACTTCTGTCTCTCCTGGATTCTGTAGAATCTAAAGCTCTCAACATTTGAATCTCCAGCGATGAGGCCGAAGCACAAGGTCAGTTGCTTTCACATTACAGATAGGTCGGTCGTCTCTTCTGTTTTGTGCGGCCTCTTTTTCAATATTGCTCCCTCTGCTCTGTCCACACCCCTCTCTCCACATTTCCGAGTTAAACTTCCACAATTCAGGCTGACTGCACACCTCAACTCCTTTGCTGCTTCTCCAGTCTACGGAACTGCCTTCCAGAAGCTGTTCTTTCTCACTCTTCCCTCCAGAGCTTCCTTCAGGCATTGCACTGCCACCTCATGTTACCCTCTATCCTGACCCATGATCTTTATTGCCCCCATTAACCATTCCTGACCCAACCCTCTTACCTATTGGTTTCATTGTTTCCTCCCCAGTCTCTTCTCTTGCTCATTCATTCCTTTGCTAATTGTGCACCATTATTGCCCCACTACTCCACTGCCAGTTCAACCTTGCTCTACAATGAACCTCAGTCTTGCAGAGAAATAAAAAATATACAACAATCACTTGAGCATAGGGACCCGGAATACCAAAGGAAGACAACTTGGAAATCAAGGTTTGTTTCCGTACAGTAACAAAGGTTCGAGAGAGATCCAGAAATGTCCCTAACCTCTTGCTTATGATTCAGAGCATCCATTCACTGCTGTTTCAGAAGAAGTAACATATCAATGGTTAAATAGCCAGTATGGAAGCCAAACTGATTGACAGTGATTGGTGAGTTAAAGAAGATGTGATGCCTGAGGGTAGACTTCATTACTTTGGTTATGTTGTGGGGTGAAGGCTGATGGGTCTGTCGTTGAGAGGATCAGTTTTGGAACTTTTTCTTATGGATACATGTGAGGTTTGCAACTTACCAAAATTGAGGAAGTTACACATACAAGAAGGATTTGTGAAAGTGATGAGAGAGGGAAAGATTGGACTGAAGCACGGTTCCTGAGGATTGGAGCAATTGTGCCTTGAGGACTGATTCTGAAATAGCTGTTGAGCTGGGTAAAAAACTTCCACTGTGGCCAAGAAGAAGTCCAAATGCAGAAGGGAATGTTCTGTGATGGGAGGGAGGTTTGGGGGGGGGAAGAGTGGGGGTTGGGTGCAGTAAGGGATGGATTTGGGCCCTTATTCTTTCTATGTGAAGATAAGAACTCTACTTTCACTTGAGCCACATCCAGCATGGCTTGAGCCACATCTTGAGGGAAGTAATTGAGTGGAGCGGTGTTGACTAGAGACGGACTTGACCAGCTCCCACCAGGCTTTAGAGGATGGTAAGAGCCTGGAGAATTTGGATTGCAGGTGAGCGAGATATTTGGCCCTTGCTCTTCATACGACAGATGCACAGTAGTTATGAGGTTTGGATTCCATGTTACCATCAGTCGGAGTTGCCTTCGAGGAGGAGAGTTGGCAAAGCAAAGTTAGGCGAGCTATCGCCGGGACCCTGGCAAAATTCCAAATTCCTGCCATAACCTACAGAGGGCGTTGCATCAGTGGCACAGCCATGCCCTCAGCCAATGATGCCACTTGTAGCCATGTGCTGCATACGAAAAACACATTTTCTTGCAATGACTTCACTAAATGCATCAATGTACTGAAATGTAGATGATGGACAGAAGAGTTGAATGCATGGAAAATGGGGCCTTTGAAGATGGGATGTGATGAAGTTGTAGAAGTCAATCCAGGAGAAGTCAGTGTTGGAAGTTGATGTGATGACATACCAATCTTGACTGGAGAGTGTGGATTTTCAGCAAGACCAATCAGCTTTACCAAATTGCAATACACATCTGTACCTTTGGGTTTTTTTTAATGACTGGTTAAGCCTAATTATTACTTCATTCATTGCAGCTCTCAAGCTTCCCCTTGCCAAAACTACCGTGATGCATCTGGTGGCCAGAGAGACGCTTCCAGAACCAAACTCACAAGGTGTTTATCTCGTTCTATTTCTTGCAATCACTTTTTTGTCATAATTGCCATCTTTTATCACTCAGAATATCTGCTGGTAATTGTGCTAATATCTGAAAGTTTGAGTCTTACAGATTCCAAATTAATTATTTTGTCTCCTTCAAAACCAAAATCATTGTCCTTTGTTTATTGCTGGTGTATATTTTAACTACAGATTGGTTGATGGTTTTGGTAGTAGGCCGGGGGCCAGTGGGACCGACCTTGCACCCCCCCCCTGCGACAATTTTTTCACTGATACCACAGTGTTACTATATATCCCAAGTATCAAAAAAGATGTTCCCAGAAAAATAATTCATTTGCACCATGCTTTATTTAGCTGTTTCCATTTTTGCATGTAATTAAGCTATCCAAACATTATTCTACATCTGACAACAAAGGAAATATGTTCACCTTATTCCTTGACCCTCCAAACATATGTGTAGATTCCTCATTTACAAATTTCCATGTACCAGAAGTTGAGATATTTACGAAAATGAGAATTTCCATAATGGCGGATCCTAATTATCATATCAATGCATTTAAAATTATTTCCACTACTTTTACTCAAACAGAAAATAGTTATGCTTCCCTTTAACACCAACAGACATCATAAGTCGCAGTTATGTATTATATCAGGCCCAGGTAATTAATTATATTGATTAATCTGATTTCGCATGATTTTCAAACGATTCATTGTCCTTTGTATTTTATGTTAATTAGCTGACTTAAAAAAATTCAAAACTTTTAATATATTTTTTGCCAACCTGGCTTGTATCTGGCAACACTTAAGTAATGTTTTTTTGACAAAAAAAATGACATGTGAGAATTACAAGGAAAAAAAAAATGGAAATTATTTTACTTTTGTGGGAATTATTGTCTTTAAGTCAAATTTAAATAATATGCAAATGAGCTAATTAGCATAAAATATATTTTAATACGTAAATGTATAAGCTTTAATTTGACACCAATTTTGTGATTTTATGTTTATATTTGACAGAGATATTGACATTTTGCCGATCTTTGTGAGATTCGTCTATTTTAGATTGGTTGCCATGGAAACAGCTTAATAAAGCATGGTGCAAATGAGTTATTTTTCTGGGAACATCTTTTTTCTGATTCTTGGGATATATATGAACACTGTGGTATCAGTGAAAAATTTCGGGGGGGGGGGTGCAAGGTAGGTCCCACTGGCCCCCGGCCTCGAGGCTGTTGCCCATAATTTGCAATATAATCGTTCTTCCATTTTATTTTATTTTTCCCTGTCAACCTCTAATAGTTTTTTGGATAAGTGTGGCGGTCATCACATTTTATGTCTAGATTCGTCAGAGGTTACTAGACGTGTCTTGGTTTCAAAAGCGTGTCTTTAATTCAGGTAAAAACTGAAAAAGAAAAAACAAGCCAGTAGGCGACGATGGATTCGCTAGGATCGAAGCGCTGGATACGATGCTTTTCATTCTGACCGATCCACCGAGGAAGATTCATTGCCAAGATGTATTGGTTCACATACAATTGTTCCTCTGCCTGGAAAGATTTTTCCTAAAATTGCGTATTTTGCCAACTGGCACTCCTCATAAAAAATGACAGTAAATAGACACCCTATTTTTGAAGGACTACCATTTGAAAAATAATCAGTTTGCTGGTTTGTGCTGTGGAGCCTCGCATTGCAGACACACACACACACACACACACACACACACACACACACACACACACACACACACACACACACACACACGGAAAACCCGACAATAAGGGATATGTAGCATATATAGCGAATCCAATAAACCCATTCACTGCATGCTGTTATTTATCGTATACTAATGCTTTACACAATACAAGGATTTGCCTCAAATTACTTCAAGAGGTTCAACAATACATTGAGATTCAGCTTACCTGTATCCTAGTGTCGGGTATTATAGAGAAAACATCGATGATAGAGTCAAAGTTTCTTTGTTCGTTGTGATCAAGTAGTTTGGTGGGAAGAATGTGATTACAGTGCCCCCAAGTGGCACAGGAAGTCACAACAGAACTTGCACATATAACTGTTAAAATAAGTGCATTGACGAAAAGCAAGCAGCATATCAAATTGGTGCATGAACGGTATGGCATGTGCAAATTTCCGTTACTGCTACCACTGTACAACTGATAGCCCCAGCATAGTGGAATTGAAACTGCATCTGAAAATATTAAGTCTCACGTTTTGTCACAGTTCCTTCTTTTGCAATGGATCGATGGCAGAAGAAAAAAAAACGTCTCCACATTAACCGATTAATGGTTTTGATCACAGAAATGATGGTGGTGACTAGCGGGAGGCGACGATGGTTCGCGGGCATTATTGAACAATGCCACGATAGGTACAATTGAGTTAGTGGAAGCTTTTGAGGAAGCCCTACTGTACAAGCCTACCTCTTCCGTCAAAATTGACCAAATCAAATCGGATTTTTTTATATGTTGTACTTATGGACATTACGCACAGCTTCTAGGAAATGAAATTGTGAGAAAAAAATCGAGAAAAAAAAACGTTCAAGGGGGCGTGGAACACCCCTCATACAAAAAGATACAACGAGACCATGATATCTAGCTTGTGTCCAAGTTTCAACAAGATCGCATCAAATGTCGCACGCAGAGACGCACACCCGCGCAGAGACGCACACCCGCGCAGAGACGCACACACAGACACAGACACAACAAAAACAGTGGTCACTGCTGGCGCCTGCGAACCAATAATACAACACAACAATTGAAATGGGCAATGATTGCATAATCCACGTCTGAGCCCCAACGAGACAGCACAGAACACACACTTAAATTATTCTCTAACTCCTGCCTTAAGCTTTTACAGCTAAGGGTTTGTTAGGATGATGAGGTATGCAAAGAAACGATATGACCCTTCAAGCTGGGACAGATAAAATACAGTGCAGGTCGTCCCTGGCTTCCGAAAATCCTTTCATATGAACATTATACCTTAAGACCATGTTTTGGTCTTTTGAGCATTCGATCCAGTCATATGAACACGACTTTTTCGAATATACCACACCGAAGGCTAAATACAGGAAATCGGATGCTGGAGAGTTAATGACCCATTCACACCTCATTCAAAGGGCTTTGCCCCAACATTCTTCTGCCATTTCACGTGCCATTCTCTACATGGAGTTCTTTACTAGCTCGTTATCCTTAATCTTCCCTTGCACTACATGTGTTCCATTTACTCTCATTTATTCATTTTTTTATTTGAAAAGTACATTTAATAATGTTTTTATGCTTTAAAAAAAAAAAAGGTTTAATTTGTGTTTGGGAACCAGTTGATCACTTATTACACGCATTTAAAGCGGATTTCTTGTCCTGGCTTCGTGACATCGAGCTTCCGAACACATTTTCAAGAACATATTGTGTTCGGAAACTGGGGACTGCCTGTATAAGCGAGGTAACTGGGAGTATGGTGTGTCTCCTTGTGGCTGGCGAACTGGTGCAACAGTCACAAAAAAGGCACCACGGAAGCGAATCGCACAGCACAGCTGCCTCATGATGACTGCATCACTCTCCTGTACATCTCGAATACGAAGCTCATTCTCTTCTCGTGATTGCACCACCTCCACTGAGTGAACAAATGCGAGGAGAAACATAAATCAATTCCAAATTCCTGCCCCAAATACTACTGGGAAGGAAAGGGCAAACCACCCAGTGTAATCCTTGCCAATAAACTGCTTCGGCAGAACCGATGCTCTGTAACAGTGTACAAAAACATGGAACCTCCAACAGAATGTCACTTAGAAGGGTGTTGGACCACCATGTGCATCCAAGATGCCATGGATACAACCCCAGGCATGGAGTCGAGAAAGGTCTAGAACTGTTCTGCAGGAATGTGGCATCATCCTTTCACAATGCAGTCCTCCAATTCATGTCGGTTTGATAGAGGCAGAAACCGCTGTCTTCAGCACCTCTCCAGACAATCCAACAAATGCTCTGTGATTGAGCTCTGGTGATTGGGAGGGCCATGGAAGATGGGAAACTTCGTCCTCGTGCTCCTGGAGCATTGTCATCCTGAAAGACACCCCTCCCAGCAGAGAAGAAATGCTGTGTCATGGGATGCAGATGATCACTCAGGATGGTAAAGTAGCATGCTGCATCAACCCTACCTTCTCATGGCAGAGTGAAACCAGGCCATACCATGAAAATGTGCCCTACACCTTAGGCCAAAAAAAAAAAAATGTTGCATTGGCGTAACGGGTCACTGAAAAATAGGGTAGGTCGGTCGGGATCTTTTTTTTTTTTTTCCTAATAAATCCCTCCCAAAATCTCCCCCGGCTCGAGTACCACCCTTTTTGTCGGCGGGTTCTGTCCGAAACACTTCCGGGTTTTTGCGATCGCGATCGCAATCAACAAGATACTTGAAAACGATAGCAAAACAACAAAAATAGCAATAAAATAGGGTCGGCAAAATTTTTCGATAGCAAAAAAACAAAAAAAAAAACGTAGGGTCGGGCGGGTTACGCCAATGCAACATTTTTTTTTTTGGCCTTATGGAACCGCTAGAACCTTTTACTGTTAGAACCAGGCACTTGGGGCTGTAGAGCTCCCTAGACTATTGCCACATGTGCATACGTCCACTCATCGGGAACATTATAAAAACCAGAGAGTTGGTGTCAAAGCCACCCAATGTTCGCCTGTTTATACATTTATCGTTTTTAAAAGACTAGTCTCATAATATTTTTTATAAAGTATTGCAGTAAAGTCTGATCCAAATAATTTTAAGGCAATATATACTGAAATGCAAAAGAAACTTACCACTTGTTTGAAATGTAATAAAATTGTAACAGTTCAAAATAAAACAAACCAACAATTGCTAATTGAAACTTTGGCATTTTATTGATGACATGTCAAGTTTTTGACCAAGATACACCACCTCATAAGTTTGTTCTACAGTACAGAACAGCACAGGGTGCAATGTCAGTCCCCTTTCAATAGCGTGTGGCCACCATTGTTTTGGATACAGGCAGTGCATCGTCGGCGCATACTGCCTACCAGTCTTTGGATGGATTGCTGCTGGATTCTGTCCCACTCAGTCCTCAATGTCTGAAGCTATCTGACTTAGGACCGTCTGCCTGTCCTGCCTTGCAGTGGTGACTCTTGGCCTCCCTGATTGAGGTCTGTCATCTGCAGAGTTGTGGAGGGTGTCTCTGTCCACCAGAGCCGATATCGTCTGGTGTGAACAGCCAAGGCAACGTGCCACCTCACGGTAGCTCAATCCGCCTTGCAGTATGCCCAAGGCACACTGCCGTTGATCCCTTGACAATCGTGGCATGTTGATTGAAATGCCCCTTTTGCACTGGCCTTTTTAAAGCCAATATCAAGACATCACGTGAAGCTCATTAAAATCATCCCATACCCCTTGGCTAATCACTGACAGTCAAACCGGCTGTTCAACAGCTGTGCTATGAAGTGAACATTGAAGGTTCAAGTGACCATCCGTGACCGTTTTGTCTGACAGTGAGGACACTATTGTCCACAAATAAGTTCACACATTTACAACACGCAGTGTTATTGTTGATATTTGAAGGTTTAAAAGGTGGTAAGTTTCTTTTGCGTTTCAATATATGTATTTATATATTGTAATCAGTAAAAAATAGTGTGGTGGATAAAAACATTAGAAAGGAAAAAACTTTAACGTTGATGTGCTTCAAAAAAGTTAAGTTCAAAACAGCTCAAAAATTTAAAACATTTGAAATTATTTTTTTAATTTCAACTTCACTACCTCAATAATATACCCCAAAGGAACCTCCATGCCAAATATCAGCATCCTAGTACACATATTAAATGAATGGCAAGCTTCTAAATAACTTGCACCAAAAACTTTAACATTTTCACACTCATGCTGACGCTCACGCCGGGGGTATCGCTTTTGCTCTCTGTTCTTTGAACAGGTGAGCTAAAAACCATCCCTGGGAATATTACTACAAACGAACTACAGTTGGAAACTGTCCGGGGATTAGCGACGATCCTGAAGAGAGCCCTCGACACAAAACGTTGAGAACAGAAAACTTCACAGCTTGGTCCATGAATCGTGACTCCCTAACCGTAATGAAGGTGAATACTGCGAGCCCACCCTTGGAGAACTCCATTCCACATTCTGAAATCTGCATATGCAGATACCAATCAACGACACCACACACACACACACACACACACACACACACACACACACACACACACACACACACACACACACACACACACACACACACACACACACACACACCGGTGCCAAATATCATTGTGGTAATACAGTTTATGTACATACACACGTGCAAATATACACATGCATGCATCAAGTAAATAACTCGTCTAATAATATTTTTTATAAAGCATTGCAGTGAAGTCTGATCCAAATAATTTTAAAGCAATTTATGTATTTGTATATTGTAATCAGTAAAAAATAGTGTGGTGGATAAAAATATTAGAAAGGAAATAACTTGCACCAAAAACTTTAACATTTTCACGCTGACACTGACGCTCACGCCGAAGGTATCGCTATAGCTCTCTGTCTTCAAACAGGCGAGCTAAAAATGGCTCCTGAGACCATATCACATTCCACTGCTCGTCAGTCCATTGCCTATGCTCCTTGCACCACTGTACCCGCAAATGGCGTTGCCAGGTGTTATGAGCGATTTGTGCACACCATCGTGGCTATGGTATGCTGCCCCTGCAAAATTTCCTTCTGACCATTTTCAATGATGAAGGATGCTTACGACCCACATTAAACTCTGCACACAGCTTGTCTACCATTGCTCTCCTGTTTCACCTCACAATCCGGACTAATACATTACGCTTGTCAAGTATGCGCTCCCACCCACCGTTTCCCTTTGATGATGATGATGTATGTCCTTTTTCCCAGGCTGACATCACCTTCAAGACAGTTCCTCATCACACAGCAATTTTCAATGCCTTTATCACTGAAGCACCTGCCAAATGCACACCAACAATTATACCCCATTCCAAGTCACTGAGGTCTCTTCTTGCGGCCGTGTTGGCTCTTCATACCAGACACGATATACAGCCTGCTAATATATACATGAGGATTGCTGGGAAGAGATTTGCATATTTCACACACCGGTCACATACTTGTGGCGGCCCCATATTTTGCATGCATGTTGTATGGCCCATGTACCCTGGTGTTTCTATTTTGTTGTCCTCTGTATACGTCAGAGTTAGAATCAAAATTTTTAGTGCAGACCTCTCCTTTTCCTGCCTTTTGGCTAACTTAGAGACTGAAGCCATTAGAAAATTGACTTTCCTTTCCTGTGCTCTCCTTTGTACAATGATTCACAAGGAATTTTAACATGGGAGGTGGCTATTTGGCCTATCAAGGTTGTACTATATCAACATTGATTCAATCTATCAGTTTATCCACTAAAACGAACTTGGCGTGGGAAGAGAAATGATGAGGGGTGTGTGTGTGTGTGTGTGTGTGTGTGTGTGTGTGTGTGTGTGTGTGTGTGTGTGTGTGTGTGTGTGTGTGTGTGTGTGTGTGTGTGTGTGTGTGTGTGTGTTTTTTTCATTTTTGGGTTTGGCTCACAGGGCCCATTTTACTTGCCATTACGAGTGCAACCTCTGTGATTCAAATCGTCTTTTTTGATACATTTTCAGCATTTAGACGAAAGAGTGGAAATCGCAAAATGGTTTGCCACAGTTGTTCTGTTCCTGAATGTAAATCTTACTCACGAGAATATAAGAACACGATAAATATCTACAAACCTTCGGCCTTTCACGGGCCCATATCGTTGGTCGTTTTTCGCAATACAGACTGCAACATAACTTTTTGGACAAGTTGATCAGGAAGGTCTCCAACTGTGTTGTTGTGCAGAGGCACACCCCTTTCTCGCAGATACACTGTTGAGTGCTTTTGGCTTCTTTAAAAAAAAATTTGGTCATTTAATTTTGCAGTCCTTATCTGGGAGGCATGAAATATGTCCAAGCCCCCTGAGATTTACTTCATTAATGGAGGTTTCTGTGCATCGGTGCCAAGCAATCTGGGGCAGAAATACATCATTTTGAAAGTCTCGTATAATTATCATACGTGCCATTCAAACAGAAGCCAAAATACTGCATTGGACTCATCAGAAGGAACCCGAATAAGTAAAGAGCAAAGGTGGAGTCATCAGGAGGAATCTGGATAGGATTTGGGTTTCATTCAGGACTGGACAGAATAATTTAAAAACTGGATGTTATTGCGAAAAGTAAAATTGAACTCCCGAAAGTTGCACAAATCATTCCAAAATGTGCTAATTATCAGTTATTGTACAATGAAAATTACAGTCATCATCGCAAAGCTTTGGGATCACATAACTCACAAGTTATGTGTTGCCTGAGGGTTCTCCACACTTTTTCTGTTTTTTTTTTTTTTCAGAACTGGGAGTGTTTAATTGCCTTTTCTACTTTGATGTGCCTTTTTTATGTCAAAATTTATAATCCCATTCACATCAATGTAATTCCAAGAGTAAATGTATATAATATTGAATTACAGTATATCACAACATACAGCCCCCCCCCCCCATTTCCACTCTCATTGGGATTGGGTGTTTCTCATGGAAGTGATCAATACAAATCGTTCTTTTTATGACTATTCAATGTGATTTCAATTTTTTTAATATACAGTATATGTTTTTTTTTTTTTTAGTAACAACCCATGAATGGTGCAACATGTCTTGATTTGCTCACTTTAATACTGATACAGATGTTGACCACCCAAACTGACAATCCAGTTGGTTTGGTTTGAGAGGAGTGTGCTTTTCTTTGTATTTTGATGTACTCTTGTCTGTCTTGTGTTTAGGACAGAGGAACAGAGGTAAAAGTGAGGAAAACCACTGCTGCGTCATCCTGTAATTTCATCTTGGGACCTCAACTCTCTTAAAATCCTGAGCATGTGGTGACTCTCTCTCTCTCTCTCTCTCTCTTCTCTCTCTCTCTCTCTCTCTGTCTCTGTCTCTGTCTCTGTCTCTGTCTCTGTCTCTGTCTCTGTCTCTGTCTCTGTCTCTGTCTCTGTCTCTGTCTCTGTCTCTGTCTCTGTCTCTGTCTCTGTCTCTGTCTCTGTCTCTGTCTCTCTCTGTCTCAGTCTCAGTCTCAGTCTCTGTCTCTCTCTCTGTCTCTGTCTCTGTCTCTGTCTCTGTGTCTCTCTGTCTCTCTGTCTCTGTGTCTCTGTGTCTCTCTGTCTCTCTGTCTCTCTGTCTCTCTGTCTCTCTGTCTCTCTGTCTCTCTGTCTCTCTGTCTCTCTGTCTCTCTGTCTCTCTGTCTCTCAGTCTCTCAGTCTCTGTCTCTCAGTCTCTCTCTCAGTCTCTCTCTCAGTCTCTCTCTCAGTCTCTCTCTCAGTCTCTCTCTCAGTCTCTGTCTCAGTCTCTCTCTCAGTCTCTGTCTCTGCGTCTCAGTCTCGGTCTCTCTCTGCGTCTCAGTCTCGGTCTCTCTCTCAGTCTCTCTCTCTCTGTCTCTCTCTCAGTCTCTCTCAGTCTCTCTCTCTCTCAGTCTCTCTCAGTCTCTCAGTCTCTCTCACTCTCTCTCTCTCTCTCTCTCACTCTCTCTCTCTCTCTCTCTCAGTCTCTCTCTCTCTCTCTCACTCTCTCTCTCTCTCTCAGTCTCTCTCTCTCTCTCAGTCTCTCTCTCTCTCTCTCAGTCTCTCTCTCTCTCTCAGTCTCTCTCTCTCTCTCAGTCTCTCTCTCTCTCTCAGTCTCTCTCTCTCTCTCAGTCTCTCTCTCTCTCTCTCAGTCTCTCTCTCTCTCTCAGTCTCTCTCTCTCTCTCAGTCTCTCTCTCTCTCTCTCTCTCAGTCTCTCTCTCTCTCAGTCTCTCTCTCTCTCTGTCTCTCTCTCTCTCGCTCTCTCTCTCTCCCTCTGTCTCTCTCCCCCTCCCTCTCTCTCTCTCTCTCTCTCCCGCTGTCTCTCTCTCTCTCTCTCTCTCTCTCTCTCTCTCTCTCTCTCTCTCTCTCTCTCTCTCAGTCTCTCTCTCTCTCTCTCTCTCAGTCTCTCTCTCTCTCTCTCAGTCTCTCTCTCTCTCTCTCAGTCTCTCTCTCTCTCTCTCAGTCTCTCTCTGTGTCTGTCTGTCTTACACACCTTACCCTTCTTCTCTTGTCTTAAATTTTTTTTTTTTTTGCTCTTTCACTCCCACAAATAATAATCTTTATCCTTTGATCTCCCTATTCTACTGGACTGTGTCCACCCCATGATTTATTTCTACACTACACTTCCTCACCCATATGCACTTGAAGCAGTTGCAGAGGAAGAATACAGGTTTTGTAGATTTTGTTGTATCTTGAAAGTTAAAATATCACAGTTTCTATAAGTTAGAGCTGGGGCCCTAAGTACAATGGTTTTTTGGATTAAAGGGTGAAGGTTTGGGTTTGGGGGGGGGGTGGTGTTAGCACAAGGTTTGCCAGGCATGATGACCATTCCAACCAGTGCAGAGCCTTCTTTGTGCTGTGGGCATTTTCAGCTTTACCTTCAACACTGTAAACAGAGAGCATGGATCATGCTCTAAAATTGCAATCAATTATTTTTGGGGCATTTTATAATCCCTCTCATCTCCCTGCTTTCTCAGTCTTTCCTCTGCTGTTTAAGTAGATATTGATACTGCTGGACCTGCACTTGTGCATGTGTTACAACAGGTGCTCAGAAGCCATCTTGTCTTACTGATGGCTTCTGATTAATTATCACTTCATCCAACTTTCTGTGATATGTTTAAATATTGAATATTATTTAAGATCCAGCAAATATTCCAGCAAGCTCATTAAAATGACATTGCAAAGCTTGTACTTGTTATGATCGGCTATTCCAACTCACCAACATATCTGCATTATGTGACTTTTTGGATTTTCTGACTTGCTTCATGATGTGGTGGATGAATTTTTGTTATTTTATTTAAAAAGTGTTAGGGTATATTATGATAATATAATGTGGGATTTTGATATTGGAAATGTCTTGGAATATGCAGTTGCAGGAAGATAAAGTTATTCATTTTCCTCCTTTTGAGAGTACATATTGGTTGGCATGACGTCCTTTTTGCCAGCTGGCAATCTTGGGACTGCCCTGCGACAGATATTTTGCATGTGAATTGAAGAAGGTTACAAAAGTTGGGTTTTTGTATAAAACTTACGAAGGATTCAGCGGCATGTATAAATATGCTCATGTACAGCACCAGTCACACTAACGTCTGTATCTCTCAGGTTTGGCATCATTCAAAATCATGCCATTCAAATGCTACTGGAATAAGTGAGATAGTTTTGGTTCCAAATGACACATGATCAATTATTTGAACAGGTAAACCTGTATACTCTCGTCTTGGCTGACTTGGCCAGAGCTACTTGCAATACATTTGTAACACATTGCACTTTTTGTGAATTTTTTTTCTCTTATGTTTCTGCTCTTATGATTCTTATTTCTGCTTTTCTTTATTACTCTTAAATTGCTTTTGGCAAGCTGATCCAGTGATCGGTTGGTTGGGCTGATTTAAAATGAGCACAACCATGCAAAATTATTTGTACCCATGAAAGTGGCAACAAAGCTGAAGCGTCGGTGACCAGCATGCAGTGTGCAGAGAAAAGGTATGTCACACTGTGTATACATATATATATATATATATATATATATATATATATATATATATATATATATATATATATATATATATATATATATATTTCATTATTTAGTTTCCCATGTCAGAGTTGCATTGGAATTGCATTTCTTTGCAGTGAATTTGATTCTGGATCCTCAGAGTTTACAAACACGTTCCGGACAACACGCATTGCAGTTTGTTCAATGGTTGTCCTGTCGTGCTTACAAATTCTATTCAAACCAGCCTCTGTTATCCTGCAGTGTTATGGCTGTTTTGAAAATACGGAAAGTCGTGTTGACTGCTCATCTAAAAAATGTTCCAGCTTGAGCCGGCCCCGTTATTAGGGGTGACGTGCTCATGTGCTGTTATCCATTTATGTTATTGATAAGAAGTGTAGGCTTATCATATTGGTATGTAATATCTACTTTTGCTATTAGAAACCTTTGGATTTGTAGTTTATTATTCTTTGCACAGAAAAGTGTTGTAGATACTTCTGGCATGTAAGATACAAAAGTTATCGTTGTCTAACTTCTCTCTTTCCTGTTTCTTGCATTAACCTGTTTTCCTCATTACCTGCATTGCCTGTTCTTCAAATCTCACATTTCCCTTTCTCTTTTCTTTCAAAATATCTTTGAGCACCCTATGGAGAATATTGTACCCAATTCCCATGATACATGCTGTATATGGAATCTTTGCATTCTCCTCCTCCTCCTTTTTACACGTATGTCCAAGTCCAAATCCTTTTTCAGTCATTTGTGCAAATTGTGAAATGCACGAAATCTTGCATTACATCTTGGGTTTTTATTTTTTTTAAACACCTGCTGCTTTTGAAGCGAACCACCCTGGTTATCTTACTGCTTCCAATAAAGTCGTAACACAAATTGTTTGTTTCTTCTTTTTTGTGTGATTGCGTAACTTTACCTTCACCTAAAAATAGAAGTAGCAGAAGGTTCATTGATTTTGCTCGATTGCTCTATTGTTCTTTTTACTCTTTCCATTCTTTCCAGTCCTTTCAAAGGGAAATGTTTTTGAATTGGTAGATGCTTATTTATAGTATCTGGAAATAATTCCAATGTTGGACATTACTACCACTAACATTATTCAAAGCCTTCGTCATGGTTTTTGTTTATGGTCTACCGAAGCTCCTCATAACCAACAGTGGCAGACAATTTACCAGCGCTGAGCTCGAGGAGTTTCTCATGGCAGATGACATCAAACGTACCATGACTGCCCTAGGGTACCCTGCCACCAACGGTTTGACAGAACCTTGTCGTTCATTTTCATAAAAAGGCGACCAAAATCGGGAAGTCCGTACAAACCAAGTCGAACAGGGGAAATCTCATTCAGAATGTTAATGAAGAGACGACCTAGAATACGATTGTGTGCTCAGTCAGAGGTATCAAACCAAAAGGGCAAGTGAAGGTGTTCCAATATATCCTTGACCATGCCTCAAAGTTCCATCAAGGTAAAACCATGTTTGCCCGGAATTTTAAAAAGGGTTCACGCTGAGTTCCTCGGACTATCATTCAGATCATTAGTCCTTGGATATATCATGTGCGAGTGAGCAGCTTTGTGTGGAAGAGACATAAAGGGTAACTACGACTACGGTTTGTGATTACTGACTTTGTATTCGCAACCTGTTAGTGGATCAGGTCCGTTGGACAATCATGTCAGATGATTTACCACCATCGCTTTGTTGATCCCTGTCTCCAACTTGTTCTGCTAAAAGTGGGGGACAAGCTATATACCTATAAACTGAATACATTGCTGAATTTGAGTGTATTATTAGTATTATTAATAATCATGGTTCAAAGGGGAGAGTTTACGATCATAAATTTCTACAATCCTTGCCAACGGTTGGTGTAAAAGGCACTACAGGAGGTTCTTAGAAGGAACGGTGGGGTGATCCTTCTGTGTGGTGACTTTAATAGTCATAACATTATTTGAGGGTCTGGAACCATGGATAGTAATGGAGGGTGTATCAAGGAATTAATGGATGAATTTGATTTGGTGTTATAAAATGGTGGAGGGGGGACTTGTCTATTAATCCATCTACGGGGAAGATGTTATCCCCTTTGGATCTCACCTTCATTTCATCCACGGGAGCAGCGAAATGTGAATGGAGAGTTCATGGTGACAATCTGGGTTGTGATCACTTTCGAGTGATCACAAATCTTGAATTACAAAGGGATTCAGTGGAGTCGGAAGGAATATCTAAGAATTTTTTCAAGGCAAACTGGGGTCTTTTTAGGTCATCTCTAACGAGATGACCTAATAAAACCAGTCTCGATGTCCATCAGTACGTACGTCCCCATTTTTTTCTTCCGATTTTCTTGATATTTGGTATGTTTGTAGATGTTGATGAGGGATGCACGACGGTATGACTTTGACCCGATTGAAGGTCAACGTCAAGGTCACTCAAGTTGCGAAATCGACCATTTTCAAAATCTATCTATCTCTGCCGTTTATGATCCGATCTTCGAAATTCCTTCGGATTCTGATAATATGGAACAATATCTAATTTTGATCAGGCCGGTTTTTTTGAAATTCGTCCTGGTTATCGAGTCACGTGTCTTCAAAGTTGGAAAAATCGTCGATGTAATATGGTCAAAAAAAAATTTGCCCAATCTTGATGAAACTTGGTATGTAGGTAGGGGTCGATGAGTGATGCACGACGGTATGACTTTTGACACGATTGAAGGTCAAGGTCAAGGCCACTCCAAAGTTGCGAAATCGTCCATTTTCAAAATCTATCTCCTCCGCCGTTTGTGATCCGATCTTCGAAATTTCTTCAGATTCTGATAATATGGAAAAATATATAAATTTGGTCGGGCCGGTTTTTAAAAATTCGTCCTGGTTATCGAGTCACGTGTCTTCAAAGTTGGAAAAATCGTCAATGTGATACGGTCAAAAAAAATTCGCCCGATCTTGATGAAACTTGGTATGTAGGTCGGGGTCAATGAGTGATGCACGACGGTATGACTTCAGACCTGATTGAAGGTCAATGTCAAGGTCACCCACCGATGCTGTAAACTTGTGAAATCATCCATTGTCAAAATATCATCCGCCATTTATGACTCAGAAATGCGGTTTGATTTCTGAGTTCTGGTTTCTATCCTTTTGAAGACGCATTGATCATAAATGTTCCAAATCAACCATTTTCAAAATCTATCTCTGGATATCTCAGAAATGTAGTTTAATTTCTGAGGTTTTCTATCCTTTTTACTCCCGGGCTTTCGTTTGTACTTTGAACCAAAAGACAAGACGACATCGAAGCCATTCTAAGCCGATCAGAGATTCACATCTACAGAGCTTCAGAGATGACCGTCACCCCCAACCAGGGGTAATTTTTTCAGGTCGTCGTTCCAAGGGGGTAAAGGAAGAGTCGTCGTCTGTAAATATTGATAAACTCAATCGGAATAGAGTCCAAATTATAAATAATATTGCAAGGGATATGAACATTTTCGGATATCGGCGAACTAATATTGCGGGTGATATGAACTTTTCTGGATATCAGTTAACTATGGTTGTTGAGCAAGGCCGCATACTATCCCAATCGCCAGAAGTCATGTCGGCAAAATAAAGTCCCTTGGTGTAACGCGGTTTGCAAACAGGTGATCCAGGAACAGAGAGCCACTCTTAAAATTTTTTTTAAGAACAACCCTTAAGATAAAGGATGCCATAGAATATAAAAGGAAAAGGATGTGCGCTCATCGGTGTGTAAAACGAGCCATGACAGCCTCTTTGGCATTCATTTTGTACATCCGTCAATCCAGATTACTACTCTTAAGATTGTGTGGAAGAGTTCCTTTTATCCTTTTATCAGTTAAAAGTATGCAGGGAATCCAATCCAGATGGAAGTCTGTTCTGGCACTTATCTTTCAGAAAAAAACTGTTCAAATTTAGACAAAGCTGAGGCCCTGGGCCATCTTTTTTTTCTGGTGATTTTGGTGATGCAAATGGGGATAATGAGTTTAAAGCCCACGAGCTCCGATTTGCAGAACAATACAATATAATCAATGATAATCGGCCTCTAAACTCCCCTCTTAAACTGAATTTTACTCTGTGGGAACTTAAGCAGGTCTTTGAGAAGGCTAACAATAGTGCCCCAGGTCCTGATCGGGTAACCTACCTCATGGTCAAGCACTTGGAAGATTCAGGGTGTTGAGTATTCCTTCCAGTAAAGAGTTGGGAATGAGGGAAACTCCCCAGGAACTGGAAAGACAGTACAACCTCACCTCATATCGTCTGATTTCCCTCACTTCAGTCGTTTGTAAACTAATAAAGAGGATGGTAATCATTTGGTCTACTTCCTAGGAAAAAAACAACCTCCTGTATAAATTTCAGTGTGAATGTTCTATGTTGACTATATCACTTTTCTGGCAAATGAGGCCAGGAAATCTTTAGTCATGAGTCTCTTTTGGTGGTTCGAAGTACTTGAAAGTAATTCCAGGGGGCTGAGACTAACTGCCCAGTCCTCTCTGTTCCAATGTTGACTCTCAGTGAAGCACTCAAATCACTCAAGGTACACGTCCAGCTCATCACGTTTCTCATCAAATGTGTGGAGCTTCGGCTTGTTTGCCATTACTCTTACATCACCAGTGTCAGGTGCGGTGTGAGCCCGTGTTGGTGCTTTAATCTCTAACTATGTTCTTACCAATTCAATCTTCATTCGCATTTCTTCCTTCATTCATTCGGCTTCCCGAGCGCGTTCACCACATTTCGCCTCTGCTTTGCGATCCTCATGCTCTGCCTCCTCTTTCCATGCATGTTCATCGTGTACCGCTTGTCTTTCCTCACATTCCTGAGCCTTCTCTTCTTTTGCAGCCACTTGCTGTTCTTTAACACATGCCATTAGTGTCTCTCCCTTCAGTCCAAGCCGCTCGCCTCGCTCAATCCACTTGTCAAACTTTATAGCAGATGTATGAGTGGTCAATTTGAACTCTGATCACAACCGCAGCACCGTGGCTTATGCATAGTCTTCCTCGTCTGCTGTTTCTGTGACATCATAAAGCCTTTTATCACTGACAGATCCTGTCACGGTCGGCAATATGTTAGAGGTGGGAGTGATGCACACATCATGGGGGTTTCCTACCCTTTAGTACTCGTTTGTTGTTCGTGGTGCCAAATTGCAAGCTGTATTCCTTCCTCCTTGTATTGCAAACTGTAGTTATAGGTGTTAATTTGTTGATAATGCCGCTGTCACACCTTGACGATTTAGCCAGCGTATGCCGACGAATGAAAAATTTGTCTAAAACGCTGGCACACGTCGAATATGTTATGGGTAAGTTTGGTATACGTTAAGAGCACGTTGAAGCACGCTGACATACGTCGTAGTACACCGAGCTCGTCTACAAATTTTAACATGCTCAAAATTTTTCGACCTATGCCAGCGTATGACTCACACGTTCCGCATACGCTGGCCATAAGTTGTAGGCACGTTACGCGATCGTTGACACACGTCGACCCACGTTACTTGTAAGTTACTCATAAGTCGAAACACGTCGAGGTAATGTTTAGCATCAGTGTTTGAGACTCCATCTTTTTTTTCTTTTTTTTTTTTTCTTTCTTCGGCATGACGGTGATGTTGACACTTCAATGTCTCGTGCGGTTATGATTTGAATCGTCGAGTAGCAGCCTTTTAATAGGCTACGCCACGTGATCGTCGGCGATACGCTGCCGCGCGCTATGCATACGTTGGACTATCGTTGGGCATAGGTTGTGAACGCCGACAACACGCTAAGCATTCGTTGGTATAAGTTATCTATATGTTATCGAAACGTTCTGTGTACGTTACTAATACATTATGCATACGTCCAACTCGTTATGAATACGCCAAAAACTGAAGAAAAAAAACATCAATAGTTCAGCGTACGCCAACGTTTTACATACATTTTGATACGTTGCCAGAAGCTGGCGAAAACGTCAATGTGTGACAGCGGCTTAAGGGAGAGCCAGATATCACTAATCGGTATCAGGTTTTCTTGAGGGACCATGTGATGTAAATATATCTCCATAGCTTCTCTGATTTGCCTTGTGTGCCAGTGACTGATGGATGTGATAAGTCTGCTATCTGACCATAGTATGCGATGATTATTGATCTGTGTGAATTTTGTGAATCTGTGTGATCTGTGTGAATATTTAACTTTGAGTGAATGAGGTGTTAATCTCCAGAGCAGTTGCTAATGGGTGGAGACGATCGTAATCAGGTTGTTTAAAACTCATTGAGATTGTGTATCGGGAAATAATTCCTTTGAGCTCTTTAAATCGTCCTTGTGGATGGGCCAGCGTACGAGAGGACACCACTACTGTGGTGGAATCACCACGACGCTACCCTCTGGTGGAAAGCAAGTAGAATTGCATGATGTTTCTGCCCGTAGATCGTTGAACAAGAAGAAAAAAAAATCGCAAAAAAGAAAGAACTTTGGCAATTATGTGGAATTTGCTTCGAAAGCCATTAATTAGATGTATTTTCTGATGTATATTCCAAGTTTCAGCTCGTTTCAATCTATGGCCTTTGAGATATGAGTGCCAACACCTTTCAGACAGACATACACCAATGTGAATTTCGAGGGTTTTCGTTAAAAAACTCAAGAATGCCGAAATGGACGTTGCTGGAATTTGGAACATATTACCTCGACGTACAAAGCATTTACTTCTGAAACTTGCAGCCAGTTTCGTCCAGTAGAAGCTGAGAAACAAATTTTCGCTCACTGTGTTAAAGTTGAATTCAGAGAAACCGTCCCATATAAAGAGATGGACGCTTTGCGCCTCCCTTGATAGTCGAGTAAGGCTGCAAACAGTATGGCATAGTGGAGTAAGGCCACAAACAGTATGGCGTAGTCCAGTAAGGCCGCAAACAGTATGGCGTAGCAGAGTAAGGCCGCAAACAGTATGGTGTAGCAGAGTAAGGCCGCAAACAGTATGGTGTAGCAGAGTAAGGCCGCAAACAGTATGGCGTAGCAGAGTAAGGCTGCAAACAGTATGGCGTAGTCCAGTAAGGCCGCAAACAGTATGGCGTAGCAGAGTAAGGCCGCAAACAGTATGGCGTAGCAGAGTAAGGCCGCAAACAGTATGGCGTAGCAGAGTAAGGCTGCAAACAGTATGGTGTAGCAGAGTAAGGCCGCAAACAGTATGGCGTAGCAGAGTAAGGCTGCAAACAGTATGGCGTAGTCCAGTAAGGCCGCAAACAGTATGGCGTAGCAGAGTAAGGCCGCAAACAGTATGGCGTAGTCCAGTAAGGCCGCAAACAGTATGGCGTAGCAGAGTAAGGCCGCAAACAGTATGGCGTAGTCCAGTAAGGCCGCAAACAGTATGGCGTAGCAGAGTAAGGCCGCAAACAGTATGGCGTAGCAGAGTAAGGCCGCAAACAGTATGGTGTAGCAGAGTAAGGCCGCAAACAGTATGGCGTAGCAGAGTATTGCCGCAAACAGTATGGCGTAGTCGAATTAGGCCGCAAACAGTATGGCGTAGCAGAGTAAGGCCGCAAACAGTATGGCGTAGCAGAGTAAGGCCGCAAACAGTATGGCGTAGCAGAGTAAGGCCGCAAACAGTATGGCGTAGTCGAATAAGGCTGCAAACAGTATGGCGTAGTCGAATAAGGCTGCAAACAGTATGGCGTAGTTGAGTAAAGCTGCAAACAGTATGGCGTAGTAGAGTACATACGCAAACAGTGTGGCGTAGTAGAGCAAGGCCGCAAACAGTATGGCGTAGTAGAGTACATACGCAAACAGTGTGGCGTAGTAGAGCAAGGCCGCAAACAGTGTGGTGTAGTAGAGCAAGGCCACAGGCATGGCGTCGCCGTCGAGCAAGGCCGCAGGCATGGCGTCGCCGTCGAGCAAGGCGAGGATAGAATGGCCAGTTTTAATTTACATTAAAACAAAAACTCTTCCTCCATCTTTTTCTTCACTGGTAATAATGGTGAATGTCATTCAATCCCGTTTCTCATGTCGATTAGAATAATAAAACGCTTGGTATATTCAATACTTTTTCTTTCTTCATCATTTCCATTTTATTCATGTCTTAAGATATCACCCTCTCAAACAGACAACACTTGGATGAGTTGGGTCGGTGCCAACAATAAACCGATTTGATTTTGTTTCAGATCCGGCCTATTGGAGGGATCCAAAATGTAAACTCATTAGCTTGGCGGAGGTATGCATTCTGCCGAGTGCCGTTTTAAAGAACTAATCTTGGAAAGGTAGTGACGGCAGAAAGAGTTGAAAGGTTTAAATTGGAATTAGATATGTACAATTGTACATGGAATGATGGAAACATTGGAGACACTCGAATATTGACAGGATTTGTCGGTAGCATGCGTGTGGATGGGTGATCATATGTTGTTATACTAAGTACATGGCGTTGGTGTAGAGCATTGGTCCCCAAGCTGTAGCCCGCAGAGCCCTATACTGCGGCCTGTGAGGACTTTCCAATCAAAACACATTTCCATGAAGCAATTTTAAAGGGGTTTACACAATGCCACTGCCGGCCGGCACCGTGACCTGAAAAGCCTTACACAATGCCGCTGCCGGCCACTGCCGCTTACCCCCGGGAGGAATCACATCAATTTGCATCAATAAAATGCATCAATTTTTTTTTTTGGCTCCCAACATCCTTGGGAGTAGTGAATGTGGCCTGTGGGATCAAAAGGTTGGGGACCACTGGTGTAGAGCAAGCATGCTGGGCCGAATGGCCTGGCCAAAGCGCCAGAGTTATCTCTTGTTACGAGAGAGTATAGTTTGCTCGCAGAGATCCCACATCCGATGCCGTGAATCTGATTTTCGTGACTTTTGAACCATTTACAGCTTTATCGTTTAAACGTTATTTGATCTTTATTTGCTCTTTCGCTTTTATTTTTTAGATTTATTTTGTTATTTATTTATTTTAAAAGTCCCTTCGTTAAAATGGTTTGCAGCCCTTCTAAATTTAAGCTTTGAACAGTTGGGTGGTGTATGTTGTGTTGAGATTGTATGTATAACAAGCTAATGGTAAAAGTTGTGTAACCCTACAGTGTCAATGTATGTTTGTTCTGTGATTAGCAATTCCCTGGTAATATGCGAAGTTCTCACGCATGCGCAATGAAAAGGAGGCCTTCAAGTTGGGCCCGCATTGGAACATGGCGTGCTGTTAGACTCTGTCCGGATCGCGTGAGCAATCCAGTCGATAAGTACGTGAATTACGGCCATCGGTGTGCAACACCGACACATGGTGTCAGAAGTGGGATCTGAGATATTAATGCAGTTCCGTACAAGAAGATTGTCGTGAAGTACATAGTACGTTTCTGAAAGATGACTTTAAAACCACCGAAAGACTCTTTTCCTTCTCCACGCTTACGGCATGGCCAGAATGGCGCCAGAGATTTATCCGCCACAGAATAGCGACAAAGCTTGACAAGGAAGAAGGGAATTGACAGGTTAGTACTTTTTTGTATGCAATGGGTGTGGAGGCTGAGCAGATATTCAGCCAATTCACGTTTTCTGGAGGTGAAAATGCCGACGATTTCAATACATTGCTGGGTAAATTAAATGATAATTTCATGCCAAAAAGAAACGTGATTCATGAGAAAGCTACCTTCTATCAAAGAAACCAAAAGGATGGGGAAAGTGTTGAAGAATATGTGAGAAGTTTATATGAACTCTCAGGGCGCTGAGTTTGCAAACAAAGAAGAGAACATTAGAGATTGGCTTGTGCTTGGATTAAATGACAAAGAGCTTTCAGAAAAACTTCAATTGCAAAGTGACTTGACTTTGACCATGGCAGTGACTCTGGCTGGGCAGTATGAACAGGTCAAATCACACATTCAGCAACAGAGAGGGTTGTCCGTAGAAGCAGCACGCGTTCAGCATGAGCCGCATCGAAGTGACACAGACAGGTAGAAGGGTGAAGGCAGAGGTTCAACCTGTGGCAGATGTGGTTACGTGCACAAGAGAGACTCTTCTCCGACAGAAGGAAAGAAGCGCATGAAATGTGGAAGTTTTCACATTTTGCGTGAGTCTGCAGGACAAAGAGTGTAAATGAAGTTGATGCATCTGAACCGCGAACACGTACACCAGTTTTTCGTTGGGTCAGTTCAAGCCAATGAGGAACCACCATGGAGGGTAAATCTTGAGATATGTGACAGAAGAGTGAACTTCAAGATCGACACGGGAGCTGACTAATGTAAATAGCAAGAAAACGTGGACGTTCCTTGGAAAACCCGACCTGCATCCTGCCAACTCAGTTATGCTCCTGAGTCCAGGAGGAAGAATGGACATGGAAGGAAGATTTGACACATCGGTGGGACAAGAGCTATCAGCCACCATTTACGTAATTGATAATGACACTGATAGTCTCGTCTGTAGAACAACAGCCACTACCTTGGGGCTTGTCCAACGCATCAATTCAGTCAGCCTTGGTGAAGTTAAGTGCCAGCCAGTCAAATTATGCTTAAAGATGGGGCAACGCCATACAGTGTGACCACTTCCAGGTGCGTGCCTATTCCACTACTCAAAGTGGAGCAGGAGATAAAGAGGATGAAGGATGGAGAGGTGATTGAAGAAATCACTAAAGCAACAGAGTGGGTCTCACCGATGGTTCCTGTTAAACCTTCAGGAGAGATCAGAATTTCTGTCAACCTGAAGAATCTCAATCTAGCGGTAAAAGGTGAGAATTGCATCATTCATACAGTTGATGATGTAATCCACCAGCTACGTGGGTCATCGGTATTGTCTAAGCTGGATGCTACATCAGGATTCTGGCAGATTCCCCTCGACCTGACAACCGCAAAGCTAACCACATTTATAACACCATTTGGATGGTTCTTCTTCAAGCGAGTTCCTTTTGGAATATCATCTGCACCAGAGATTTTCCAGAGGACAATGATTATAATCCTAGTAAGGATTGATGGAGTTATATGTTACTTCGATGACATTCTCTATCATACGTCCACCACTGAAGAATATGAACGACTCTTGATCAGAGTGAAAAAGAGACAAAGTGAAGTAGGTCTCCAACTCAACAACAAAAAATGTGAATATCTGAGGTCTGAGATCAACTTCTTGGGACACATAATCAGTGAAAAGGGCGTGCGTCCAGATTCGTCCAAAGTTGAGGCGATAGCAAAGATGACTGAACCAGCAGACGTTACAGAGCTGAGGAGATACCTCGGCATGATCAACTACCTGGGCAGGTATTTGCCTCACTTGTCAATGGCCTTGACACCACTGAACCAACTGCTGAAAAAAGAAACTGCATGGACTTGGGGACCAGAACAGGTGGAGGCTTTCTCCAAAATAAGACATGCTTACAAAAGCACCAACCTTGGAGTATTTTGACCCAGCCATACCAACAACAGTAAGTGCCGATGTTAGCAGCTATGGCCTTGGTGGAGTTTTGCTGCAAGAACATGACGACGGACTTTGATCAGTTGCTTTCTGTTCAAAAACACTTACGGAAGCTGAACGGTGGTATGTGCAAATTGAAAAAGAGTGTTTGGCAGCAGTGTGGGCTTGTGAACGATTTGAACTTTATTTGGTATGACTTGAGACGTTCACCTTGTGTACAGATCATAAGCCACTAGTTCCTCCAGTCAACACCAAAGACTTGTCAGAGACACCTTTGAGATGCCAACGCATGCTTATGAGACTCGTGCGATTCAAGCCCAAGGCTATTCACACCCCAGGCAAGGACATGATTGTTGCCGACACATTGCCACAAAGTCCTGTGTCTACTCGTGACAGCATCGATCTTCAAGAAGACGTCCATGTCTTTGTCAGTGAAGTCATATCCTCAGGCCAAGCTCAACGAGATCCGTAAAATAAACACAAAAGGACGTCAATCTGAAGACGGCTCTGGAATACACCATCTTGGGGTGGCCTGTTTACAAAGAGAAGGTTCAGTTGGCTTGACGAGGGGTGGTAGGATTGTCTTTCCTTATCCCCTTCGACGTGAAATCCTCAATCGCATTCATGATACGCACTTGGGGGTTCCAAAGCGTTGTGAGCATGCAAACCAGTGTGTGGTGGCCAGGCATCAGCAAACACATTCAAGAGTGGGTGGCGAAATGCCAACATTGTCTTGAGAAACAGCCATCACACCCAAGCGAGCCACTTCTTCCATCGATGTTTCCCGATCGCCCGTTCCAGAAGATAGGAGTGGACATTTGTGAGTTTATAGGGCACCCATACCTTGTGTCAGTGGATTACTATTCCAGATACATCGACATATCATATCTTTCAGAAATGATAATCATTCGCAGTGGTATGCAAAATGAAGTATATTTTTGCACAACATGGAATACCTGAGATTATCAAATCAGATCGTCAGATTATATATCAGATCAGAGATTATCAAATTGCTTCGGCAGAGTTTGGGAAATTTGCTACAAATTGGAATTTCATCCATGTTACAAGTTGTCCATGCCACAGGCGAAGAGAGACACAGAGAGAGACAGAGAGAGAGAGAGACAGAGAGAGAGAGAGACAGAGAGAGAGAGAGACAGAGAGAGAGACAGAGAGAGAGACAGAGAGAGAGAGAGACAGAGAGAGAGAGAGACACAGAGAGAGAGACACAGAGAGAGAGACACAGAGAGAGAGAGAGAGACACAGAGAGAGAGAGAGACACAGAGAGAGAGACAAACATAGAGATAGATCCTCGAGCAGGAAGAACTTTTCCTTGCTCTATTGATCTTCCGCTCAACTCTTATCCCATCTCTGGGAGCAAGTCCAGCTGAGCTCATGTATAATCAGAAACGAGGGATAACACTACCGACCACACCATCTATGCTCAGGTCTGGTGTTGTCAACCATGACGCAGTGCTGGAGCGTGACTGCTGGAAAGTATCGACAAAAGAAGTACTTTCATCGCAGAGCACACGCCCTCTACCGGAGCAGCACCCTGATACGATGATCACTGTCCTTGTTAAAAGTGATGGAGATGAGGGTTGGAAGCAGCCGGCTGAGGTGGTTCAGCAATGTGTTCCCCGGTCATTACATCGTGCAGATTGGAGGAGGAGGAGGAGGGGAGCTGAGGCGAAACCACAAACACCTCAGACTACGTCCAGCTTCCCACGGTTCGAACAATCCGTTTGACAATTGTACGACAAAGCGTCGCAAGTTGGTTAATTGATTTGCATCGATGTGAAAGGGGAAGATGTGTTGACATTGTATGTATGACAAGCTCATGGTAAGTTATGTAACCCTGTCAGTGTCGATGTACGTATTGTCCTGTGACGAGCAGCTCCATGGTGACGTGTAAGTGCTCGCGCATGCGCAGTGAAGAGGAGGCCTTCAAGTCGAGTCCGCGTTGGAACGTGGCGCGTGGCGCGCGTCACGTGGTGCGCTGTCAGACTCGGTCCGGATCGCGTGGGCAATCCAGTCGATAAGTCCGTACATCGCGGCCATCGGGGTGCCACACATATTGTGAGGTAACTAAAGTTATGGTTGTTTTGTCTTGTATCGTAATTGTTGTACTCTACTGTGTATGGATTTGAGAAAGATTAAAAAAAAATTTTTTTTGAAGAAATGTGACGAGTTAATTGGCGCTCTCACCTCCACGTTGTGTGTTTGGTGTGTGTGTGTGTGTGGTGTTTGGGTGTGGTGTTTGTTTGTGTGTTTGAATACGATCGGTTGCATCATCTTTAGTATCCCGACTCTTCATGCGATCAAGTTCGTCTGAGGAATCTCGTTGATAAATTCAAATATACCTCGTTGTAGTTTGTCGATACATTTTAAAATCGATCGTGTATCGTTTCCAGTGAGAGTGAAAGTGAAGATAAATACTACACGTTTTACGGCTGCCAATACAAGGAGTTTTCCCGCCTTTTTTTTTTACCTCACGAAAATACCTCACCTCATCCCCCCCCCCTTCATTTTGAGTTAATTAACGCTATTAAATGATTATGAAACTCCATTTGGTAATGGTTCGTCCCGATGTTCTTCGTCATTAGGTTTAACATACGTGGTGGTGGTGATGATGATGCTTTTTTTGGAATAAGTAGTTAAAATGTAATTGTCAGGTTTTTAAATATTTTCGCTTTGTTCCTGGTAAGAAGACTGTGTGTGTGTGTGTGTGTGTGTGTGTGTGTGTGTGTGTGTGTGTGTGTGTGTGTGTGTGTGTGTGTGTGTGTGTGTGTGTGTGTGTGTCTGTGTCTGTCTGTCTCAGTGTGTGTGTGTCTGTGTCTGTCTGTCTCAGTGTGTGTGTGTCTGTGTCTGTGTCTGTGTCTGTGTCTGTGTCTGTGTCTGTGTCTGTGTCTGTGTCTGTCTCAGTGTGTGTGTGTGTCTGTGTCTGTCTCAGTGTGTGTGTGTGTCTGTGTCTGTCTCAGTGTGTGTGTGTGTCTGTGTCTGTCTCATTGTGTGTGTGTGTGTGTGTGTGTGTGTGTGTGTGTGTGTGTGTGTCTGTGTCTGTCTGTCTCAGTGTGTGTGTGTCTGTGTCTGTCTGTCTCAGTGTGTGTGTGTCTGTGTCTGTCTGTCTCAGTGTGTGTGTGTGTGTGTGTGTATGTGTGTGTGTGTGTGTGTGTCTGTGTCTGTCTCCGTGTGTGTGTGTGTGTGTGTCTGTCTCAGTGTGTGTGTGTGTGTGTCTGCCTCAGTGTGTGTGTGTCTGTGTCTGTGTCTGTGTCTGTCTCAGTGTGTGTGTGTGTCTGTGTCTGTCTCATTGTGTGTGTGTGTGTGTGTGTGTGTGTGTGTGTGTGTGTGTGTGTGTGTGTGTGTGTGTGTTTGTCTGTGTCTGCGTCGTGGTACTTTCCTTTCTGTATGAGCCACGTGGCAGGCGTTCACCATTACTGTAATAACTTCCCACCACAGAACCAGTGAAATGGTGTTCTCAATGCAATGAAAACATCCCTACAGGTAATTGATCATTTTGCCTGATCACGCAGTTTGAGTCCATTGAGGTTTGAATGTACTGTGCACAGTCTCGATGTAATCTGGAATGCACAGCTGCGCCGTGTTACGAGGAGTGGTCCATACACATACATGGCAAGTGAGCCAGATCTTACGGGTTTGACCCGTTTTGTTTGTGAAAACCCGTATTTCATGGAAAGTGGGATCAATTAAAAATAACTCGGTTTCCCTTCCATCCATTCCACTCACAAGGACACACACACACACACACACACACACACACACACACACACACACACACACACACACACACACACACACACACACACACACACACACACACACACACACACACACACACACACCACATGCATTTTCACCTTTCTACTTTTCTTGGATGCAAAATTGTCAACAATGGCATCATACTTTAACCTGCATCATTTCAACGACAATGTCATCTCACCTGCATCAGTGCATCCTGCAATTCCCCCTCAACCGTAACCTACTTCAGTTCAAGCGAAATATCAATAGATTTCTTCTTTCTCTTTTGAAATCCATACTTTGCTTTGTGTGACCTTTCGCTTTGTGGTGGGTGAAATTCCATTAAAAAAATTAAACTTTTACATTTTGAACTAACTCCTCGATCGAGATGATGGCGACATGTGATGTCCTGTGATGATGTAGAGCGTAAAGAAACCTTTACAAGCTTCAGCTTTGACAAAGAGCATTCTGCCATTGCCTTGATTACCTGCATTGTTAGTTACTTATTGTTCATTACCTTGGCGTAGTTTACTGGGGTTGCCAAGCACTTGGCGAGCATTCAATGTGAAATGACTAATTGATCCCCCCCCTCCCCCTCCAAGTCATTTTCGTAACATTATTGCATCGAAGGAAAAGGTCGTGACTATCCCTTCACATTCCCCAACTCTCTTACCCTCTTTAAAATTTAAAAATGGACTTGTGATTAAGCACTTTAAAAACATTAATTTTTTTTCCTACCTTTGCTTTATCAAAATTACCAAGTCTTTTCAACTCGTGGAGAGATAAGATGCTCATTCTCCTCTACTAACACTTTGCATCTTCATCTTCCCAGGTTCAGTCTGTCCAGCCACCTTCATGTACTTTGTATTGCAGTATCCATTCTTCCTCTTTTCTCCTCACTTTAATATCTGGCTGCACTTGCTACTTCCTCACTACTACCAAACGTTTTGTGACGAATCATCTGCTTATTTTGTTTGAAAATGACAGGATTTGTTTTTGATACATTTTTCCTTCCCTTACTCCGACATCAATCCAACTTCCTTTTCCTTCTCTCCCCACTCCTCCCAAACTCCTCTTACCCACCCCCTCCCCACCTTTTCTTTCCTACATCAACCATAACTTTTTCTTTCTTCCTTTTTTTTGTCCCCACACAATTGTGCATTAAAAATATTGCCCCTCATGTGTTAAATAACCAAAGTATTTGCTAACCTCGTAACTTTCAATACTTCTTTTTATTGCAATTGTGATGTGTATATTTCTTGCAACCCTGTTTTTTATTCTCTCCTAGCGAGGTACCCATGCTATGCATGGGAGGGGTTGGACATTCCTGGACAGCCGGTTTGTGAAGGACTTAGGCAAACAATGGCGAAACTACAAATGCCGAATCCACGAATGTCACCGGTGGAAACACTCACATTATTTAATGATTCTCCTTTAAACTCAACCTCTCTCTTTTCATTCCAAACGCCATCATTCCAATCACAAATTAATGTTATACCATTAATATAACAAAATACAGTGTTACGAACACTCGTGAGGTAAACGAAGAGAAATGCCATTCTTACATTGCATCCGTATCAGGAGCACCTTCGTACGGATCAAAAGTCAAAATCATAATTGTATTGAGGTATTAATGAAATCTCCCATCCAACTTATAAGACATCCACTGGGACAGACCCCAAAATGTTCCACAGAAGTTTTGGTGGGGCTTGCCCCAAAACTGAGGATGTTGTTTTGGGTTGGATGGACAGACACTCCTGCTTTATAATATCGACAAGCAAATCAAACCCATCTCTAATGGGAATATTAAGGGGAGGGGGGAGAGACAGACAGACAGACAGAGAGAGAGGAGGGAGGGGGAAGAGCGACGCTTCACCACATGTCGCTCGCTGTACACTCCGGGAGGTAGGGGATGGGAACAAAGAGGGTGAACTGGGGAGGGGAAGGGGGTGTTATGGACTTTCTTTAAGTAGGGCATCTTTCCTCATCCATCCCTTCTGTCCATCCATCCATCCATCCGTTAATAAAGAACAGGCTTGGCACCACATGACATCACAGGGCACAACACAGGCAGGTGATCGATCCCAGCGAGGGAGAGTGAGGTGACCAAGGATGCTTGTTAAAGGATACAATTAAATAAGGCCGTTAATTATCTTCCAAAGGGGTGTTTAAATTAACCCAAACACCCAATTTTCACTCATGCACTACCTTAGAGGTCCCTTGGTATGCATGCAAAGTTTCAGGCTGCTCGGTTTCTTGGTTTTGGAGTTATGAAGGACACACACATTTTTATGGATGAGCCTTGCACTTGGAACCAATAGCATGGATTATTAGTTGTATTTACTATTTTCTTTATTAAGTGATTCTTCACCATTGAGAGATGGGGCCAAAAATGATATATATAGCACGATATCTCAAAAATGTATTGGCCCCGATATGTTCTCGTAGATCAGGCATTACGGGGTGGATGTATGTGCTCTACTTGGTGCCCTTCTAGTTTGTTGTTTGTTTGTTTTTTTTGTTTTTTTTTTAACTCTTCCAACTTCACATTTGTTCTGATGATTACCATGGAGATTAACCTAGGTCAGAGTTCACTTATTATTTGTGAGCTACATATTTGAAAGGCTGGGTATTATGATGCTATCAAACAGCTGTCGCAGGTGCCTTATCTTTATCCTTGATCTTAACACTGTGGTTGGAAAATGAGTCAGAGAAAAGTATTTTTGTTTGTGATTCTTGGAGTGTCCGTTCTGTGCCCGTTTTTTATTGTGCTTTGTGCTGTGGTCAACTTGCTGCAAGACGTCTGGCCATCTATGAGAGCAAATCTACCAAAACAGATCACTCTTGAGTTTGCCTTGCCACAAACAGCCTTTTGCGAAAGACTTGTGAGTGAATTTTGTGTTTTTAACCTCCGCCATCTTCGAAGATGGATGGAGGTTACTGTTTTCACCCCTTTCTGTTTGTTTGTTTGTTTGTTTGTTTATTGGTGAACAGTATTACGGAAAAACTCCTTGACGGATTTTGACGAAACTTGGTGGGGGGGGGGGGTGAGGTATGGTCCAAGGATCATGCCATTAAATTTTGGACTTGGACTTGGTCCAAACCAAGCTGTTTTTCACCTCCACGTTTCACCTCCCTCCCCAAAAAAAATTTTACAGAATTTTTTTTTTTTTTTTGCATTTCTACATGTTTTAAGTGATTTCCAACCCCCCCAAAAAATTGAGAAAAAAGTTTTTTTTGCATATCTACATGTTTTAAGTGATTTCCAACCCGCCCCCCCCCCAAAAAAAATTGTTAGAGAAAAAAAAAATTTGCAACTTTTTTTTCAACAAAATTTCGATTTCTTTTGTTTGCATTTCTACATGTTTTAAGTGCTTTCCAACCCCCCCCGCCCCCCCAAAAAAAAGATGGAGAAAAGAAATATAACTGTCAGCACTGTTGACATCATATTTAATGAATAAGATGTAAGGTTCACTTGAGTGACCCAGCAGTATTGGCGGCGGAGGTTTTGCACTCTCCTGAGTGCTCCCCCTCTTGTTCCAGCATGTTTTGTTATACAAAGTTTTATCCTTACTATTTGATTTCTGTGTGTTTGTATCTGTGTGTATGTCTTGCATAGAGCCAAATAGTACACAGTCGAGCCCAAGGCCTTGCATCCTAAGAGGTTAATTTGGCCTTCTGACACCATTCAAGCAGAATTGCACGTCCAATGCTGAAACTTCAAAATGTTGATTTCAACATTCCCCCATTCGGCTTTGTTTGTTCCCTCCACAGGGGGAACTCCTGTCTGTCTGTCTGTCTGTCTGTCTGTCTATAAGCAAGATATCTGAAAAAGTAATGGACGGATTCAGGAAATTGGGTGTACAACAAGGAGGAATTGGTTCCATTTTGTTGAGTGTGTGATAAGACCACATTTTGGAAAACGGTCGAAACCATGTTGGTGATCAATATTTGAATTACTGTCTCACTAATTTAATCCTCCATGCATTCCCAGTAATCCAAATCTGCTTACGCATGAAAGTTGGCAAGAGCCTTCACATATGCATCCTAAAGGAATATAAATGATTTGATAAACACAAGACCACAGGTCATACTCAAATCCAGGATGAAGACAGACAATTAATAATCACGAAACTTAAATAGTGAAGCCACTAACCTCCCTATCCTAATGACACGCACACGCACACACATACACGCACACACAGTCATACACACAGTCATACACACAGTCATACACACAGTCATACACACAGTCATACACACAGTCATACACACAGTCATACACACAGTCATACACACAGTCATACACACAGTCATACACACAGTCATACACACAGTCATACACACAGTCATACACACAGTCACACACACAGTCACACACACAGACACACACACAGACACACACACAGACACACACACAGACACACACACAGACACACACACAGACACACACACAGACACACACACAGACACACACACAGACACACACACAGACACACACACAGACACACACACAGACACACACACAGACACACACACAGACACACACACAGACACACACACAGACACACACACACACACACACACACACACACACACACACACACACACACACACACACACCACACAGTCATACACAGAACTAGGTGAGGTCGTGAGAGGCTGGCAGTTAATCCTCAGGCTGAATAAATAAATAAAAATGCAGTCTCGGCAGAGCGTCCCGGCAGGGTCAAGTGAGAAGAGATGGAGCATGCATGTCCCAAGAGCACCAGCAACGACTCATCCAATGAAGACTATTGGGGAATAATCAGCTGCTTCTTCTTCTTCCTCTTCTTCTCCACCATTATGTCCACGTTCCTGTGGGGTTGTCCGGGGGAAGTTTGATCCAAGTCTTTCACAAACCGGCTGGCCAGGCCTGACGTTCGACTCAGGTTAGGGCAGGAATTTGTAACTTCGTTATGGTGCCATTAATAGCTCACCTACTCGTCATGAAGGACATCGTGGGATCTTTTTCTGCCAACTAATGCACATAAGACCAGGTAGGTGCATGTAGAAGTGTTGCAAGGCTGCAAGTGTCTTGCTGACGGTGGGTTGCCTCCCACAAGTCTAACCCTTTCCTTCAGGTGGCAGAGCTGGTGATTGGATTTGTGGTCTTGGGATTTAGCTTTGGGAAAGGGGAATTGTTGGATTCTGTACATTCAAAGGAAAATGAAAGGATTTGATGTCTTTTTCATTTTGCTTCAAAATATTTTTTTGAACCAGATATTTGTGAAACTGAAGACTGTACTTTGTTCCCTTTTGCACATTTTGTTCCAGAACAAAGATTTCTTCCTTCTCCCTGAACATTTTTTTTTTTTTTTTTAGGTTTCATCATATATATATATATATATATATATATGCTGCACTGGACGTACTGCTATTGTCACCATGCTCTTGCATTTGAGAAGTTTTTCAAAAAGCATTACCCGTCGTAAGTTAATTGACTCTAATTTTGAAGACACGAAGCTGAACCGCTGCCTTTCTACCACCGACCTCATTGCTTTAGGGGTGAGTTTTACTACATTAATATTTGAAACACTACATACGTGTATTTTTACTCGTCTCCTGGTCCTTGCCTCTTCAAATTATTTTGTGCAACTGTTTCTCTAAGGTAACTCAGTCAAAATGTATTTCCTTTTTCTCACTCCTCACTCACAAAGGTGAATCCTGTTTTACCTGCAGATTGGCAGCACCCTGGGTGCCGGTGTTTATGTTCTCTCTGGTGAAGTGGCAAAGAAAGCGTCTGGCCCATCCATCATACTGTCTTTTTTGGTGGCGGCCGTGGCCTCGGTGCTTGCCGGGCTGTGTTATGCAGAGTTTGGTGCACGAGTCCCTCGAGCAGGCTCTGCTTACATGTATAGCTACGTGAGCATCGGGGAGTTGTGCGCTTTCGTCACCGGCTGGAACCTCATCCTTTCATATGTGATTGGTGTGTAAATTCAATGCTGCGAACGATTGTAATATTACTGATGTCATGACGCAGTAACAAAAACTTTCATTATTGTTCCGGCTTGCCTGCTTGCTTGCTTGCTTTAAATCTTAGTTTTAAAATTTTTTTTCATTCTTGCATGATGTACTGCTTTGCAATAAGTTGCAGGTTTTTGGAGGAATTCCTTCGAACCTGTCCTAAAAGCAGATTCCATCAGAATGTTTTTCATGTTCTTCAGGTAGGGGTTGAAATTTTCTTCATGGATCAGCATTTCCTGAGAGGTAATGATCATACTGAAGGCATGTCTTGCGGCGAACAGTAAAACACAATGAACTTCGATATTTAAGATAATCGTTTTCGTGTAAGCAAATATCTTTGAGGCAAGGATGCATGCAGCGAGTACATTGTGGTCCTTTCCATGTATACAGTTCAGTGAAATGTATTTTTGTTAATCCCTTTCCAAAATACTTTTCTTTTCCTTTTTCTTTGCAAAAAAGAAAACTGGAAAGTTCGTGGAACACCTTACTCCATGCAGTCTTGAGAAAAAGGACACGTCAGTGTCTTTTAAAACTATTGCTTTGCTATGAGATGCCATTTTGTCTGACTCTCAGTATTCACGAACACTGATTGGGCAAGCGGCAAATTTGATTGGTTGAGATGGCATAATGTTTTGTCCAAATACTGATAAACTGGATGTTCTTGGAAGTGATGAGGTGGTCTTATGTTGTGCAGTGTTCAAGTATATCATTGATTTGAAATAAAATAATGGTTTTAAAGGCTGTAGAAAAAAAAACAAACTTTTTTTGTGGAAGTTTATCACTGTTGATGCAGCATCTTTTGCGGCACGTTATTTAACACATTCAATTAGTTATCCGTGCCTGCAGTCTGTGTCCTTTTATGGTATACCTAAAAATTTAAATGTCCTCTTTGGAATGATGATCAATTTTGTTTCACTGCTGGCACATTCATGAGGGCCAAGCCAAAGCACATTTACACATACAGACTTCCTCACACCTCATTCGGACGATATTCTCACACGTTCTGTCTCTTGTTTTCCGTCTCGTCTACTGTGGACGCAACAGAGCAATTGCCGAGGACAAGTCCCAAACAACTGTTCTTTTCAGAGCGACCCCACAGACACGCATCCTTCCTTTTTCTTCTCTGCACTTCTGCATTCCACTTGCTCCTCATTCGACCTACTCTGACCACACACCATGAGACATCCTCAGTTTTCCTCTTCCACTCCCCCTCTCACTGGGAATCATGGGCCCGTCGGCTGCACCAGGTACAAAAGAGGTTACAAATACCTCGTCTTTCCTCATTTATCTTTGCTCTCTAACTTTCCTTAGGGTATGTTTCTGATGGTGCCTGTTTTTGTGTACTACAAGTTAAAATTGCAGAAGTTCTCAATAATTGGGTAAATTCTGCACTGTCTTGTTTCTTTTGTAAATATTTGTATTTCTCTTGGTTCAGATCAGGTCAGGTATGGGAGCATGTGCCGGAGCAGGAGGTTGCTGCGTCCACTTTCCGCCAGCACTCCAGGGGGCCTCCGTCTGGCCTTCCCCCAGGCAGATGCCAGGTCCATCCCCATCTCCTTGAGATGCTGGTAAACCTGCTGCAACCACGAGGCACGTGGTCGGACCATTGGCCTCCTCCACTCACGAGACTTCCTCGCTGAGAGAATCTAGTGAGAAGGATCAGCGTCAGGAAAACGAGCAACATGTCCACACAGCCGCAACTAACGCTTACGGACCATGCAGGTAACAAATCTCATCCGAGTCTCTCTCAGCAACCGCTCGTTGGACACAAAATCTGACCAGCGATAGCCAAGGATTCTCCGAAGAGACCTGGTACCAAAGGAATTAAGTCTCCGTCTCAGATCCTTTGTCAGAGTCCAAGTCTCGCATTCATAGAGCAAGACTGGAAGCACCAAGGACCTGAAGAACTCGGACTTTCGTCGTCCCGCACAGGTACCGGCAGCTCCACATCCCATTATCCAGTGTATCCATGACTCCCCAGGCCCGACTCAGACGTCTATTGACTTCTGACTCACAGCCAGCAGAGACATGAATATTACTGCCAAGGTAAGTGAATCTCTCCACGACCTCAACATCCTCACCACAAACATACACAGACAGGACAGCAGCATCCAAGATGTCATTGAAAGCCTGGATCTTAGTTTTGACCCAAGAAACCCGTAATCCCAGCGGCTCCGACTCCTCATTCAGCACCTCGAGGGCCCCCAAAAGGATATCTAAAGTCTCCGCAAAAGATGACTGCATCATCTGCGAAATCAAGGTCCGAGATCTTGACATTCCCAAATGATGCACCACAGCTTGATCTTTCCGACATCCTCCCTAAAATCCAGTCCATACAAGTCCTGAAAAGTGTGGGGGCCAGTACACACCCCTGACGAACTCCAGTAACAACTGGAAATAAGTCAGAGATGGTACCACCACACTTCACAGCACTCTCAGTACCAGAGTAGAGTTCAGACATCAGATCGATCAGTTTTGCTGGCACCCCACGAAGACCAAGAATCCTCCAGAGGGCATCCCGATTCACTGAATCAAACGCTTTACAGATATCAACATAGGCTGCAACCAGCCCCTGCCGAAACTCTCTTCTGCGTTTGGTGAGGACACGAAGAGCAAGGATACGGTCAATCGTTGACCTCTTTGGTGTAAAGCCTGACTGCTCTCGATGCTGGTGCTCAAGCAGATGGTGGCGAACCCTATCAAGAATTATCCGAGCAAGGACCTTGCCCGGCACTGAGAGCAGTGTCACTCCTTGGTAGTTGTTGCAGTCTTGGCGATCACCCTTCCCTTTCCAGAGAGGGACAACAAGGCCCCTCTTCCAATCAGTTGGGATGATGCCTGTGTTCCAGGCATAGCACAAAACTGCATGCAACGACACGAGTGCAGCATCTCCACCAGCCTTGAGAAGTTCAGCATGGATGCCACAGATCCCTGGAGCTTTACCCCGTTTCAACCTGTTCACCGCAGCCC
>NC_140966.1:53863407-53905907 GCF_056783735.1 Eptatretus burgeri
CTGAGGAGTTTGCGAACAGGCTGAGTTGACATTTGGGGAGTCTGGGTGCTTTGGGGTGGTCCTGAAGAGTTATGAATTACCTTCAAGACCACCGTCCTTGATGTTGCCGGTGGATGTCTTGGAACTCACCGAAGGGCAAAGAAGAATTTTGTCTCTCAAGGGACACTGGATATCATTGACCAGAGTCGCAGGGCCAGGCTGAATGGCAGAGCTGAGCTGTTCAGGGAGCTGAGGCGTAAAACTGTACGTGCACTAATGGTGGACAAGGAGGCCTATGTGCGAGGAATCTGTGAGGGGGTAGAGCATCACCTGTGGACAGGTGATTCTCGTCCCGCTTACAGGGGAATTCGCGCATTGCGTTCATCCAAGCCCATCCCTCGGAGCACTGCATTTAGAGCAGAGAGTGGTAGGCTCTTAACAGAGGAGTCTGAAGTGAAGGCCAGCTGGGCCGGTGACTTTGAGCGGTTGTACCAGGCTGATCCACCAGCTGTCGAGTTGGACGTCAATGGTGTTGCAATCCCTGTTGCTGACCCTCCAATCAATTGTGGTCCACCTTGCTTGTGGAAACACGGGCTGCGGTGAACCGGTTGAAACAGGGTAAAGGTCCAGGGATCTGTGGCATCCATGCTGAACTTCTCAAGGCTGGTGGAAATGCTGCACTCGTGTCGTTGTATGCAGTTTTGTGCTCTGCCTGGAACACAGGCATCATCCCAACTGATTGGAAGAGGGGCCTTGTTGTCCCTCTCTGGAAAGGGAAGGGTGATCGCCAAGACTGCAACAACTACTGAGGGGTGACGCTGCTCTCAGTGCCGAGCAACGTCTTTGCTCGGATAATTCTTGAGAGGGTTCGCCACCATCTGCTTGAGCACCAGCATCCAGAGCAGTCAGGCTTTACACCAAAGAGGTCAACGATTGACCGTATCCTTGCTCTTCGTGTCCTCACCGAACGCAGACGAGAGTTTCGACAGGTGCTGCTTGCAGCCTATGTTGATCTCTGTAAAGCGTTCGATTCAGTGAATCGGGATGCCCTCTGGAGGATTCTTTATCTTCGTGGGGTGCCACCAAAACTGATCGATCTGATGTCTGAACTCTACTCTGGTACTGAGAGTGCTGTGAAGTGTGGTGGTACCATCTCTGACTTATTTCCAGTTGTTACTGGAGTTCGTCAGGGGTGTGTACTGGCCCCCACACTTTTCAGCACTTGTATGGACTGGATTTTAGGGAGGATGTCGGAAAGATCAAACTGCGGTGCATCGTTTGGGAATGTCAAGATCTCGGACCTTGATTTCGCAGATAATGCAATCTTTGCGGAGACTTTAGATATCCTTTTGGGGGCCCTCGAGGTGCTGAATGAGGAGTCGGAGCCGCTGGGATTGCGGGTTTCTTGGGTCAAAACTAAGATCCAGGCTTTCAATGACATCTTGGATGCTGCTGTCCTGTCTGTGTCTGTTTGTGGTGAGGATTTTGAGGTCGTGGAGAGATTCACTTACCTTGGCAGTGATATTCATGTCTCTGCTGGCTGTGGGTCAGAGGTCAATGGACGTCTGGGTCGGACCTGGGGAGTCATGGATTCACTGGATCATGGGGTGTGGTGCTGCCGGTACCTGTGCGGGAGGACCAAAGTCCGAGTCTTCAGGTCCTTGATGCTTCCAGTCTTGCTCTCTGGATGCGAGACTTGGACTCTGACCAAGGATCTGAGACGGAGACTTAATTCCTTTGGTACCAGGTCTCTTCGGAGAATCCTTGGCTATCGCTGGTCAGATTTTGTGTCCAACGAGCGGTTGCTGAGAGAGACTCGGATGAGATTTGTTACCTGCATGGTCCATGACCGTCAGTTGCGGCTGTATGGACATGTGGCTCGTTTTCCTGACGCTGATCCTGCTCACCAGATTCTCTCAGCGAGGGAGTCTCATGAGTGGAGGAGGCCGATGGGCCGACCACGTGCCTTGTGGTTGTAGCAGGTTGACCAACATCTCAGGGAGATGGGGATGGGCCTGGCATCTGCCTGGGGGAAGGCCAGACGGAGGCCCCTGGAGTACCGGCAGAAAGTGGACGCAGCGACGCGCTGTTCTGGCACATGCTCCCATACCTGACCTGACCTTTCTTCACCCACTCCTCCCTTCCCCTCCCTCGTCTCCTCGCTCCTCCCATCCCTCCGTCCTCTCTGCCTCCCCCCCTCTCTTTCTCTTTCTCCACCCCCCTCCCCTTCACACCACCATAAGCAAAGCTACAGGTTGTATTTGTTCGTAACAATGTAAACAACATGGCGGAATTTGATGATGTTTTGCTCACAAACATATCGATATATATATATATATATATATATATATATATATATATATATATATATGTATATATATGTATATATGTGTATATGTATGTATATGTATGTATATGTATGTATGTATGTATATGTATGTATATATATATATGTATATATATATATTGTTGCGGATTTCGCGCCCGCCGGCGTGCTGACGGCCACGTAACTCGAATCGCGGCACGTCGCCCACCGGACGGACAATCCAGTCGTGACCCTCTCGGACTAACGCCGGGAACCAGTCACGGGTGGACCTTTCGGTCTCACCGCGATCGAGCCAATCAGCCCCCGCGTGGGATAGGGTTGCTCGCCAAATTCGACCTACCTAAGTACCCACGCGGAGGGTAGACCGGGCGATCGCACCTCGCCGCAGGTCGACTTCGGACACGGGCCACTTAAGCGACCCGTTCCGTACTATCAGAATAACCGAGCGGTGTTATCGTCGACCTCGACGGTTCGATTAATTATCAGGCGTATTCAGCCCACTACCAACCCTTTACGTGAAGCAAGATGAGGATTCAATGGGAGAAATGACGAAGCGAAGCGGGAAACAGTTCAACACAAAAGCACATTTATTCGCGGCACACGGGAAGCACACATATACAATTCCACCAAAAGCACACAGAAAAAACACAATTCCATTTACACAAAAAGCAAATATAAAAGCGAAAACACAATGCAGAGCTAATACCGACTACCGAGCACACGGCAACACTTATACAATTTTACTTCACAGACGGCGCCGACAACACATACCCAAAACCAAGGAAAAGAAATACCCTCAAGGATGAGGCGGGCCTGAGGCCGAGACCGGGTCGCGCCTACCCGTCTGGTGATGAGCGGCGATGGCGCCCCAACCCCGCGGGCCTCGCGGGCAGTGTCTGGCAGGGGGTGGGAAAGGGGCCCCCTTGGTCGCACTATCTCAGCGCGGGGGGAAACAGGAGGGGGTTGCTGATGCTCGGGGTATAGAGGATCTTTATTATGTGCGACGAGCGTCTCCACCTCGGCCAGGTCGCGCTGTCGGCCTCCCTCGGGTGCAGCTTCCTGCACGACGCGAGCACCCCCTCGTCTGGTGTCGCCGCCTTTCCACAGCTCGTCCTCTCCGTTCCGACTCCAACGCACACGACGAGCAGCTCCACCGCCCGCGAAGTCTTGACCCTCTGCTTCCGACTCTCCTACTCTCCGCCTCTCCGCCTCTGGACTCTCCGACTCTCGACTCTCCTTTGGACTCTCCTACCGACTCTTCTTGACTGACGAACACGGTCCTTTTATCCCCCCGTAGCTTCGCCTTTGACCCCCTCCCTTTGACCTTTCACCTCGCTCCCCATTGGCCCGAGAAAAAGTGGGCGTGAAGGCTTTTTGATCCACAAATTTGCATATATCGATCGTCCTGGAGGCGGGGCCAAATCGCCCCTCGCTCACCGATTGGACGGCAAAAAGTGGGCGTGTGTCGTTTTTGATCCGTTTTTGAAGCACAAAATCCGTGATTTTGTACACGCTGTTCGACGCGCGCCCTGCACGAGTCCAACACCGGTACCCACAGCGGGGCAAGAATGGTGGCGATGCTACGGTTGCGAGGTGTGACGTGAAGGTCGTGGCGGTTGTGGTGAAGCGGCGTTGTGGTTGGTGGTTGATGTTGTGGTTGTGGTGGTAATCATGGCGGTTGGTCCAAAATAAAGATAGTAAAAGAAAAACGGCTATCCTGAAGAGTCGCAGCACGCATAAATGACATGTATTCCCACTAGACAACGGGTTTGGGCCTAACTACACATGTACTTACCGAGATACCTCACCTAAGGGACCTGAATGGTGGTTTGCGAATTTGGTAACCACAACACTACCCCCTTCCCTTTTTACAGACTCGTCCCGAGTCGTCAAATTTTCGTGTGCCATCATGTGTAGTTTTCCCCTAGTACATTTTACCTACGGATCCCTGAGTGCGACATTCATGGTATTCGTGTCCCCAAAATAAATAACCTGAGGGCTGCGTAACTATCTAAACAAACTCACTCACACGGACGACTTAAATAAAATTGCCGGCGCTAGACAGACATGCCGGGGGGCGCACTCATATTTACAGTACATCTTAACCTTAACTTACAAATTTTACACGAAACCATGGCCCAGGATCACTGAACTCTGCAAAAGAAAAGCAGTTAGCAGGGAGCCAGGCTGCTCGCATGCAGTCTCTGGCTCAAAACAATGCAGGTGACAGGGAACGTGGCTGGCTGCTCACACGCAGTCCAAGGCCTTCCCTTTTTGAACTGAACGCAGTGAACCACAACGGTGCATGGGCTGCACAACGCAGTCTCCGTGCCAGCTCAAGTGGCACACGCAATGAGCACAACGAATGGATGCATGGACACAAACACGGTGCACGGGCCGCCACTGCAGGCCCGTGTTGTAGCTGCCAACAGGGCAGTTCTTGCAGCTTGCAAACTGTTGCCTTGATCCTGGCGCACATGGCAATGAACAGGGGGGGGGGCAAAGCAAAATTGAACGGGGCTGGTGAACGTGGGCAGTGGGCATGGCATGGCAAAGGCAGCAGGCAAACACAGCCCGCAGAAGAAGGCCGCTGCAGGCAAACATAGCGGGCAGATGAACTGGCCGGCACAGGCCTTGCAGAAAAACAGCCAGCCGGCAGACGATCCAGCCGGCACAGGCCTTGCAGCACAGCAGCTGCAGATGAAGCTGGCCAGCCTTTGCCGTTCAGTGGAGGTTGGTGGAGGGAGTGCGGTGGTGCTGGCCACTTGGAAGGCGGGCTCGGACCTACCTACCTGTCTCCCTCCCACCTATCGCCTTTGCCTGTCACTGTACATACCCGCTCCCTTAATTTGTCAAACCCCAATTTAGCCCCAACTTATTTTTTTGTTGTTTTTATTTTTACTTCCCCACTATAAATCGTCCCCTAACCCCCTTTATCGTCTTTGTTCGGCTAACCTATCCTGTCACCTAGCCTACTCCCAACCCCTACGTTCCCTTCCCAAAGGGGAACAAGGGAGAGCTAACGTCCTGTGCCGAGGCCCAATGAAGCCTCAGAATGGCCTCCCCAGAGTTCGGCGATCTTTAACCAAAGTGGGTCCAGCGGCCCACAACGACAGCGAGGGGATGGATGGTGCGGAGGGGTACATCTCCTAATCTACCCTAACCATTTAACTGCTAAACTACCCCGGGGCTTTCAACAAGCGCCTCTCGCTTAAACTATTGGTTCTAACAACCCAGATTCCCGTCGCCTGTGTTGGTGTCCTCACAATTTCGGGCCTCGCCCCCCCAGTTTTCTCTCCGTGCCCTCACACGGTCTCATGGCTGGGACACGTGGCTCCCTTTTGGCAGGCACGACCCTCTGCCGAATCTCCCGCTATGGCACCCCCGGGCACTACACTGCCTCCGAGCCTACCAGCTCCCTAACACCGGGGAGTGCCCCCCATGGCACCTCCCCTGAAACGCACACGTGGCAGGCCGGCCTCCCGGGCCCCTTTCCGAGGGTCACCCGTGCCCACAACACTGCCCACGCGGCTAATGGCGCCCCGGGCCCCCGCACCAAGCAGGCACACCCGTGCCCACTACGCTATCCCGGCCCCCCATGGGCCCTTGGCCTACCACGGCCGACTAGCCTGGTGCCCGGGGTACCCACTCAGCGATACTCACCTTTCGCAGCCACGCTCCCAAGCCCGTCAACAGGGCTCCTGCACCCCTCCAAACGGGTTTCGAGCCTACACACCCACCAACAACAAAACGACCTCCATTTTTCAATTTGACTAACCCCCTAACTCACTTTATACTGACCCCGGGGTCCCTTGGGCGGGAGTCACTCCTCCCCCCAATCACTCATCGCACCATGCATTCCCCATTCACTCCACTCACACAGACCCGCTGGCCTCACTCACTCACCATGTACTCACCTCACAACTCTCAACACACACACCGCTGAACTCTGCTATCCTTCTAACTGCACCCCCTAACTAACTCGTGCTCCCACGTCGTCCCTTAAACTATAGCACGTTCCTTTTAACACTACGTAGCTAAGCTACGTCCCCTCTACACATTCATAAGTCTGTCCATGTCTCCAAATAAATCATTTTATTTCCCAACCTAAATCTGGCTACAATCCCTCTAACTAATCCATTCCACGGACTCCATGAGGACTTACCCCTGCCCCATGAAGTCGGTCTAACTAAGCTAACCCTTCCCCCAAACTAGTTTCCATCCTGTGCCCAGGTAAGGGGGTCTTTCACCCCTTGCCCAGGAATCCTGTACACCCGAAAGTGAGGCTTGCTTTTTTTTTTTTTTTTTCCATGCGCAGCACCTGCGCGGCAACTCAGAGCTCGCGCACTTTGCACCTGCCCGTGACGTCATGCAGCTGCACGTGTTCCTCGTCCCTCCTTGGACGGGACCATCCGGCAGAGATACCCCTCCTGCCGGATTCCAACCCCACGTGCAGCCATGACGTCACCGTGCGCATAAAAAAAACAAGCCCCACGTCTCGAGGGGTTCCCCACGCGAACACATGTGCTTTGCCCGTTGGAGCTTAACACACACGATCGCGTGGAGAACCCGTCCGGTCCAAATCCATTTACCTGCCTAAACTTTGTCCGTCCGTGGGATCGGCAAATCCACCGCGTGCGTTTCCGGACCGGGACTTCACTCTCGCAAGCGAGCACGTGGCGGTTTCGTGCGTTGCACAGCACGAACCTCGTGCTCACTGCTGGGTGAACCCGGCACGGTCCCCGAAACAACTACAGCCGCTACTCGGCTTTCTTTCCTCCCATGTCGCCGTCGTCGCCATTCAACCCACGCACACCTGCGTGTTACGACGCACACAGTCCATTCCATCACATTCACACCGGGAGACGCGGCTGCGTGCTCCCGCATGCCGACCGACATCTCCCTTACATACCGCTCTCTCACACACACGGTCTCCCTTGCACACAGCGACCTTGCACACGGCCGTTCACCCACGCGTGCCTCACTACTCACACAAACCATACTACTTACACACGCGGGGGCACTCACCCGCGGTGCCTCATCCACACTCCGTGCCTCACTCACACACGCGGGGGCACTCACCCGCGGTACCTCACTCATACACACGGCGACACTCACACGCGGTCTCTTCCACACACGGTGCCTCACCCACACACGCGGGGGCACTAACCCGCGGTTCCTCACTCACACTCCGTGCCTCATCCACACACGCGGGGGCACTCACCCGCGGTGCCTGATCCACACACCGTCCCTCACTCACACACGCGGGGGCACTCAACCGCGGTGCCTCATCCACACACGGCGTGCTGGGAAGCACGTACTCCGGCACCATCGCCACCACACCACTCACACACGGGGTCGCTTCCACACACGGGGACGCACTCACGCCTTGCACCACACACACAGGGACAACCACACTGGGGATTTGTGTCCCCACAAGGGTCTCCGGGGCCTCTATTCCCCCCAAGCTCTCCGTGCACCTGTCCACAGCACTCGTCCCCTCAACCTCGCAAAGCACGACCGAACTCACCTGGTCGTGACTCGCCTCAAGGGGGCATACTCCCTCCCCTCGTTCCTGGAGGAGGCCATCCAGGTGCTCGCACTGGGTCCCCACACGCTCCGCGAGCTCACCCCCATTATCCTCCACTACCTCTGTGTGTGTGTGTGCGTCACTTACCCCGTCTTCATCGTGCAGTCTCTCCTCTATTTTTTCTGTCTCCCGTGTCTCTATACATTTATAAGTTTCTGTCGTCGTCACCTCGTGTCTCGTCTCACACGTTTTAGTCTCCCCATTTAATTTTTCCCTCTTGGTCACCGTCGATTCCTCTGTCATGACCCTCGCCCAACACGCCCCCCGAATTATTTTTTTACCCGTCTCCACCGCGGGCCTGTCAGCCGTTGCACCCCCTCCCAGCTCGTTTGCTCTCACACGTGGAGTCGCCATTCTTATCTCCCCGGTCACGGCCTTCATGCCCGCCTGCAGGCTTCGGCCCATGTTCTGCGTCTCACCCCACAGCTTTTTCGTTTCTTCCTTCAATTGCTGTGTACTCGCATCGATCTTTTCGTTCATGCTTTTTATTTTCGCATTCATTTGTGCCAGCATGGTGAATAGCTGGGCCATGTCGGATGCACTCAGCTGAGCCGTTTCAGCAAGGGTTGGGGAAGGGTTTTGGTGGAGGGGGGAAGGGGAGGTGTCATACACCGCGGCCGCTGCCGCACCCATTTGGGGCTCTGGGCTCAGTTGGGGGAGTTCATGTTCCTGCACAATCAACATTTCCTGCTCGGGGATTCCATCCTGGACCATGGATTCTACATTACTACACATATACATTTCTAATACCCCCGGCTCCCGCTCGCCTTGAGACGCCATCTTGCTTCTCGTGAAGGGTTAATTTGCTCGCTCATAATTTGGAGGGAATCGGGGGTCGCTCCTCTCACCCCTGGACCGATTCCCGTGAATTTAGCCGGAGACAGGAGAGCCTGTTTTCCTGTTCTCCGATACCAGTGCCGCGAGGAGGGCGATGGATTTGTATCGCACGACCTGACACCAGTGTTGCGGTTTCGCGCCCGCCGGCGTGCTGACAGCCACGTAACTCGAATCGCGGCACGTCGCCCACCGGACGGACAATCCAGTCGTGACCCTCTCGGACTAACGCCGGGAACCAGTCACGGGTGGACCTTTCGGTCTCACCGCGATCGAGCCAATCAGCCCCCGCGTGGGATAGGGTTGCTCGCCAAATTCGACCTACCTAAGTACCCACGCGGAGGGTAGACCGGGCGATCGCACCTCGCCGCAGGTCGACTTCGGACACGGGCCACTTAAGCGACCCGTTCCGTACTATCAGAATAACCGAGCGGTGTTATCGTCGACCTCGACGGTTCGATTAATTATCGGGCGTATTCAGCCCACTACCAACCCTTTACGTGAAGCAAGATGAGGATTCAATGGGAGAAATGACGAAGCGAAGCGGGAAACAGTTCAACACAAAAGCACATTTATTCGCGGCACACGGGAAGCACACATATACAATTCCACCAAAAGCACACAGAAAAAACACAATTCCATTTACACAAAAAGCAAATATAAAAGCGAAAACACAATGCAGAGCTAATACCGACTACCGAGCACACGGCAACACTTATACAATTTTACTTCACAGACGGCGCCGACAACACATACCCAAAACCAAGGAAAAGAAATACCCTCAAGGATGAGGCGGGCCTGAGGCCGAGACCGGGTCGCGCCTACCCGTCTGGTGATGAGACGCGGAGCGGCGATGGCGCCCCAACCCCGCGGGCCTCGCGGGCAGTGTCTGGCAGGGGGTGGGAAAGGGGCCCCCTTGGTCGCACTATCTCAGCGCGGGGGGAAACAGGAGGGGGTTGCTGATGCTCGGGGTATAGAGGATCTTTATTATGTGCGACGAGCGTCTCCACCTCGGCCAGGTCGCGCTGTCGGCCTCCCTCGGGTGCAGCTTCCTGCACGACGCGAGCACCCCCTCGTCTGGTGTCGCCGCCTTTCCACAGCTCGTCCCCTCCGTTCCGACTCCAACGCACACGACGAGCAGCTCCACCGCCCGCGAAGTCTTGACCCTCTGCTTCCGACTCTCCTACTCTCCGACTCTCGACTCTCCTTTGGACTCTCCTCCCGACTCTTCTTGACTGACGAACACGGTCCTTTTATCCCCCCGTAGCTTCGCCTTTGACCCCCTCCCTTTGACCTTTCACCTCGCTCCCCATTGGCCCGAGAAAAAGTGGGCGTGAAGGCTTTTTGATCCACAAATTTGCATATATCGATCGTCCTGGAGGCGGGGCCAAATCGCCCCTCGCTCACCGATTGGACGGCAAAAAGTGGGCGTGTGTCGTTTTTGATCCGTTTTTGAAGCACAAAATCCGTGATTTTGTACACGCTGTTCGACGCGCGCCCTGCACGAGTCCAACACCGGTACCCACAGCGGGGCAAGAACGGTGGCGATGCTACGGTTGCGAGGTGTGACGTGAAGGTCGTGGCGGTTGTGGTGAAGCGGCGTTGTGGTTGGTGGTTGATGTTGTGGTTGTGGTGGTAATCATGGCGGTTGGTCCAAAATAAAGATAGTAAAAGAAAAACGGCTATCCTGAAGAGTTGCAGCACGCATAAATGACATGTATTCCCACTAGACAACGGATTTGGGCCTAACTACACATGTACTTACCGAGATACCTCACCTAAGGGACCTGAATGGTGGTTTGCGAATTTGGTAACCACAACAATATATATGTATATATATGTATATATATGTATATATATGTATATATATATATATACATACACACACATACATTCAAACAAAACCATATATGTTTGCTCCATCATTAAGGGACTATGATAATTCTTTGTAATACACAAAATCATAAATGCAACTTTTCTTCTTTTTTTTTTTTTTTTTTTTTTTTGGGCTGTTCTTTTCGTCCAGTTTCGTTTGAGTGCAAAGTGGACGTGAGCAGGCTTTACATTTTATGATGCTTTCTTGTTCTTGAAATTGGCTTTATGACTGATGGTATTTATTTTTTATTGCAACTCAATTCTAGTTATTAAGCTTTATAAACTAACTTTTCAATTTCTATTTTGTCTTTTCAATAACCACAGGAGCATCGAGTGTAGCACGTGCCTGGTCAGCCACAGTCGATGGCATGCTGGGGAGCAGTAACACAAGTTACTTTCTCAAGAAAAACATGCCCATAGGCTTACCTTATTTCGCCGAGTTCCCTGATTTTATAGCCGCTGGACTCATAATGGTCCTCGCAGGTAAAATTGCTCCCATGAAATAAAATGGGGAGTTGTCAGTTGAGGTCACAATCTTATGTATGGAGTATGATCATTCATAACTTCACATTTGTATTATGCAGTCCCAGCCTTCTCATTTCTTCACATTCATTTTATCATTTCCTCTCCTGATTTCTTTCCCATTTCTCACCTTTGCCACAGGCATCCTGGCACTGGGAGTGAAGGAATCCACTTTGATTAACAAGGTGTTCACTGTTGTAAACATCGCTGTCATTGTTTTTGTCATACTTGTGGGGCTGTCTAAAAGTGACCTAGATAACTGGAATCTCAACCCAGAAACCTTCAACAGATCTGGAAGGTGAGTGTTACTCATGATTGTTCCCCCATTAACTCTATCCCCATCATATCTCATCCGGTGTGTGCTTCAGTGCAAGTTCACTTTAATTGGTTTTATTTGTTCTTTGTTTCTCTCCACCTTTTAGATCTGATGTTGGTGATGTTGGTCAGGGTGGTTTCTTTCCATTCGGTGTGAGTGGGACTCTGGCAGGCGCTGCGACATGTTTCTATGCGTTTGTTGGTTTTGACTGCATCGCCACAACTGGTAAGGAAATTAACAGCTCATTGTTATCCTCATTAGATAAATCTTACAACTTCCACATTTCCAATAATATTTGACAATGCACAAAAGTGCTCTCTGTAGTCATTGCTTCTGCCAGGCAAAGTAGGCCACGTGACAAAAATTGCTACACGATCAATGATCTCAGGGTTGATTAGCTTCTTTTTTGCAAATAAATAAAAGTTATTATAATAATTCCATTCCTTTTCATGCCGTAAAGGCACATAGGGCTGCCAAGGCAGTTTCATTGGCAAGGAGTACAGTCCTGGATGGGTCACCATTCCAACGCAGGTTACCCCAAATGGTTGTTACCCCAATACACTGGTACTCATTTTGCCGACCTCAGAAGGATGACAAGCTGAGTCAACCCCACCTGGTGTTAATTCAGCGGTCGACGGGCTCAAACTCAGGACCCTATGGTCCCAAGCCAGCCAGCTTAACCAGTAAACCAACACCAGGCTACAAGTTATCATGGAGCTCCATTGTTTCTTTAAGTTTGTTTTTTTTTTCCTGTTCAAGAGCAAGGCTCATGGAAGAGCATGGTAAAATTGACAATGGCACAGCGAGACAACAATTGAGCACAACCATCAAGGGAATGAACTAACAGGAAAGGAAGAGAAAAGTAGAAAAAACACTGGAAACCATCATATAGGAATGTTGGTGAGCAATGGTTAATGGTGAAAATAAAGATCATGAGTCAGGATGGAGGATAACAGGAGGTGGGTGGTTGGTTATGTTAAATTTAATACCAAGGGCCTTTTATGCAAAAAATTTTTTTTTAATTCTTGGTTGTACAAATTTTATCCACCTGTAAGACCACAAGGGGGTTAAGGGGGAACAAGTGCACAACTCTTACACCAGTAATATTCATTGTTTTGGAAATGAACCGATAATATAATTGAAGATCCAGTACACTGGAGATGGGGATGGGCCAGACATCTGCCTGGGGGGGGAGGGGGATGGCCAGACAGAGGCCCCTGGAGTACTGGCGGAAAGTGGACGCGGTGACGCGTTGCTCCGGCGCATGCTCCCCTACCTGATCTTACCTATGCTGCAACTTGAGCTGCATTTGAACCCTAAAAGCTGGAGAACATCCATCAAGCTTGATCCATTTTGAAACCACAGCAATCCAAAATATTTTCTGTGTTGTGCAGAAAATCATGATTTGCATCACGGATTGTGCACAGTGATCTCATTCTTTTTATTCCAGCAAAGGGCAAAGAGTGGGCTTGCTTTCATGCTGTTTCATGGATGCTCGCACACAAAATAAAATAAACATCTGTTAGCATGTGCAAGTAATGTAGTCTATTTACACTGAAGTTTGTTTGAAGTGCATGACCTTTCAACCTTTCATCTTTATTGACCACTCTGACAGGAGAGGAAGTGAAGGATCCTCAGAGATCTATACCGATCAGCATTGTGGTTTCTCTCCTCGTCTGCTTCGTTGCCTACTTTGGTGTCTCTTCTGTGCTTACGCTCATGATTCCATACCCACAGCTCGATACTAGTTCCCCTCTTCCCAAAGCCTTTGAGTGTGTGGGCATGGCTTGGGCACGATACTTGGTGGCTGGTGGGTCCCTCTGTGCTCTCTCCACAAGGTGTGCATGCTTGAATGCAATGTTAATGATGGATGATGTTGGCATCAGTTGTAACCTTTGGGACATACATTGTGAACTTGGTGTTTGATGTTTCATCATTGTGACATTCCAGCCTCATGGGCAGCATTTTCCCAATGCCGAGGATTGCCTATGCCATGGCAGAGGACGGTCTACTTTTCAGCTGGCTCGGCACCATCAACAGCCACACAAAAACACCATTAGTTGCCACTATTTTGTTGGGTTTTATGGCAGGTAATGGTCGTTTTGCCTTTGCCTCATACTTTTTTTTTTTTTCCATCGAGTAAAGGTTGTTTTTGATTAATTATTTCCACTCCTTTTGCAATCCTCCCCTCCCCCCAGCCCTCATGGCCTTGCTATTTGACCTCGAGTCCTTGGTGGACATGATGTCTATTGGCACCCTTATGGCGTACTCCCTTGTCGCTGCTTGCGTACTGATCCTGAGGTAATATACCTGTTTCATTCATGCTGTTGTCATGTGTGCACTCCTTTTGAGACACCTGGTATCAAAATTGTTACCAGCTCCATTGTCATTGCTTTTGAATTTTTTTTATTTTGCTTGGCATGACGCAAGTCACTTCGTCCTCCAGGTATCGGCCAGACGGATCGAGTCGACACTCAGCTCTGGGTGATTGCTCGTCTAACTTGCTGTGTGAACTTCCTAGTGAAAGTGTGGCTGCAGAATACAATGATGATAAGGCAAACACTGGCCAAGATTTTTACCATGAATGCCAGAGCTGGAGCATTAAATCGTGTTGCTGCTCAACAGAATGCCCTCCGTCTGCCAACTCGTCATTCATTGCCAATGTTTTTGTTGCCGTTGTCGGTGAGTTATCCCTTCATCTTTGTATTTCTGGTTTTGCTTGAAGATTTTATTTTTATTTCAGTTCTCCTGCATTCCTTCATCTCTTTAGTCTTTCATCTTTGGAACAGACTTCCTGTGTATTATCTCGTTGCCCTCCACCCATTCTTATAAAAGCGCGAATCATCGTCATGCTGTGTTATACCCACCTCTGCTCTCAACCACCACTTTCCTTTCTGCCACTTATCCACTCATGTGTAATGTCTTGCTTCTCCGTGTTACCCATTGATCCTCTGGCAGTATGTCACCTTGTTGCTCTCTGCTATTAGGTCATCCATGAGCTGAGATTTCTGTGCACAAAATTAAATACTGAAGTAGAGAACAGGTAAATATGTAAGAAATTCCACCAAAGGTAATCTGCATTTCATTCATGCCTTGATCTCAGAGCACAGGTAGCATCATCGTTGATCAAATTTTTCATTACATTTTTTTTTTTTCAGAACAGAGGTTCATAAGTTATTTGATGGAAAAATAAATAAATCAAATCTCACATGGTGGTACTATCATTGGACGCAAGGATATTCCTCACCATGTGACTGTGAATGGCGAATCAATAGTTTCTTATACTCATCAATGTTGATGTAATTCCAAAAAACAAGATCTATTTGTTTATGGTGAGTACATACCAGTGAGTACATATTGATGAAGCTGCTTTGACTTGATTAGTAATTTTATCAACTTTTTTCAGTGACGTCTGATGTGAACCCATCATTTCCTTGGTTATTTATTCGGTAAACTTTTCCTAATTATCCCCATAAATCATGCTCAGAAGAAGAGCCACTTCTTTCACATCTTCAGACACATTGGGTTGCCGAGGCAGTTATTCCTCGGTTCGGGGCCACAATCCTGGACTGATCGCCACTCCGACGAGGATCGAATGACTCATTTTTTCTCAGTAAGCTGGTACTCATTTTGTCAACCTTGGAAGGACGACAGACTGCGTCAACCCACCTGGTGTTATTTTAACGTCATGAGAGGCTCAAACTCAGGGCCTTAAGATCTTAAGCCAGCCTCTTTCACCGTTAAGCCAACTCCAGGTTTTCCTTAATCATGGTAAACATTTAATGAAAAGGAAGAACAATAAAACTTGCACAAAAAAGTGGACATTAATTGTCTAAAACTGCAAAAACCTGAAAACAGCCATTTCTGACCATAAGTCAATGCTGGAAAAACACTGCATATGACTTGCAACTTAATTTGTGATGACTGGTCATATATTCTTGTGAGATTAATTGTCATTTACATACATTTTTAGTGCGAATGATTTTATTTATTTATTTATTTATTTCCTCCATTTCAAAAAAAAACAAACCTAAATTCCGTTTCAGAAAATGAAAATTCTGTTTGTTATTGAGGCTGGTTAAACACTTGTCTGTGCACTTGCATTGAAAGAAAAGCAATTTTGTGGTCAAACGGGTCATTGAAATGATTCTAAAATGCTACTTTCTTTATTGGGGTCACTTATAGTCATCGGCCATCTTCCTATACGTGACTTTGTAGCCTAAGAGAAAAGAAAAACATTGCTTCCAAGTGTGTGGGCCTTGTCCAGCTGAGTTTTTCCACCCTTCAAATCCTCCTTGACAACCCTGGAGGTGCACTTCTCCACTAGGGCGATGCGGAAACATGGGTAGTAATAAAATGAAAATTAGATTATAAATGTGAGGTGGGAAAAATGGGGTAACTAGATCCATGGGGCATGTGGCACTCTAAACTAAATTAGTCTTTATTATAATGTCACACATATTATGTTCATCTACAAAATACGTACGAGAGACGTGCAGTATGTACAATGGCAAAATTGCACTGAGAGGGAGGGGGGTTGCCATTGCTTCCCACACTCAGTTCAATTTTTTCTATTTTGAGTGGTTGAAGTCACCTTGTTGTCTTTTATTTGCTCAATTTTTTTACCCTGCGCTTGCGAAGCGAAAAGCAGGGTTTGGCATTCGGTTGCGTACGTGTGGCGTATGTGTGTGCATGTCTGAATTTTTAAAATTCATTTTCTTGGCAACCGTTGGTCCGATTGACACAAAATTTTACCATAGGAGTGCCTCCACCTGTAGAATTGTTTTTTTATTTATAATTATGACATCATAGGTCACGTGGTCCGGACGCCATCTTGGAAAAACGTCACACCTATATCTCCCAAACCGCTCAATGTAAAAAATTGAAACATGCCTCATTGTCAACTACTCCCAATGGGAAAAAAAGATTTGTTGTTGATGATGTCACCGGTGTCTTCATTATGACATAATTCGACAAGTACACCGCTTAATCTGATCAGTATGAAAAAAAAATTCCTCTGCAACTGTTAGTCCGATGGACACATTTTTCAGAATCTGAGTGGCTCCTCCTGTATAATTTTTTTTAAATGATATGATGACATCATAGGTCATGTGGTACAGGTGTCATCTTGGAAAAATCAAAAAAAGTTGCACCTATGTCTCTGAAACCTCTCCATGGAAAAATTGAAACATGGCTTATTGTCAAATACTCCCCTTGGGGAATAAGATATGTTAATGATGATGTCATCGGTACCTTAATTACTACATGATTCGATAAGTACAACGCTTAATTAGATCAGTATGAATTTTATTTCTCTGTGATTCTTGGTCCGATTGACATGAAAATTTCACCATAGTAGTGCCTCCTGTAGAATATGTTGACGTCATAGGTCATGTGGTACAGGCACCATCTTGGAAAAACTTCGCGCCTCTATATCTCTGAAATCGCTCCATGGAAAAAATTGAGACCTTGCTCATTGTCAACTACTCCCCATGGGGAACAAGATATGTTAATGATGATGTAATCGGTGCTTTCGTTATGACATCATAATTCGACAAGGACAACACGTATCCGATCATTATGAATTATTTTTCTCAACAACTGTTGGTCTGTTGGACACAAAATTTTCACTGGAGGAGCACCACCTCCTGTAGAATATTTTAATGATAATCACGATGTCATCGGTCATGTGGTACAGGCGCCATCTTGGAAAAACCAAAAAAAACTGCACGTCTGTGTCTCCAAAACCGTTGACTGTGCAGGGTAACTATTCTATTGTGTGCATTGTGCAGGGTAACACAACGGTATTCAGAAAATAAAACAAGGGTTTACTGTATTTTATTTGTAACTGACTGAATCTTGACTTTTTCTGTAATTTACTTTATTCTATTTTTTCCATTTCAAGTCACGGATTCCATGAAGTCCGTCAGTTTTCTGTGATCACAGAAAATCATTGGCTCGATATTTACCTCTACCACCAAAGGTGGATGGAGGTTGGTTGTTAACACCCCTGTCTGTGAGCAGGGTATCCCAAAAAGTTTGGACGGATTCAGACAAAATCTGGTGAACATGTTAGGTGTGTGACAAGGATGAGTTGATTCTATTTTGGTCAACATCTGGATCCAGATACTAGAATTTTCAAAGCGATTCTTCTCAATAAAGAGATGGGGCCAAAAGCGATATACAGTATAGCACAATATTTCAAAGTGTTGTTGATGCATTATGACAAAATTAGGTGTATGAGTTAGGTGACGAGAACAAGCCGATTTAGATTTTGGTTAAGGTCCGGATCCAAATCCAGCTTATTGGTGGGATACAAAACATAAACAAAACTGTTCAGCCTGCCAGAGGTATGTGCTCTACCGAGTGACGTTCTATTTTGCACAGTTCATATTAAAGTACAACTGGAATTCATGAAACGTGAGAACTTCCATATTACAATCAACATTTAATCGGAAACTTTAAAAAAAAAAAATTTGCAGTCACCCCTCAGGTGGATTGTGAGTTCAAACTGTAGAACATCTTTCCTTGTATAACACCTAGCAACAGTGCTCATTGCTAGCACTCTTTGTTTGCATTTGTTGATTCCAAGAGCAAGTAGCTCTCATGTCACAAGTCCAAGATTACAAAATTGTCAGCATGAGCTAAAGATGTTCTGTATCTTTGTATATTTACTTACGGGTGGATTAATTTAAGACACGTTGACTCAATATGAGCATTGATAATCTGGTACGTTGTGCAGTGCTTTGTGTAACACTTAAGCAAAGTGCTGTTACCCCGCGCTCACGAAGCAAAAAGCAGGGTTAAGCAATCGGTGCATCGGTCGCATATTTTTGAGGTCAACATAAGCCAAATTTCTGAAATTGTCACTTTTCATCCAGTTGATTTGAAGTTTGAATAGGATTTGCATATCAGGTCGCTAAATTAAACCACCAATTATTTTTGAGGTCAACATAGGCCAAAAGGTAAACATAGACCAAACTTCTAAAATTGTCAATTTTCATCCGATTGATTTGAAATTTGAACAGGATTTTTCACATTTGGTCATTTAATTCAACTACCAATTAGGTTTAGGTCAACGTAGACCAAAAGGTCAACATTGGCCAAATTTCTGAAATTGTCATTTTTCATCTGATTGACTTAAAATTTTAACAGAATTTTCATTAAAATGACCATCATGTGTCATGTGTGTTCTGGCAGCCATATTGGATCGAAGGGAAAATATTTGAAAATCTTCATAAGAGAAACCACTTAACTGATCAATGCAAAATTTGACTAATTGATCACCTTCCCATGGGAAATATGGTTTGATAAAGATGATGTCATCGGTCACGTGGTCCAGCAGCCATTTTGGATCAAAGAAAGAAAAAAAAAACTCAAAAAACAAAAGAATTGGCTCACACCAAGTCCTTCTCAAGATTGCATGGGGTGTGTATTCTATGAACACCATTTGGTTGAGGCATGTGGTCAGAGCATTGCATCACAAAATACAGTAAGACCTCAACATCCGTGGGGGATACATTCCTGGAAAATGCTGCGCATGTCAAATCCATGAATGTTTGGGCATTGTTTCAATGTAAAAAGGGGGTAGGTTCCCTGTCGTTCTTGATTCATAAGGGGAGTTTTTTTAAATTATTTTATGAACACAAATGCACATGATTACAGTTTAATTAAAAAGGCTTACAAATAAAAAGACAATAGCAGGTAGTGTTTCCAATTTTTATTTAAGATACGATATAACTTTTGATGCGATGATGAGTTGGAATCCAGTGAACTAATCTAAAGAGGACGCAGGTGAGGGTGCTGATGATTCATCCACCAAAGGAGATGTAGATGAGGGCGCTGTTTGTCATGAGGTGGAGGGGCCGGGGCGAAATAAATGGGTAATATTTGACGGCTGTTTTGCTGAGTGTGTCAGGTTTCTGTGTCGCGGTTAGGGTTAACGTAGTTAGAGGAGAGAGCTGCTTTATGTGTGGCTGGTGAGAGATACTTTAGAGCTGTTTTTTTTTAATGTGGCTGGTGGGAGATGGTTTTTGTGCCTGCAAAAATCACAAATACGCGAAGCACAGGGCCACGAATGTGGAAGCAGGTCACATTTTATCAACCACGAAACACAGCGTCCGTGAATGTCAGTTTCACGGTATATAGTTTTGTGTCTTCAGAAGAAACACTAATTAACAAGCAGTTTTAACAGGTGTCTCTCCCTGTTGTTCCAAAGTTCGTTTGGCAAAAAGGTTTTTGGAATTGAGTTTCTGAAGTACTCAGTTTTTATTTAGAGGAAAAGTTCTGAATCTGCAGCAGACTGACATCAATTGTCTGGTGGACTGTACCGCCAGGTGTGTTGGTGACTTTATGGAGTGCTGTCCTGGTGCATTGGCTTGACAATTTCATGCAGCCTTCACCTTTTGCCATTGTGATGCTCATTGTCTTCTCTGGAGGCTTGCTTATTTCTTGTCTCATCCTCTGGAGACAGCCACAGAACTCTGCTCATCTCACCTTCAAGGTAAGTTAATATAATACCATTTTGATGCTTGTCATTGAACCATAATTATGTCTACGCTGACAAAGTCGCCAGAGGCATTATGTTTTCGGGTTGTCCGTCCGTCCATCTGTCCATACTAATTATCCCATGCTCATGAAGCAAAAAGCAGGGTTAAGCGATTGGTCCCGTACGTGCGTGTCTGCATTTTGTTATTCCCTTTTCTCTGGAACTGCTTGTCGGATTTGCACGGAATTTTCACCATCGGCACGACTCCTCGTGGAGAATGTTTTAATGCATTATGATGTCATAGGTCATGTGGTGTGGCAGCTATGTTGGAAAAAGGAAAAACTTTGGAGCTCTGCATCTCTGAAAATGCTCCATAGAAAAAAAAAAGAAATTTGGCACATGTCAACTACTCCCCATGACAAACAAGTGATTTTTTTTTTGGATGACGTCATCATTGGCTTCGTTACGACGTCATAATTGCATATGTTGAACGCTTTATCCGATCAGTATGAAAATTTTGCGGGCCATTTAGGGATAAATTGGGGATGGGGGTGGGGGAGGAATTGATGATATGTCATGTAATTTGGCAGCCTTTTTTATTTATTTATTTTTTAACATTAAAAAAACCTTCAAAAATCTCAGAAATGGTTGAACAGATCGAGGCAAAACTTTAAAGGTATGATCGCCTATCTATGAGGTTCAAAAAGTTCTCCACCTATGATGCCATAGGTCACATGGTTTGGCAGCTGTGATTTTTTTTGAATAAACCTTTAAAAATCCTCTCCTCCAGAACGGCTTGACAGATCGGGGGGAAACTTCATCCACATGGTCCCCAAGCCTTGGAGATACCAGTGTGTTCCCCGAATAATCAATTGGTCACGTGGCCTGGAAGCCATATTGGATTCAATAGAAATTTTAAAATATATATTTCTCTTCAATCGCTTCATCAAGCAATGTGAAACTTCAGAAATATGATCTAGTAGTCATGGGGAATGTATGTTTAAAATTTCAACGTAATTGGACGCATGGTCTGGCAGCCAGAATTATTTAATATTTTTAATCTGGGTTCAGGGATTTATATCAAACTTGGTACAAGTATGTATGTCTGTATAATGATGTAGTAATGTGGTTAGTGGCATATCTGGTGACATCGTGATGTCGAAGAGTGCCATTCTAATTTTTATTTTGAAATTATTGCCAAACAGCTATATATTGTGAGATGCAGAGGAGAGGAGGTCCAAGTTAGCTCAAGAACTGTCGTGCGGTACCTTATTGATCAACTGGGCTAATATGGGAGAGCAGCTCGGAGAAAACCTCTTCTTAGAGCAGCAATCATGCAAAGAAGAAAGAGGCGGGCTGATGAGATGGCCACCAGACCCTTGGAGTTTTGGCCAACTGTCAAACATGGTGGTTTTTCAGTGATGGTGTGAGGAGCAATCTGGAGTGTTGGTCGGTCAGAGCTTGTGGAGTGTGTTGGCAACATCATTTCTACGATATACATTTCTATCTTTGAGGATGGACGTCTCTCCGTCTTCTCCACTGGCCAGATGGTCAAAAACAACACTCTGTTCATGGAAGATGGAGCTCCATGCCACACTGCGAAAAAGACCAAAGAATGGCAGGACAGAAATGGGATCAAGTCACTTCCATGGTCAAGTCGGTCTCTTGAGATGAATCCCATTGAACACGTCTGGGCCATATTGGATCGAGCTGTGCGGAAAAAGTCCAGGAAACCAACATCACGGGCAGAATTGCTCAACCTTTCGCGTGAAGCCCGGGCAGCAATCCCACAAGAGAAAATTTCAGAACTCGTTAGTTCTATGTCTGAAATAGTAAAAGCATTGAAATCTGCAAATGGAAAGTCTACCAAATACTGGAGTATGTATTAAAATCATAGACTCCTATAGAGAAGGACTGGAACCTCCCATGCTTGGGGTTTGTAACTTGAGTCTGAAGGATTAACTTGAGTCCGGGGCTAAAATGACTTCTAGAAGGGCTAGAGACACGATCTCGGGATCTACATAGGGGTTTTTGAGGACGGCGAATTCAATAGTGTCATTTTCAACACCACCTGAGGTCATCTTCAAGGTCAAAAGGTCATATTTCAAGGTCAAATTACTGAATTTTGGTATTTTTTGCCCGTTTTTGTGTCTAACTCATAAAAGGTGAGAGATGGCTGATTGTAATAACATGCAAGTGTGTTGAGCTGTCAAACTTTGATATTTATTGTTATATATCGTATTACATAAACATTATATGCATGTCACAAAACTATGCCTATTACAAATATGTCTATGTTTATCACTAGTTGGAGAGCTTTTCTTGCCTCCTGAGGCATCCCAAAGCTTTTTCTTTGTCACTTACATTGAGGACATGAGCTTTCAATGGAATGTTAGCTAAAGTAGTACATGCAGCATTACTACTAGCTAAAGGTGCATCTTCAGAGGATAACAGCTCAGCAAAATGAAATCGGCAACGCATTTTAGTCTTGTCATACAAATTATAGGCATTATGTACAAAAAAGACGGTTGACAGTCGGCACACTCAATCCACCTCTATTCAAATTATCTAGAAACTCAGATGACACCTCGTTACCATCTTCATCATCAATGATCTCCTCCATACTAGTGTTATCGCCATATTTATGAACAAGGTGTCCGGCCAAATAAACTACTTTATTCTTAAGGGCATCGTCAGACCCCAAGAGATCCTGAGTGTCTTGAGGAGTAATCTCGTCAATGAGTTCACTTCGCTCATCTGGATTTATGGAAGTTGTACAGTTCTTGTCGCAATCCATCACACGAGAACTAGATTCGGGCATAATGTCATGCTTAATGAGTGTTTGCAAATTTACAATTTTAGCTGCAGCCATAATGTCAACTATGTCAATGTAGAAGTTTCCACCGCTTCTTTGCTTGGCTTGGCCGAAAAACTTTTCCAAGGCTTCATCTGCAAATATAGCAGGAAGAACGTAGTCAAAGTCTTTCTCTGCCAGAAGCAATTTGGCAGCATCCACATTATTACGTGTGGACACAGTGAAGGCTTCAGCAGTTTGCTGAGTTAACTTCAGCTTATGACCACCACCTCCTTGCCATGCGCAGGTAGATATCATTTGGCAGGCCTGCTCCAGCCTAGTGAAACTTGTACAGTCTGCTGTCCAAGGCTATCTGGATTCGTCGTGCAGATGGATATCTGAGAAACGGTCTTTCACGTTCATCATCTTGAACCACTCACTCATCATCTGGGTGAGGACGATTGTGCCTCTGCTGATGCCCAGTGAATCCTTGAAGGTCTTTAAAGCAGCGACAGTCTTGTCATTGAACACTTGGCATACTAATGGTACGCTCTGGCGTTGAAGGGGCTTGGGGAAAACAGCGGTGTACGCCTGCTTGGTTAAGCGAATAGGAGTAACCCGGTCGATCTCATCAACCTTCTGAATATCACTCCAGTAAGCTTTGTACTCATTATCATCTACGACAAATGAGAGTGTCTTGCCATCAACAGTAATCCAGTTGTTGCGAACATTTTTGAAGATGTGCACGTAGTCCTACACTAAGAACATAGATTGCTCTTGAATTGACAGCACTTGGAAACTTCCTGGGCCTCCAAGTTTTGAATAAACACTGCGGTTGGTATTGCAATTGTCACATATCAAAGAAATCACAGTACCGCCAGCACCAACTACAGCTGATGCAGCTTCGATAAGGAGTTCCTTCAGCTGATCGGCAGTTAGTTTTTTGCAGGGCAAAATGCGTAGAATATAGCGTGGACCACCGAAATGGCAGGCAACTTCAACAACCATAGCATGTGAAGCAAGCATTTCGTTTTCACCACCCGCTGCTGCATTTTGAGCATATCCTACAACATGCCCTCCAGAAAATCGCAATGTCTCAACCAGCTTTACCTCGTCAAACATTAAATTGACCAAACGCTGCTGTGGTTTTAGCTGGTCAAACAAGGTTTTGAGGTTGGAGTCCTGCTGACTACCAGAAAGCATCTGTTTTACCTTTTTTGTTGATGGTAGAATGATTAAGCTGGATCGACGAATCATTTTGTATGCACTGGGTGATATGTTGTGAAGCTGCATTGCGAAAATCATAGTATCAGTATCAAATCGGTCACAATCAAGAGGTTTGAACATAAGATGCAGCTGCGACAGAAGGAAGGTGAAATGAGGAAGCTCGTGTGCCTCAGTCATCCAACAGAGCTGGCTTTTTACAAGCTGAAGAATTTCCTTGCTTGTGCATTCATAGATGTTTACCTGGTCAGTTATGGATCTAATCTGGGACCATTTTGAGAGCAGGCTGTTCTTCTGCAAAGGAAAAAGTCGTTTGGGCACCTCAATGCCATCTTTCTCAACTCTATTCAAGAATATAAATCCAAAAGGTGAGTGAACTTGTTGGAAATGAAAGAACTGCTTGACAGTTTGTCCAGTAGCATCAGTTCTTGATAGGTAAAGGTTTTCCTGGTCTTTTATGATGTTAAAGCCAAGAAAATAGGAGCTGATTTTAGCACAGAAGTGGTCGAAATCTTGGATATTGTCTGCAGCCTCATCAGCTGCCTGCATCTTCTTAGCTCTTGATTCTGATGTAGAAGATGTTTGGCGTGGGGCTGAGGTCACCTGCTTCAAAGCTGTTTTCGGTACTCCAGGAAATATTGATGGGGGTTCTTTGGGTCGTTTGCCACCCCTAACTGACAACCAATCACAATTGAAATGTGTCTCACAAATATATATCTCCTTTAAGCACCTCAAGCTTTCTTTCTCATTTGGCATTGCCAATATCCATCTCTCCCTCTCCTCAGGATCTTTAGGGAAGGATATGACCTTTACATAAGGCGTCCCATCATAGTTTCCTCTACAACTAAAGCAGCTGCAACGACGTGGCATATTGTCACCAAAGCAGGAAACAACACAAAGATCCTGTGAGATCACCAGCTGGACAGTTTCTGAAAGAGAAACAAACAAAACATACATTAGTTAACGATGATAGAAATCAGCAAGTAGGTGCAGTAGGTGCACAATGTCATGTTTTGTCATAGACTTTACAAAAGTTTTCCTCTGAGTTAGACACAAGAACGGGCAAAAAATACCAAAATTCAGTAATTTGACCTTGAAATATGACCTTTTGACCTTGAAGATGACCTCAGGTGGTGTTGAAAATGACACAATCGAACTCGCCGTCCTCAAAAACCCCTATATGGATCCCGAGATCATGTCTCTAGCCCTTCTCGAAGTCATTTTAGCCCCGGGCTCAAATTAATCCTTCAGACTCAAGTTACAAACCCCGAGATCGTGACGTTCCAGTCCTTCTCTATAGGAGTCTATGATTAAAATGCATAAAATGTACTTCAAATGTTGAAGAAATTAATTATTTTAAAATCATGGTGTCTATTTACTTCTGTCATGTCTCGAGAGTCCAATGGCAGTGAGCGTTTCACCACTCCAGCCGGCGCTTGGCATTGCGCATGGTGATCTTAGGCTTGTGTGCGGTTGCTCGGCCATGGAAACCCATTTCATGAAGTTCTCGACGAACAATTTGTGCTTACGTTGCTTCCAGAGGCAGTTCAGTGGTGAGTGTTGCGGAGCTGCGGAACTGCAGAACTCAGTGGTGAGTGTTGCAACCGACGACAGAATTTTTTTCACGCTACACGCTTCAGCACTTGGCCGTCCTGTTATATGAGCTTGTGTGGCCTACCACTTCATGGCTGAGCTGTTGTTGCTCCTCGGCGTTTCCACTTCACAATAACAGCACTTCCAGTTGACCGGGGCAGCTCGAGCAGGGCAGAAATTTGATGAACTGACTTGTTGGAAAGGTGGCATCCTATGACGGTGCCACGTTAAAAGTCACTGAGCTCTTCAGTACGGCCCATTCTACTGCCATTGTTTGTTGATGGAGATTGCATGGCTGTGTGCTTGATTTTATACACCTGTCAGCAATGGGTGTGGTTGAAATAGCCGAATCCACTAATTAGAAGGGGTGTCCGCATACTCTTGGCGATGTAGTGTATACACCTGGTGTTGGCTTAATGGTTCAGGTGCTGGGCTTGGGATCCTAAGATCCTGAGTTCAAACCCCACTCAGCTGTTGAATTAATACCAGGTGGGGTTGACTCTGCCTGTCATCCTTCTGAGGTCAGTAAAACGAGTGCCAGCTTACTGGTATCCTGTGTCGGAGTGGTGACCCATCCAGGATTGTGTCCAATAGCCCAGGAGACTGCTTTGGCAGCATTTATGCTCTGTACAGAGTATGGTCCCAATGGATGGATGGATGGATGGTTAAAAGTTGTGCACCAATAATCCAGATGTACATGTAATGATGTATTTTTTAGGTCATCTCTATCATCTCAGTAGAGATAACCTAATAATAACAGTCTTGAAGTCTGTCCGCCCGTCCGTCCACAATCAAACCGAGTGGAGACAAATAACCAATAATGGAATGGATAGAGGTCGATGAGACATGCACAACGATATAACTTTCAAGGTCGTCCAAGGTCGAGGTCAACGTCACGAGGCTGTCAAAGTTGCGAAAATCGTTGATTTCAAAGCGTATCTCCTCCCTCATTTATCAAGCGAGATCAAATGTTATTAGTGATTCAGATACTACGGACTATTATCTACAACAACATGAGCCTTTTTTTTGAAATTTGCTCTCGTTCCGATTTTATAGCCCTTCAAACTTCGCTCTGATTCCCCGTATGGGCCGTACATAAAGTACATACAAAAATAAAAATATTAAATTAAGAACCGGAACTCTCCGAGACAAATATTACATTTGAAGCTTTTGTCAAATTTAACTAAAACAATGGAACACAAGTTTATATGCACACTTACTTTCATTTATGACATTAACATTGTCTTGAATGTCAATTTGTACTTTTATTTTCATAAATGATGTGCTGTGATATTAAAAGAAAAAGGTAAATTGCACCGCTAGGGACTGCATCGTCATGACTTACAAACATCGGTTCATAATGAACTGCTGGCTTTGCATTCGCGATGTATGAGGGGGTGGGTGGGTGGTCACTAGCCTGCATACAGAGGGGGGTGGGTGGTTTTGAAACCCGGAAGTAGAGCGTACGTACTTTATGAACTGCCCATATTCCAGTCTTTCACAGAGTTACTTTCGACCTCTGGTAGAGATGACCGGCACTCCCGCTCGGGGGTATTTTTTTGCTTTGTTTTTAGCTGTGTTTTGCTTTGATGTATACGATTAGCCTATCCCCTACGCAACGATACAGGTTTTGTAGTCGCTTGTCTGTCTCTCCCATCACTGTTTTTTTTTACCATTTGAGCTCTTGTTATTAAATTTTCAAACAACCTTTAACATGAGAATATGTAGAAAAATAATTAATAATTGGATTAAAAGGCCAAAGTCAGTCACGATAAATAGCCCTTATAAGACCACGGCATCAAACACGAGACAGCTGGTTTTTTTCCTTGGAGACAGAGTAAGGGGGCATGAGACAAGAGGGTTGGGAGTGGGAAGGACAAAACAGTGGGTAACAGAGACATTAGGACATCTGTGGAAGGGAAAGGGATGGGGTGGGGACCACGGGGTATACAAGATTGACATTACAGGGACTTTCAGGAAGGAAAGCAGGGAATTTGAAGGAGGTGGGTTAGGGGTGGATTAACGGGGGTATAAAAGATCGAGTATTTGGATGGGGGAAGATAAGAGGTAGTGGTGAACAGCTGTTTTGAAGGCCTGGAGGGAAGAGTGGGATTGAATAAAGTGAGGGAGTTTATTCCAAAGGCGGGAAAAAGAGGAATGAAAGAGTGAAGGTGAGCAGTGATTCATGATTTTGGTAGTTTTACCAGAAGGGGGTTGTTGGCAGACCTTGAGTGCCCTGCATTAATATGGTGGGGACAAATCGCAGACAGAGCGGGGCGGGGGGGGGGCGAGACGGTAGAAGACAGAACGACCACCGACCCGCCTGGGTGAGGGAGTGAGAGGCCCAAAGACTCAGCCTCATCGCGGGAGATGCCAATGATCTGAAATGCCTTGGTTTCCACAGCATGAAGCCGAGAAAGGTGGGAAGCACGAGCACCAGCCCAGAGGGGAGAGCAGTACTCCATCAGGCTGCGAATGAAAGCTTTGTATGCGAATGAAAGGTCAGGAGCTCAGGTGGGCCGAGGAAGGACTTTGCACGATGGAGGATTCCCAATCGTCGACTGACTTTGGAAGGCAGGTTGGAAATGTGGCTTTCCCAGGAAAGATCATGGCAGATAGTGAGACCCAGAAGCTTGAAAGGACTTCTTCCAGAGGATTGTTGAGAAAGTGGATGGGGGGGGGGGGTTTCCAAACGGTCCTTTTGGAGAGACAAAGTGAGAGTGTGAGATTTGTCCGGATTGAAAGACATGTTCCACGTGTTGGACCAGTTTGCGATTTTACCCAGATCTTCAGTGAGCAAAGAAGTTAAAAGGATACCAGCACTCCAACACAGAATACCAGCAAATTAATAATTGGGTAAAAAGGACAAAGACATCGTGACTATAAATAGCCCTTATAAGCCCAAAGGGCATCAAACACTGGACAGCTGTTTTTTGCTTTGGAAACTAGTTCCAGGAATGTGGTTACTCAGGGAAATTTGAGCTTTGGTCATCTATTTTTCAACAAACCTTGTATGTATGTATATATATATATATATATATATATATATATATATATATATATATATATATATATATATGTATGTATATATATACAGTAGACTAGGCGCAAGTCGTCACCATCGGGACCGAGAAAAAAAAGTGACGACTTAAAAATGTGACGACTTAAAAATGTGACGACTTGCGCGTATTGCAACATTCATGATGACTGTGGGGTGAAGGATGAAGTTGCGCGTGGCCTGGACACATATGTGTGAGAGCCGGCTATTGTACCAAAAGGAAAACACAATCCTCGGGGCATAGGTGGGGGTGAGTTGGTGAGTTGGAAAGTGATCAAGCAAAGATGGAATTCATGAATCAGTTTATCAAAAGTAAAGATAATGAACAACTCTGTAAGACAACTCGTATACCATCGGTGATGGTATGGTGACAAATTACATGACACAGTCATCGTGGTGATGATTACCACTCAATGCCTATGTGTAAGTGAGTGCGGTAATGCACAAAACAAGCCAATATAAAACCATGATCGGACTTCAACACGAAGCTCGATCGATCCTTTACTTCTTCGCGAAGTAATCCGTTATGTTTGACTGCCTCAAACTCTTGGGCATCTGGTGCATGAGAAAGGATTCAAACCGGTCATTGTATTCCATGATGTTGGCTGGGCAATCCTCCACCGAAAGACAGTATCGGCCGAATATTTGGCTGAGCCGACATTTGCCAAAACCAGATGATGAGCGCGTCATCGACATCTTCAAAGGACACACATTTCACGCATTTCACACTTCCCACCGGCCTCACGATCTTCTCCACTTGTCCAAATATCTTGCCCTTATTCTTCAAGATATCGTTCAATGTCTGCCGTTTGATGTCCAACTTCTCAGCTATGTCTGTTTTCTTCATAAGTGGATTTGCCTCGCAAAACTGGATAATGTCGTATTTTTCTTGGTAGGTTTTAGTTGTAAGCTTACGCTTAGACGCCATTGTCCTGCCTGCAGTGCGATCAACGTGTGTACGCAGTTATAAATAGCCTATCACTGGCGGTGTACACCAATGAGCGAGCATCACGATTCCATGAAATCGGGCTTCTCATGAGGCAGGAGTTCCGTGTGACGAGTTAGGAGTGGTAATTTACTTGAGTTTCCATTACGTGGGAATGGACAACATCTGACGACTTAGACGAAGTGACGACTTAGAGATGACGACTTACAGAGGAATGACCCTTTATTCAAAGGGATTTAACATGAGATAAATTCGGGACTTTTTGACGCTGCCGACTTAGGCGAAGTGACGAGCTACACGCTGCCGACTTACACCTAGTCTACTGTGTATGTATGTATGTATATATATATATATATATATATATATGTATGTATGTATATATATATATATATATATATATATATATATATATATATATATATATATATACGCAAATGAATAAGACGTACTTTATTTTATTTTTTTTTCTTCAGTAGTAGTTTTCATCAAGTTTAGTTCGAGTCCAAAGCAGACATGGACGGACTTTGAATTTTGAGATGCCTTCTGATTACCTCTGCCACCGAAGGTGGACGGAGGTTATGTTTTCATCTGTTTGTATCTGTTTATTTGTCTATCCGTTTGTGAACAGGAAATCTCAAAAAGTTGATGGATTCAGATGAAATTTGGTGGACAGTTTGGGTATGCGACAAGGAAGAATTGATTCCATTTTGGTGAAGATCCGTTTCCGAATCCGGATACTAGAATTTTTTTTTTATTTTTGTGAGTGATTCTTCACCATTGAGAAATGGGGCCAAAAATGAAATGCATGATGTCTTACAAAGTTGTGGATCACTTGTGACAAAATTTGGTGGATGAGTTGGTTAGATGACAAGAACAAGCCAATTCGATTTTGGTTCAGGTCAGCAGATGTGGCCTATCAGTGGATACAAAACGTAAACTGTTCAGGCTGGCAGAGAGGTATGCGCTCCACTGAGTGCCTTCTCGTTGTTCTTGTTGTAATGCAGCATAAAGTAATCGCTAAAACTGCTTACTGGACCCTGCCTGTGCATGGGAGTTGTGCACTCTTACAAGACTTGTGCGTTTTACCCTGTTGGGTGCAGGTTCCGTTACTTCCTTTCCTGCCAATTCTCAGTGTGATGGTGAATGTTTACCTGATGATGACTTTCAGTGGAAGTACTTGGGTGCGTTTTTCAATCTGGATGGTCGTGGGTAAGACGATTTCATATATTAACATATATATACACACACACACACGTACATACACACATCTCCAAACTTGAAATGCGAAATTATTTTATAACCATGTCACATCCCCACAGGTTTTTTAATCTACTTTTTCTATGGAATACGGCACAGCAAGGAGGGGCAAGGAGAAATGAGCAGCAAGCCTACCAATCGCTCCACTAAGGACCACGAAAAAGTTTTTGGGGAGGAGGATCAAGCCCTGACTGCAGGGGGAAAATAATTGGAAACATGGAAAAGAAACTTCCTCTCCAACCCATAAGCTCTCCCCATTTATTACATGAGAATGAGGAAAATGTCGATCGACGAGTCCAAATACATGCTTCAGTTTCCGTTGGGGGAAGAACTGCTTTGTAGATGTGCGTGCGCAGATGCAAAAGCAACCTCCTACAAACTTTCCTTTCAATCGAACTACAACAGAATTTTTTTCTTTGTTGGAAAACCTTGGGTGTGATTATTTATTTTTTTAAACCACAAGAGTACTTCATTTCAATTAAAAAAACAACATGCTAACCAGGCAATGACGATTGTTGCATCGTCTCGTAGTCCTGGTGTGAACTACACAGGTTGTGACTCAGCTGGACCACCCTTTTTGGAACAAAACCATGACCCTTTTACTTGAAGTGCCAGTGTTACAAGATAGTGGTTGGCTATTTCTTAAGCCTCATTTATAGTTTTCAGGAAGAGTATCTGTTGCACACTTGAAGTTTTATCTTCGTAACAGTGTAGAATAACTTATTTTATTCACTGATGTGGGTTTTTTTTCAGTTGTCCTCAGGTATTGCAATCCATAAAGTGTAACACAAAACATTTCTGACCACACATGTCAAAGGGTGTAATCTAAACATGTATACAAAAACCACCCCCACATCATCTCTGTAAAAGTACGAACATGTATACACACCTTCCCTTTCTCCCCAATCGTTCAAAACTCCCTGAACCTTTTCTCTCCTGTTGTTATTCCTTCTCTTCCTCTTCCCAATTTAGCCTCCTAACTTCTCTGTTGGAGTAAACGGAGACAGCCTTACAAGACTTGCAGCTGAGTTAATTAATTACAAAAAAGCAACACTCTTGTAGGTGAGTGATATCACGATGGCTTCTACAAGTTGCACAACGTAACACTTACTGTGCCCCTAATTTATGTTTGCTTAAGTTGGGGGAAAAATAAAACACCCTTGTATAAAGCCAGCATTATGAATTTGGGCCTTAGATTGGTGTAGAAGAGAAACATTGCAAGATTGGGATAACAAGCATGAGGTACAAAGGAGTCAATGTCGCAAGTTACGAGAGTCACCCCCAAAGTTCTGTCACCCCACCTAGAACCACGTGCGAACTCTATTCTCATGCTTCGATAAAATATCAATCCTCTTCAATGTGCTTCATCTATTGGTCAACCACCTCTGATCCCAGTACAGAATCCTTCTTTCTGAAGTGTCCATAACATAGTGAATGAGGCTGTCTTCACCTCTACAGGAGATGCAAAGTAACAAATTATGGAGCATGTCGTGACTTCCCTGCATCTGACGCACCCATTTTTTTGAAGGCTGTTGTTCCTCCCGCTCGTGTCATTTCTCTCTCCTACCATAAGATGTCATGTGCACTGCTTCATGGCAACCTTCTAACAACCACCGTTTTTGTGCTGACACGGAGACATGGCTAAGCAAATCTGTTTGAAGACTATCGTGTGCTTGAATCCATTTGGAAAAAAAAAAGAAGCTGTACCCGAGCAGAGAGTGTGTTTTGTACTCAGGTTGAAACAACGGCAGTCATCAATGAAGATTTGTAACCAATTTAATCCTGCAGGTAATTCTAAACTGAACCAAACGCTCTTTTTAAAAAAAAAAATATATTTATTACACACATGGGATGAGATGACAGAAAAGGAAATCTTGGTAGGTGTCAACGCAGATAGAACATATTGTCATGTCCAGGTGATGTAACCCCTTGCCTGGATGGATGGCCAAGCTTCTCCCTTAAAGGCTTACAACCGAAACTGAGATTAATGTGCATGCAGGAAAGGGGGGGGCAATGGTGGAGGAGCACAGCACAGTGGTGCTGCACCAGGACAGCACAAGAGGGGGGGGTGCATTATACTCTAACCCCACTACAAATATTCAGCTACAGCTTCTTAAAAGAAATACATTTAATGAAAATGAACAAATATTTACAAAGGCCAATAATTCAAAAGGGTAATGAACTAATAAATTCTAAAGTCGAGGCACCTCTTCACACAGACTCGAATACATACAAAGGGAACACAAAATAAAAAGAAAACCTTCCTTTCGAGTATTCTTGTACTTAGCTTGGCCCAGAGCTGGTCTTTGTGGAACTTGGAATTGAGGTGCTCCTCTTTGCATATGCAGACGCATACAAAATGGCGCTTCTCTCGTAGCGGGACAAACGCATGCCAGGCAATCCGCGAGCAGCACTCCCCACCATGGATCAGAGCCCCAGTCTAACGGCTTCATGCGCCGATCATCCTCACCGACCCAACCAAGAGCCAAAGGCCAGTGTCTTGCTTCACTACGCGAGCCAAATCGCCTCAACCCTAATTCAAGGATCGTGCCATCTTCCTCGTCGCATGGGCTCACCCTCCGCTCTCGTCTCTCTAGTACAATGCACCTCGTGCCTCCACTCTGATCACGGCTCTCCAAAAATGTGCAAGCCCTGAGCTCCCGCCTCTGACTCTCTTCCGAAATCAACTCTGCCTTGTGCGTTCCTCACACTGACCTTGTGCGTGCGTTCTGCCGATCTCTCGTCCCATTCAGTATATGCTCCCCCACAAACTCTTCCTCTTCAGGCGTCGCGCCTAACGATCCTCCACCTCCGGGGCGTGGTCTGCTCGCACAAAACCCGGGAAGGCGGGGCTTCTGTCTGCCCGGCTAGCTTCTGACTTCATGCCCATCAATCATCCCTCGGGGGAGTGCTTTCACTTGTCACCCTTTGAAGGTGGGATTTTCTGCCACCTTGTAGTGGTTTTAGGGATGTGTTCCCCATCTTTATTGCTGATCTTGAAATATAAAAACATAGGGAAAAATCAGAGGGGTGATTACATACTGGGGAAGCTTATTCTTAAACCCTAGCTAATTAACACTGCACTACCCCTCGTGTGGTGACACGTAACACATAAGCTCACAGGTTTCCTACTTGATTACATCGAGATGCCTCCTACACGTCCTTTGCCTTGAAGGCAGATGGCAGATCAGCCCACATCCTATTGACCAGCGAGCACATGTAACTGCAGCATTCCAATCAAGGCTCTACACACTCAGTTAATTATGGCCTTGCATGGCAAGCAGTTGCCACCCTTCTCCAGCCTCAGACACAAAATGGCCTGTTGCAGCCCATGCTGTTCTTTGTGATCCAATGTCATCTGTACTTACCTAACCTCACTAGGTTCTTGATGTAAGGGAGCACAAAAACAAAATGTCTTACCCTCTCTATACATTAAGTTGTAAACCCAGCAACAGACAACATCCCCTCATCATTTTGTATGTCGCCTCTGGTTGCATCGTTGCTGGGAATGCAGTGCCCCTGTTTTCCAGTAAGCTGGTACTCATTTTGCCGACTTCAGAAGGATGGCAGGCTGAGTCAGCCCATCTGGTGTTACTTAACAAACGGCATGACAGGAGCTCTAACTCAAGACCCTAAGATCTTTAGCCAACACCAGGCTTACAACTAGCCCTTATCCATATTCACGTAATACTTGTCCAAAAGGTCCTTGGAAACTGATTCCAACGAGGTCAACACGATATAAACGAATTACTCCCCCTACCCCAAGGACATAATATCAGCAGACAAGAAACCTCTGCAGCAATTGGCTGTGTCACAATGATAGTTGTACATCGTGGTCTTGGAACTATTTTAAAATTCAGAGTCAAAACAATCAAAAATGTTGGGAATGCTGACGTTGACCTTTTGCTTCACTTTCAAGGTGACAACTTTATCTTTGATTTTTTTAATGTACATGTGGAATCGAATCAAACCCAGGTCCTCTGTTGAACCATACCAGTGCTCTGCCATCTGAGCTATCTGGGTGACCCACAGGCTGAGCCCATAATTCTCTCACATATAGAGGTGCCACTCTCTTTCTGCCGCAGCTTCTGGGACACTGCCAACCATACGAGCAGTGATGGCCTGTTGGTGAGGGGAATTAGCTCCATAGTGGGGCAATATCATTACACGCTGGACTAAAGTGGCAAATTTTTTTTTTGTGGCTTCCTATGGACATACTTAATAAAGAAATCCCATGCTCCAAAAAATCGGACCATATTTTCATGTGATTATGGGTCAAAATACAAGATGGTGGCCGAAATTTATTTTAAAAATCGATAAATAATTATAACTTCGCTAAAATTGGTCGTAAAAATGTGTAAACTATCTATTTGTAGGTAATGATGCCCAGGGAGTCGATTGGAACCATCAGCTTTGGGATTAGATCATCAGGAACTAAGATAATGGTCACATGTAGAAAAAATATGGGTCGCTCGATATGAAAATTGATGGTTCGCGTTACATGTTTTAATGACTTTTTTGTTGCGCTCAAATAAGTTGTGTACATGTTGACTATCATCTTTCCTATATCATGTGTTTATTTGTTGGCAAATTGATAATTTGATGATGCATATTTCACTTTGTCTAATGCCCTCATAGAAGATTCATCTGGAAGTAATTGTATATTATGTGGCGGTTGGATAATGTTTATTTTCTTTGTTACAGGTTGTAAACAGCCCTGAATCTACTGTTCAGTGAAACATCACACCATGGACTGGACAATTTGTGTCATTTGCCAGAACAGTAGATACACTTCACCTCTTTCATGTCCAAAGAACAGACAGAACCGCAATGCTGACGACGTCTGTAAGGACTTTCTTGACAATGTCAGAGAGTTCGAAGAGATAGGTGCATTGCCGGTTGATGTTGATTTTGGCGAACATGGCACCCCAGAATGTTTTGCAGAAAACAACGCTTCTTGGCATCGGGCATGCCACCAAAAGTTTAATAAAAGTAAACTTGTACGAGACCTGATTAAAAAACGTAAACAACAAGACGATGAAAAAGCTCCAGGTACCAGCGCATCCCAGCAATCAAAGCGACAATCAACGGGATCAAGCAAGGACACTTGTTTATTCTGTGATGAGAGTGGCCCCAGAAAACTGCATGAATATGCAACTAAATGTGCAGGATACAATTTAAAGTTAGTGGCCACCGAAATGCAAGACGGCAAAGTACTTGCAAAAATACTATGTGGGGATCTGGTCTCAAATGAACTCAAGTACCATATAGAATGTCTGACAAAGTACCGAAATGACTATCGTGGTTACAGGCGACAGAATAGTCCAACAAGGGTCGAGCAACGTGAGCTGAATCAACAAGCCAAAATGATCAATTCAATAGTGTTTGTTGAACTTGTAACGTACATAGAGGAATCTGCCGAGGATGGGACGTACCTATTCAAACTATCAAACATACACAACATGTTTGAGAAAAGACTTGGGGACTTTGGCATTGATACCACCATCAATAAAACCCGGTTAAAAGAAAAACTCCTCAATCACTTCTAGCTCGGACTAGGTGAGCAATCTGATGGAAAAAAAACATAATCCTGGCATTCCCAGCAGACATTCGGCAACTACTCAGATGCTTTCTTGTTCCATGATTATGACGAAGAAGCTAAGTTGTTTGCCAGAGTTGCCAAGATATGTAGGGAGGAAATCCTGAAAGAAATGATAGCATTCAGTGGCAAATTCAACCCTGGATGTCAGCAGATTACGCCCAGTACAAGATTGTTAATGTCCATGCTCATCAATGGCCCAAATTTAGCAGGTTCAGTAAATGACTCCCAAGCATTCCTGACACTCACACAGCTATTGGTTCACAACTGCAAGAAGAAAGGAAATGTTGAGACAAAACATCAGCGTTACTCTCCAGACCGTGAACCACCCAGTACCTTTTATATGTTAGTTTAAACTTACATACTCAAACTAGGAGCAAGACACTAGTTGATCAAATGGCCAGCTTAGGGATAAGTGTATCATACAAACGTGTCGTGCAACTTGAAAACGAACTTGCTGCCGCACAGTGTGAACAATATAGAAGCGATGGAGTAGTGTGTCCAAGCCAGTTGAGAAAAGGTTTGTTCACAGTAAGTGCGTTAGACAATCTTGACCATAAAAAGTCTTCAGCGACAGCACAGGGATCCTTTCATGGAACAGGGATTAGCATCATTCAGCAGCCAACAAAAGACCATCCTGGGATTATACACAGTCAACCTGTGAGCTTGGCCAACACAACTTCAAATTCATCACAAAGTCTGGTTCTTCCGGATTCGTATTCTATTGTACCTGCTGTTTACATAAAACCCACAACAACAGAAGTACCCACAATAGAACACACCACAACGTCAGGTTTTGCTAATTACATAGAGAAAGCCAACGCCCAAGAGGAACGGTGGATTCAACATGCATCTGAACTACTTCAACAGGACTTAGTGCCATTGTCATGGGCTGCCTATCATGCATCACGTCAGCCTCAACCAAATGAATTGCCTGCAATCACAGCCTTATTGCCACTCTGTAGAGAAGGCTGACTCAGCCACAATGGTTAAACACGGCATGAGCATCATACAGAGTATAACTCAATTTCTGAATCCTGGTCAGATACCAATTCTGGCATGCGACTGTCCGATCTTTGCCATGTGCAAGTACACACAGTGGAAATTTCCAACAACGCATGGAGAAAATTTGATGGTCATCATGTTTGGAGGCCTACATCTGGAAAAGGCACTTTGGACTGTTCTTGGCGATATGTTAGATGCGTCTGGCTGGATAGACGCATTGACAGAGTCTGCTATAGCAACGGCAGGTACAGCGCAGTCATTCTTAAAAGTATCGCACATAACCCGAACTCACCATGCACATCAAGTGTCTGCTCTTGCTCTTGGAAATCTTCAACAAGAATCATTCATTGCAGCGAATGACACTGATACTGATGATGAGAAAGTCTTTGACAGTTGGAAGATGTCCATGACAGAGAAGAGCCCAACCTTTCAATATTGGGACCTGGTACTGAGATTAGAAAAGACTATACTAATCTTCGTTAGAGCCCATCGCGAAAAGAACTTTCAACTCTATTGAGAGGTGCTGGATTCACTGATGTTCCTGTTCTTCGCCCTGGATCACTACAATTACAGCAGATGGGTTAGCGTGCACATCTGGGATATGAATTCACTACCAGTCGGTGTTAAAGAGGACCTCGAAAAGCACTGGGTGGTTGTCAAAGGCAGCCGCAGATTTTCCGCTATTCCAATAGATCAGGCCCACGAGCAGGAGAATGCTAAAGTAAAAGGAAAGGGTGGGGCTATCGGACTGACTGAAAAACCTGAGTCCTTGAAGAGATGGATGATCGCTGGTCCTGAACAAGCTCGAGTGGTCACATCTTTTGAAAACGAATACTTGGCTTCCGACGATGCCGATCTTCAGTACCACCATCACGACGAAGGATTGTCAGCACAGAAGTTATTCCAGCAGCAAACAAACAACCTCATTCAGACGATCAATGGGTATGGAAATCCATTCTCTGATGACTGCCAAGAACTCTTGGTTCTTCATACACGTCAATGTGCCGACCAGGAAGTAGCTAACGCTATGAAAAGATTAGAAGCTCTTGGAAATGCTCAGTACAACATATTTAAGAAGGAGGTCTTCACAGAACAAAGCAAGTCTATTCATGAGTCAATCAAAAAGAACAAACTGCATTTGTTCCAAACACCAAAACTAAAGAAAACCTCCAAAACGAAAGAGCTCACAGCCATTCGAAGTGATGCAAGCCTTTTTGGTCGACTGTACATCGCAAATCAACAGCGGGATGGAGATCGAGACACATTTTTCTCACATGAAAATCAATTGTACCCTCCCAGTATGTCGAATCATGGAAAACTTCGGACGGGCACCAAGTCAGATTTGATTAGGTGCATTGAAGTATTCGAACAAGGTGAACAAGACGAACTTCCAAGAACAGTGGACTGTAAGATATTTGATGGCGCCGTCCTAGCCCATACTTTGTCAGCTGCTACTGCTACTACCTTTGATGACTACGCACAGTCTATGTTCTTGCCGTTTCTTTTGCGTGAGCTACAGTATGTCAGAGACAGGATAGATGTCGTCTGGGGCCAATACTTACCAAGCAGCATCAAGGCATCCACAAGAGAACAAAGAGGCAGTGGTGTGCGCCTCAAGGTCAATCCAAGAACAAAGATACCTTCCAAGTGGACCGATTTCCTATTGGATTCATCCAATAAAGATGAACTCTTCTCATTTTTGACACAGAAAGTGGCTGATGGCAACTGGCCTGCTGAAAAAAGCATCTTATTGACATAACGAATGGCACTACAGTTGTTTCCAGAGGCACAAGTCACGTGATGTCAGACTGCACACACGAAGAAGCAGACAGCAGGATTGTGTTCCATATTGTACATGCTCTGCAGCACGGGGCCAAGAAAGTACAAGTGCATACGGTTGACATAGATGTGCTTGTGATCCTTGTCGGCCATTTCTTCGATCTGCTGGAACTGCAACCTGACCTGGAGCTCTGTGTAGCATTTGGCGTTGGCAAAAACTTTTGTGTTCACAGCATCAACGCCATATCTGTAAGCCTTGGAGAAAGGATCGCTCGGGCACTTCCTGTATTCCACGCATTTTCAGGGAGTGATACCACCTCGTATTTCTTCTGGAAGGGCAAAAAATGTGCCAGGCAATCATGAAAAGCTACCCTTTTTGGTTACTGAAGCCTTCATCTTCATCTGGAATCATCCCTTTGAAACGTTAGATACTGGATCGCCTCAATTTAAACACCTTGAACGCTTCACAATCGTCATGTATGACAAAACAAGCAATGACGCCGACATAAACGATATGAGGTGGGAGTTGTTCTCCAAGAAAAGCAGACCTCTTGAAAATATTCCACCAACTAAGGTACTTGGTACTAAGGGTATTAAGCAGAATGCTTGAATTAAATAGCAAGATTGATATTTAGTGTATACCCAATCAGGTTTGTCTTGTAGCAATGTACATACTACTTTGTTGCAGGATGCACTGGTACAACATGTCAAGAGAGTTATCCTTCAGGCTGGAATTTGGTCAGCAAGTTGGCAGGCCTACGTTATCATACCGTCACCTGAAGCGTTTGTATAGAGTCTACAGGCTGACCAATGGGAACCAATTTGGATGACAATACCAGAAGCTGCAAAAGCTTGCAGTGAACTTATCAAATGTGGCTGTAAATCCGAGCGTGGTTGTCGCATCTGCAAATGTATCAAATCTGGGCTGAACTGGACTGACCCGTGTATCTGCAATTGCGAAAAGAACTAACTTGCTTGTGTTCATTCGTGTACATCATATACACATGTACATGATATAATGGTTCAGTTTTTATTAAAATATGTATCCAGCAAAGTATGTCTCGTATAACAAATGTGTCTCGCGAAACGTCAATGTTCGTATCGAGCGACCCATATTTTTTCTACATGTGACCATTATCTTAGTTCCTGATGATCTAATCCCAAATCTGATGGTTCCAATCGACTCCGTGGGCATCATTACCTACAAATAGATCGTTTACACATTTTTATGACCAATATTAGCGAAGTTATAATTATTTATCGATTAAAAAAAAAAATTGGCCGCCATCTTGGATTTTGACCCATAATCACATGAAAATATGGTCAGATTTTTTTGGAGCATGGGATTTCTTTAAGTCCATAGGTAACCACAAAAAATTTTCGGCACTTTTGTCCAGCATGTAACGATGTTTTCCCTTATTCCCCTCACTGTCCACAAGAGGACCTTTGTTAAAAAATGTTTTTTGATTTTTATTTTGTCACCAATTGGTGTTGCTTTAAAGGAAGTGAACACCACAAAACGTGAGAAGTAACATCCCTCCTGAAATATTGCATGAAAAAGAATGCTTTGCTAGTTTTAAACTGCAATGTTTATTATTTTTCTCTGTACTCTTGAAGTTGCCATTGCCTTCCAATGGGAAGGAAAATAAATACAACTTTTTACAGGTGGGAGGAAGCAAGCTTATTTGCTTGATGGATATGCAAGTGCTTGTTTGCTTTGGATTTTTTCACATGATTTTAAATTTTCATGGTTGCAAGGACATGGAATTTATCACTCATTCCATAAATAATTTGAGAATTGTTGGTTTGACTTTATGACGCATTTCTGAACCGCTGGACGGAATGAGTTGAAAACTGGAGGTTTTCATTGGGGTGTACACGGGAAGGCTTTCGGTGGTTAAAATTTTTCATAGTCCTTGGGGATCAGGGTAGGGGGAAGGCATGAATTCTCTGTTTATGTAACTGGATGTTGCCATCTTGTGGGTCGTTGGGAGCCAGGATGACAAGTCATAATAAACTATATTCCACGGATGTCATAGAAGTGGTGGAATTATCCTGTCCCGAAGGATGAGTTCTTTGTTCGCATCAAGAATGCGTCCAGTGAAAATGATGGTGAAAATTGACATTTTATATTGCAGACGAGGCCCTTTATGATGCTTCTGGCCTTACCCAATCTGTTCAATCCCCACCCATATTTCTACGACTGACTCTGCTTCACCATCTTGTGCAACCTTTCCTACTTTTCCTTTGCTGCCCTTAGCTCCTAAGGTCACGTACTTCCCTGGTGGTTTTCAGGGAACCACCAATATGCTGATAGGTATTGCAGATTTGTCTGGCCTGCGGTCCACCATCTTTTTCAATGATTGGCCCATAATATACGCCTGGTGTTGGCTTAATGGTTAGGGTGGTGGGCTTAGGATCCTGAGTTCAAATCCCCCTTGGCTGTTAAATTAATACCAGGTTGGGTTGACTGCCTGTCATCCGAGGTCAGCAAAATGAGTGCCAGCTTGCTGGTATCCTGCGTCGGAGTGGTGACCCATCCGAGATTGTGCCCAATAGCCAAGGAGACTGCTTAGGCAGCACCAACGCTCTGCACAGAGTATGGTCCCAATGGATGGATGGGCCCATCATCTCTTGCATCTCCAGACACAGGCAATGCTTGGGACTCATTTCTCAATAAACATCTCCCCCTCTCCTCCAGCAGTTCATAGCTTCACTTCTCCAGCTGTCGTTCCTCACATCTCTCTGGTACGACTCATGTTGTCAGGCTATTTCCCGAAATTAGCTTGCCTTTTCCTCCTGGAAAGCCAACCCCACTGAAGGTAATCCTAGTCTCTCCAAAAGCTCTCAACGCCATCATTTCTGTTCTCAGATGTGCCAGAATTCAGCAGCAATGGAAGTAAATTAAGCCTTGAAAGTTGATGCAAACAATTCCTACAGGTGTCCCAACTTTTGTTGATTCGTTTCAAACCCTCTGTATAAAAGCAGTGTTGGAACAGACTGTGTTGCTACACCCTCTGAAGCATTATTTGGACAATATTGCACTGCAGGAAGTAGTATATTGCTATTATAATGGCGAGAAAAAGACAATTAACAAAGGAAGACAGACAGACCATTATAACCCTTAAAAGTGTAGGTTTTTCCTTTCGAGAAATTGCAAAGTAAGCCAAGGTGTCAGTGAATACAGTTTCCTACACCATCAAAAGGCACTTGGAAACTGGAGGAAACTCTGACGGAAGAGGTCTGGCAGACCCAAAGCCACAACACAATCAGAAGACAAGTTTCTGAGAGTCAACAGTTTGCGTGATTGGCAGC
>NC_140966.1:53913407-53915907 GCF_056783735.1 Eptatretus burgeri
AAGGTGCTCATTGACTGGTGAGAATGGAGATTATATCGAACTCCGTGCTTACGCGGATTAGTCTGCAATGGTTAACTGCACATGTATACGTTTCTGCTTATGTACTCCTAGCTGAACCTGTATTTCCTGGTGTGTCCACAGAAGCGGCTCCAATCAAATGGAATAAAGCCTAAACTCTGAAGGTTCATCTCTCGCTCTTATTTCAATTTATTCCATTTAATTTTCTCGGCTCTCTCAACCAAAGATGGACAAGATCTACAAACCAGAGAGGTTCGACGCAGACCCAAACACGACTGACGCAGAAATGAAATGGTCACATTGGTTCTGCTCCTTCTCACACTATCTGACCATCATCGCGGAGGGAGCTGACAAATTTGCCGCTCTCGTGAATCATGTCTCGCCCGGCGTGTACAGGCTCTTCTCGGGGTGCGACACTTACGAAGCAGCGATTGACGTACTGCAGGCGCTCTACGTGAAGCCCAAGAACGAGGTATACATACGACATCTTCTCAACACACGCAAGCAAGCAGCCGGGGAGACAATCGATCAGTTCCTGCAAGCTCTGAATCAGCTGGGAAAAGACTGCAGCTTCCGGGCCGTAAGCGCCGAGGAACACCGAAAGGAAGCGACACGGGAGGCATTCATCCAAGGACTCAGATCAGCCCACATACGGCAACGCTTACTCGAGAAAGCGCAACCCACTCTTGACAAGGTAGTCGATCAGGCTCGAGCGATGGATACGGCTCAGCAGCAATCTGAGTCATTTAGGACACCGATGCTGCTCATGAACGCTGCTACGATGGGAACCCAAGGAACCCCACTGGCACAGACACAGCCAGACATGAGGGATGGAGAAACACCCGAGGAGCCGGATACCCAGACCTCGTCAAACTCCTCAGCAACTGCTCCGGTCGGTAAATGCTTCTTTTGTGGGTACAAAAGGCATCCTCGTCAAAAATGTCCAGCCAGAGATGCCACATGCATGAATTGCGACAAGAAAGGGCATTATGCCAGGGTATGTAAATCTACTCTAAGGAGGAATAAACCCACTTCTGCGGCTCTCTACTCGCAAAATAAATTGACTGCAGCCTCCCCGGGGAATCTATCCAAGGCTATCATCAACGTGCGAATTAACGGGCATATGGCTGAGGCACTGATTGATACCGGTAGCTCTGAAAGTTTCGTCAACAGCTCGCTAGTGAAGGGCAGGAAATGGGTAATCCACCCGACTGACAATACGGTATGCATGGCCGCCACCTCACTACAATCCCGCGTACGAGGGTACTGCAATGTTGAATTGGACGTAAAAGGGTACACGCATCGGGATGTAAAGGTGCTGGTGCTTCGTGATTTGTGCGCAGACGTAATTCTGGGTCATAATGTCCTCAAGCAGCACACGAGCATCGAAATACCCTTTGGAGGAAGCAAGCCTCGTCTAATTTTAAATGCGCTGACCACCGCGGAGGTGACGTCCCCCAGCTGTTCGCTAACTTGTCGCCGGTCTGCAAACCGATAGCGATCAAATCGCGGCGATATACCACTGCTGACATGAATTTCATCACTTCAGAAACCAAGCGATTACTGGAGGAGGGAATTATAGAACCGAGCGATTCGCCATGGCGCGCACAGGTGTTAGTGACCAGCAGTCAGAACCATAAGAGACGGATGGTTGTCGATTATTCCCAAACGGTCAATCGCTTCACCCAACTCGACGCCTACCCCCTGCCGCGCATAGATGAGATGGTCGAACGCGTGGCCAATTATAAGGTATTCAGTACCATCGACTTGCGAAGCGCCTATCATCAAATTCCCATCCGAGAGGAAGACAAACCGTACACTGCATTCCAGGCAGGGCGGCGCCTCTACCAGTTCAGAAGGATACCATTCGGTGTCACGAATGGAGTAGCTTGCTTCCAACGGGTTATGGACGACATCATCTCAGATGAAAACCTCGAAGACACTTTTGTTTACGTGGATAATGTCACAGTGTGCGGTAGGGATCAGAGGGAACATGATAGGAATCTGGACAGATTCTTGAGCATTGCTGGAAAATATAATCTGACTCTCAACTACGAGAAATGCGTATTCTCGGCAAGGTCAATTGACCTTCTCGGCTACACGATAGCCAACGGCACAATTAAGCCTGATCCTGAGCGATTGCGCCCGCTCCGTGAGCTTCCACCACCTCAGGACTTGCAGACAATGCGCCGGGTGATCGGGATGTTCGCTTACTATGCAAGATGGATTTCGCAATACTCCGAGAAAATATATCCCCTAGTGCATTGCAAAAACTTTCCACCAGATGCCGCTGTCGTGAAAGCTTTCCACGATCTCAAGGATGATATCAGTAAGTCCGTGGTTTTATCGATCGACAGCTCGGTGCCCTTCGTGGTGGAGACCGACGCTTCAAATCACGCCATAGCTGCAACACTTAATCAGTCTGGGCGGCCGGTCGCTTTCTTCTCGAGAACTCTCTCCAGAAGCGAGCAGAGACACTCGG
>NC_140966.1:53925907-53938407 GCF_056783735.1 Eptatretus burgeri
GGAGCTTGTGTGGAGTTTTTGTGTGGAGGTTGTGTGGAGCTTGTGTGGGGTTTGTGTGGGGTTTGTGTGGGCAGGGCTTCGGTGGGAGGGGCGTGTGTGGGCGGAGTCAAAAAGGGGCGGAGTCAAAAATTTCAATTTATTGGAGCTTGTGGGGGGGTGTGTGGTGGGGTTTGTGTGGGGTTTGTGTGGGCGGGGCTTGTGTGGGTGGAGCCAAAAAGGGGCGGAGTCAAAAAATTCCAATTTATCTTTGTATTTTGTAATTCCTGTGAATAAAATGAACCTAAAATCTCTTCCCCTTCCAAATCATATATCTTATAAGTCCAAGGAACCGTATCTATTACATCAACAATTTTAAAAAGCTCGTTGGTCCATCTTTTTGTATAACCTTTTTCAAAATGAGATTTCCACCGATATATTCTTACGATATCACCAACTTTGAACTTAGGTTTTCTGACATTAATCTCTTTTTCATATTTTAATTTTGTAAATGTTTCTGATGGTTTCATATTTGTTGCCGTGTGAATCGTGTCATTATACTTATCCACAATATCCTGAATAAAAGATGACCATTGTTGTGAACCGAGTTGTGTGAATTTTTTATATAGTCTCTCTTTTAAGGTACGATTAAAACGTTCAACAACAACTGCCTTCCCTTCATTAAAGGTACTGTATAATGTAATACTGTTATTTTTTAGAAAATTCATAAATGTCTTGTTATAAAACTCTCTACCCTCATCAGTCCACAATTTTTTAGGTTTTCTCTTACTTTTATTAAATATCTGTTGAAAAGCTAACATAAGAGTATTACCTGTTTTGTTTTTTAAAGGGACAACCCACACATATCTACTCCTCAAATCAATAACGGTTAAAGCATACTTGTACCCCTTATCATTATTGAGTTCAATCAAATCAGCAGACCAGATATAATCAACTTCCTTGGAATAAACTTTCCTTCTCTGAAACTTTGTGAATATTGGTTTATGTAATTCATCAGCTAATTGCTCTTCAGTCTTAATGGCATCATTAGAGCCTATAAGTTTTTGAATTTCCAAGTCCAAGTTTCAATTTAGCACTGATCATCTTCTTCACAATGAACCGATCAACTTTTTCTCTCAAGGTTGGATTTTGTATCAGAGACAAATTATACAACATTTCTCTATCGGCTTCATGCTTTTCTTGCAACGTTGTGGTATTCCCATAATCAATATCGTGTCTCATGCACACTTCATCAACTCTATTGATAGGCTTACTCCAGGATTTAGGATTGTCTGCCTCATCTAATCTTTTATCCAAGTTTGTGCCTGGGCCACAGAAAGAATACCCTGGAAGATGTAATTCCCCTGGTATTCCAGTAGTTGTAAATTTACTTCCTGATAAAAACTTTTGGATATCTCCTCCTAGTTTGTGTTGGGAGATAAATTGATTTTTTTGAACCACACACCGAACATATACCTTTTTGTATAACCCTGTTATTTTTACTTTTAATATATGAAATATTTTTAGTATTAGTTTTCTTTTTACATTTGAGACAATAACTCATTTATTTATGAGAAAAATTCCTGCAGAGTGCAAAAACCTTTTTAGTTTCCAACATGCACATTTGAATCTTAATTTTTAAAACATAAAGAATCCTTAGAAATGCCTTCACTCTCTCCTCCATTTATTTAAGAAAAAAAAATGAAAAACTTGAATTAAAATCCATATCTTGTCGATGCTAATAGTCTTGTCGAAAGTATTGCAAATAGACTTGTCAATTCTTTCTTTTCCTCCTCGGTGGGTTGAGTTATTTTCTGTAATACCCTTAATCTTTTTAATCTCACTGGTTTCCATATTTTGATATTTATTTTGTCTCGCTCTTTCCTCCCTCTCCTCCTTCTCTCTCTTCTCTTTTTCCTCCTTCTCTTTCTTCTCCCTCTCCTCCCTCTCCTTCTCTTTCTTCTCCCTCTCCTCCCTCTCTCTCTTCTCTCTCTCCTCCCTCTCTCTCTTCTCTCTTTCCTCCCTCTCTCTCTTCTCCCTCTCCTCCTTCTCTCTCTTCTCTTTTTCCTCCTTCTCTTTCTTCTCCCTCTTCTCCTTTTCCTCCTCTTCCCTCTCTTCTTCAACTCCTTCCTCATCCCTTACTATCCTTGAATCGCTTACACCCCATAGAATATTATACATATATTCATCAGGATTTCTTGTTATTCCTGTATCCAAAATAATTTTTTACAACAGGAAACCAATAAAATTTCTTTTGAATTTCTAAAAGAGCCTTACCTTTTCTTAACTTTATAATTTTTTCATTATTTAACATTCTAATTAAATCTAAAGTTGTCGGTTTATCAACATCAGCATAATGCCAATCTTTTATTGAAAATACCTCATTCTTATGTTGTAGAACATATTTATTAAAATACCGAATACCCTTTTCTTGAAGGTATGCTTGGACACAGAAATGATAATTTTCTTGAAGCCTTCTTCCTGTCATTTATGTATTAGAAATATATGTTAGAACAATATTATGGCACGAAACACCTCCCCATCTTCCCATAGTTAAATCATTTTGTATTTCCTTACTTATTATATATAATCCTGTTTTTTCTGTTTTCATGAGATAAACAAGGGCAAAACCATTATTATATTTACCCTTATTAAATTATTTTATTTGTTGTTTACTAATCGTAGCCCCACAAAACTCATTCTCGATACCAAGTGGATAATATTCTTCCTTACGAGACTGATTTAATTGTTCCAGGTCTTCGAGGTTAATTTTAAATGACCAATTATACCCTAAATCATTCATATCATACCCCCATTGTTCTATTCTCATACAAACGATACGCCCTTCTTTATAAAAATTTATTTTAATTCGAACTGTGAATTCTGTATGACCTGGAGATAATATCAACACTTCTGTATCTTTGGAATACACGGCTGTTTTATTTAAGGATATATATTGTGATAAATCGCTTAATCTCACCAAGTCATTCGCGTCAGTCGGGCTTGGATAATTTTTTAATTTATAAGCATTTTTCATGTTAATATTTTTGGTTATATTATATTTATGTCGTTCAGCCTGTGCCTTTGTGTAATAATTTGATAAATCAATATCCAGTTCTTGAGATACACCAAAGATAGAACCATCTTTACCAACATAAGTCATTTATATTAGATTAAAAATAATATCATAAATTTTTTTATTTTTGTTGAGTTGAAATAACACATATAGGCATAATTGGCCACAACACTTGGAATTTAATTCTTGGACTTGAAATGTTTGATAAACACCATTCTGTAAGAATTTTATGACTTCAACAGGTGGTGGAAGACCAAAACTATCAAAATAATATTTGTCTTGACTATTAAAAATACAAACCCAATGAGAACCGTTCCCATTATTATCTTCTAAGTTCATAATAATATTCTTTGTATGTTTCGGCACATTTGTTCATTCATCTCTCATACAAATAACCACATTATGAATTTTTAATTTCTTACAATATTTGACAAGTTGTAAATTTGATGTTGTATTCTTTCCAAATTCTTTAAACCACTCATCAATGCTCATTTATTTATTAGAAAGATATAATCCATTACCTCTTTTCGTTAATTTTACACCTGCTTGTGCTATAGAAGAAAGCATATCTCCAACTAACAATCTCGCTTTATCAGGCAGACCTTCAAGTTTTTCAGCAAAATCTACAATTACACCACTTCCACTAATTTGTTTCTCCAACTCTTTGTTATGTCTTTCCAATTCTTTTTGAGCCTGGAGTTGAGCCTTCCTTTCGTTGGCAGTTTTCACCGCTGTTGAAATACCACCCGTCAATGCTCCAACCGCACTTAAACCAGCAAATAAAGGAATTAGAAATGGGAGAAATCCTCCACTCGTCTCTCTTATTGAATATTTTTTCAACATTGGTTTTGTCATTTTAATTTTAAGTGAGCCAGTGTCATTCAAGATTTTAACCTGTTCTCTTGTGAGAAAAACATCAATTCTTACTGCTCCTTTTCTCTGAATTGTATTAACGTTAATCGTACAAGGCTTTTGATTTTGAACACAAGATGATAGTTTATGAAGATTGATTTGATTAACATATACCCCAGTTGGTACTTTGCCACTCATTTATTTAACAAAAAATTATGTGAGACTAATCATCACACCATTATCTGTATTAATCTGCAATTCTGTTTCTTCCAAAAGCAAACAATATGTATCAACTTCTTCACTCTCTCCTCTTTCAATGTATAGGGAAGTATCCACTCGATTAGACTTTATAGTTTCCTTTTGAGCGCTCAGGTCAAACGCATAGATTGTATACAAACTTTTAAATGCTGTCATATCCAAAATAGGTTCTTTATTTCCATTACTTTCACACACCTTTTGGTAAGACTTGTATGCTTCAGCAAAATCATTTTTTCCCAATTAATTTCCAATCTATCTCGTGGGTAAAATGTTCCATCTAGAGAAACGCGAAGTTGTTTCACCTTAGCATTATCACTCAATGCATTATTCTTATCAGTCGCAGTATCACCATCTGGCTTTTTAAAAATGATCCACAGATATCGTGGCTTTCCTTCCAGAACACCCAAATTCCACGTGTAAGTTGTTTGATTGAGTTTAACGTGTTGACATCTTCTTTTGAGGTATGATACACTGAGTGGTTTCTTTGAGTTAAGTCTTCGATTCAACATCTCTTCTGTTTTAAGATTAGGAGTATATTCACTGATATACCAACTCATTTCCTCAATTACAAATTTATTCTGATCACCAAAAGCACTACCAACACCAAAAAGCAATCGATTTTCATTATCATTCCTTTGTAGTTGAAATCTAATTTTAAGGCCATACAGAACTTTATCATGATCACAAAATCCAAATATACCTTTAAGAGGAACTGCCACAGTAAAACTATTTTCTGCTTTTGTATCATCATTATACATTCCTTTCCTTTGAGTATACCCAGGGTCTGTGTTTGTTCCCGTTGACATATCAGGAATAAAACCTTCGACAGACCCCTTTCCCATTCTATCACTGAATGTATAGAGTGTAAATTTTATCATTTCAGATACAGCAGAGACATAATTCAACCGCTTCAACTTCTTGTGTTCCAATATACAAACGCACACTATCAAACATTTTCCAGAAGAAATCATTTACAAGTGTAGCGTTTGTGTTATTCCCAGCCTTAGTGAATTTAAATTTACACAACAAGAAACTTTCGGAGAGATTCAAATAGGTTTGTTGATTATTTATTTCAAAACTTTTTGTACCATTCGTATTCCAGTCTGTTCCAGTTATTGCATTTACCTTGAAGTAATCTTCTTTTTTAGTGGAGTTTGAGATAATAATAGTATCATCCAAATCATAGATACTATCAATTGCTTCCATACTTGTATTTATTTAGGAAAAAAAGATGTTAAAACTTTTGAAACCCTGATCCAAGTATTTGAATTATTTTCTGTCGTTCTTGGGGGGACAACTGAGTTTTGCCTTTCTTAATTTCTTTTATTGCTTGTAATTTATGAGATTCCTTCTGAGCATCTTTTATACTCTTTACGGCACCTGCTACATTTCCCACAGCAGAAGCAGTTGAACCAATTAGATCTTTATGTTTAAGAATAGTTGAACCAATACCCATGAGAGTATCAATTATCCCATCTCCTCTAAATTGATGTCCAACACCCCTTTGTCTCTTAGGTTTATAGTATCCTCTACCAAGATACATACCTTCACCCTTGTAGTATGGGGAAAGAAACATCCCATCCCCTGTAATTATTTTATATTTTCCCAACTCATGTTTCCTCAAAATAACCATCGTATTTATTTATTGGAAAACTTCACGTAGGTGAATTCTGATGGATATAACTTCTCCATTAAAAGAAATCACACGATTATCTTGGTCGGTTATCCTAAAATTTACTCTGTGTATGGTTTTTCCTGACACAGGTAGATAAACCAAATTTTTGGGTTCCATATTGAATTTATAACCAATTGGGGTTGAGTATGCGCTGAATGAAAATATTGTATTTGTTTTTTTCCCATCATTATAAGCACCATCAATCAAATCACAGTGAATTAACACCGAATTTATTCCTGAGGATATTTGAATGACATTATCACTGTAAAACGTCCCATTAGTTTCAATCTTTTTTGAGGAGAAACCCAATAACTCTCTAAATGAATTATCAATTGTGAAATCAACCTTGTAGTTATTTTTAACTTTAATCGTTGATTTTGAAGTATGTTTTTGAATGTTTATAACAATATTTTTTGGTTCATCACCCTGTTCTTTCATAAGACGAGCAATTTCGGAAGATATTTGAGAAATCTCATATGCTCCGGGTGAGACTGTTATCGTTTTGTATCCACTTCCTGGATTATAACTAAACTTGTCATTTTTCTCGGTTATATTAAATAAGGTATTATAAGTTTACATGGACAATAAAGATGCCTCATATTCTTTTGTTGTGTCAAGTTGTAGTGGGTATGGGAATGAAGATGTGTGGTCGCTTGTTGTGAAATTGAAACTAAGGATTGTGCTTCTCATCTTATTTAATATGAGATAAAATGTCTTTATATTGATATTTATTAATTATTTTCATGTTCATCAACTGGTCTAAAATGGCTGATGCTTCATTAAAACAATTGTTATTTCCAGCCTTCTTACTGCCTAACAACAATAACAGTCTATTAACTAATTGCGATGGGTCATTTGGAAGAAAACTAACACCTGAACCAAGGATACTTAAAGCCTGAATAATGTGTTTCTCCTTCTCATTCTTCCTACTTTTACCAGAAAGAATAACCTTATAATTTAGAGTGTTCAGCAGATCAATATATACTCTATCATCATTATTTTCCATATCCAATGGTTTATCAATATACTTTGATTCATCCCTCACAGTTGAACCTTGTCTTCCATCTTTTGTGAGAAGAAACATTAATCTTGGAGTTAGTTTAACAGGGGGTTGAGCAGAACCCAAGAACCTTAATTCATCATTAAATATCAATACCTTTTCTTGAACAAGATGAAATATTGCTGATTGTTCTGTTGGAATGAGTCCTGCTTTGGTTTTTGAATCCGCTGAATATTCATTGTTTTGAAGAGCATTCACAATATAATCAGGGGTCGATTAATCTCTTCCAGTTGTTGAAATAAACCTTCATCATCATATTCTAATTCTCCTAAATGCTCTAATTCTTCCTCCGTCATTTGACTGAAATCTTTTAACATTTGAAGTTTTTAGGAGTATATTCTACCGTGGGAACTGTGGAAACATCTTTCATTTTTCCTTGGGAAGTTTTTAAAAGTGGTTTAAAAAATTTCTCTTGTTTTCTTTCAAATGCTTCTTCGCCCGTTAGTTTCTGTCTGCGTTTCTTCTTTATGTCTTCCTGCTGTTTTACAACTTTTGAAACCAACTCTTGATGTTCCCTAAATCTTCTTGCTCTTTCTTTCGCATCCATTTATTTATTGAAAAATATCATTTAATATCTCATCTTGTTTCACAACAATATATTTATATTTTTCAGTCGTGTGTTTCATGTAATCCCCAAATTCCTTTTTACTACATAATGTAGAACAATTGTCTCTCCAAAAATTGTTTATATCTATTGAATTTAACTTGAATAAAATAAAAGTATTAGCATTGTTTCTGATGGAACGACGAGGAAGCTGAAAGTACGATTGACTAAGATAAATACAATTACAAGAAGAATGTCTCCCTCTTGTGTAGTAGCTGTCCATTACCGTTTGGTTTCTCTCATTAACACAATCATCAAAGACAACGAGGTTCTTTTTGGATTTATCCAAATCTTGGGGAGACGGTATATCATCCGTATTATCACTCAGAATACAAGTTATCGGTTTTGATTTCTTTTTACATCTCTGTGTATCACAAAATAGTTGTATTATATCTTCAATGTTAAAATCATTTAGGTTTTTTTGAAGTTTAAATAAACCGATTATATCTTCTTTTTGAAGACCAGCATTAAAACCTTGTGAGAGTAGTTGATACTCTGGTTGAAAACTCGACTTTGTGAAAATTATTAAATTATCATAATCTAAAAAGTTGGGAGTGAGGAGCATCTTTAAAAGTAAGCAGGTTTTTCCACATCCACTTGAACCAACTATGAGGCATCTTAATGAATTTGGGAGATTTTTATGGTTGTCAAATTTTATCTTATTTTCCCAAATAGGTAAAAAATCATTCATTTATATATTTGGAAAACAGGTTATTTAATTTATTCTTGGCTTTTTTCGAAATTCTATATTTTATCCTAAGTTCAGGTTTAATTTCAAGATAATCCATTATTTTATTTATGCAATATCTTGTGTTGATATTTCCCTGAAAATCACATCCATGAATAAGATATAACAACAATCCTTTGAACATTTCTCTAATACGTTCAGTTTCTTCCCTTGTAAGGAAAGGTGTGTTCTCACCCTCGTTCTTTACATTCATTTCTCGAATCAATCTTGTAAAGTAATTCATTTTTGGTGTAAATCTAAAAGAATTATTTTCCTTTTTATATTTTTGATTATCATTAATTAGAAGATAATCACAGAATATACATTGTTTATAGGCTTTTGACTCTGTGTTTAATCCCCGTCTTTCACACGCAGGACAATTCTCAAATTTGTCATATGGAGAATCATGGAATTCAAGAGGCTCAAAATCGAGTAAACTATTCATATTTATAAAGTAAAACTTTACTTAAACTGAAATTCATCTTCGATATCATCTTCGATACTTTCAGAATCATCTATACTTTCATAACTATCATTTGAACACAAACTCTCGGTGTCATAACTATCGTTTGAATGCAAACTCTCGGTATCATAATCACTCTCATAATCTTCAAAATCTTCAGTTGAATATTGGCTCATTTAATTAGTAGAAAAAACATTACCATCGATATCGATATACATTTTTTCATTAACAGATTCAACTGCTACATTTTTTATATTAAAGGTAATTTTAAAATGATCCTTAACTACAATTGAACGAAATGTCATTTCACCTGATATATTAACATCCTTTATTTCATCAGGATTTATATCTTTAGGGTTGTTGAAAAAAATACAAATTTCTCCTTGCATATTACAGATGGTCTTATCTTTTCTTTCTAAAGCTTCATCCATAAGGTTTTTATTTTTTGATACCTTTTCTTGTTTCATTGCTTTTTCTAGTTTTGAATATATTGCCAGAAGGAGAGGAGAAACTTTTGTTAGAGATACCTTAATTGATGTTCTTCCAGGTATACTAAAAGCCCTTCCACTGAAGTAAATTGAAGAACTCATCATATCCACCATAATTGTTTTTATCCAATAGTTGTTATATTTGTCTTTGTTCAATTTTACATCCTTGACATATTTCTCAGCATCTTTAACAAATGAAGAGATTGATTGAAACTTGTCTTTTGTGTCTTGAAACATTGTATTTATTAAGTGAAAAAGTTGGAGGATAAAATGGTTTTAAGCACAGATTCACCTGTAAAATAAACGAAATTTTCATCAAGAAAATTTTAGTTTAAGCACAGATTCACCTGTAAAATAAACGAAATTTTCACCAAGAAAATTTTAGTTTAAGCACAGATTCACCTGTAAAATAAACGAAATTTTCATCAAGAAAATTTTAGTTTAAGCACAGATTCACCTGTAAAATAAACGAAATTTTCATCAAGAAATTTTTAGTTTAAGCAAAGTTTTATTATATAAATATGGTGAATACAACATACTGCGATGTTTGTAATCACGAATATAAACATTATAGAAAACACCTCCGAACCAACAAACACACATTTAATCTATTTCACAAAATATCCCCTCTTGAGTTGGAAAGAAAACATTGTGATACCTGCTCAAAGGATGTTTTGAAGAGTAGTTATAATAGGCATCTTCAATCACAAAAACACAAGAAAAATGAGTTTAAAGTAAAGGGAGACTATTATATTGAAAACACTGATGGGGCATTTAAAGGGCATATAAAAATAAGGATTTTTCAATTTGGAGAACCCGGTCCATCATCAAAAATTGAATCAATTGAAATAGTGAAACCTGATGTTGAAAAATTTATTAAAAAAACATTAAAAGAAATGAAAACTTTAAAGTTTTATATGGGAGTGAAAATGAATATGAAAAGACAAGATGAAGAACAAACTCCTTATATGAGGACAGATCTTCATTTTATAACATCATTTCAAGATTTTTTGAATAGTGGGGTTTATGAAGAACTATCAAGACAAGAGGAGGATGTTGATAATACAGTGGTAGGAAGTGGATTCAATATTAAAAAATCATCTTTTTAGATGTACACATTCTAAAATCAAACCCTCTTAAAGCTTCTTCTTATATTGAATTACCAAAAGAAATAAAACGAAAGAAGGCAGTTGTTAATATTAAGAATAATGATAATAAATGTTTTCTCTGGTCTGTTCTTGCTCACTTACATCCACCAAAATGTAATTCAGAAAGAGTAAAACAATATATGAAATATGAGAATACCTTGGACATTAAAGATTTTAATTTCCCAATGCCACTAACAGATATTCCTAAATTTGAGAAAAAGAATAATCTTTCTATTAATGTATATGGATTAACGGATACAAACAAAGTTCAAATATTAAAAATTTCAAACAACTTTAAAAATGAAGAAACACACATTGATCTTTTATATTTTAGTGTTGGAAATAATTCACATTACACATACATCAATAATTTATCAAGATTAATCTCTTCTCAGGTATTCAGAACAGCAAACAAAATATATCCTTGTAAGCGATGTCTTAATTCATTTCATACAAAAGAACGATTAGAACAACATTCAAAATATTGTAGTAATCATAAATCAGCTGTAATTACAATGCCTAAACCTGGTGAAAAGATTTCTTTTGAAGATTATAATAAATCTATCATGCACCCATTTGTGATATACGCTGATTTTGAATGTATCCTTAAAAAGATAAATACTGCTTCTCCTAATCCAAAAGAACCATATACAAATAAATATCAAAAACATATTCCTTGTGGTTTCTGTTATTATATCAAATCATCTGTTGGAGAAAAGTATAATAAACTTGAACAGTATAGTGGAAAAAATGCTTCACAAGAGTTTGTAAAACGATTAGAAAAGGATTGTATAAGACTAAGTAAATTAATGAAAGAAACAAATGAACCGATGAAATTAACCATAGAAGAAAAATTAGAATTTAGAAAGAACAATATCTGTCATATTTGTGAGGAGGAAATTGAGGAGTCTAAAGTTAGGGATCATTGCCATCTTACTGGTAAATATAGAGGCCCCGCTCATTCCTGTTGTAATCTTAATTATAAATTACCTTCTTTTATTCCAGTCTTTCTTCACAACAGCGCCAACTATGATACACATCTATTTATAAATGAACTTTCAAAAACACCAGGGAATGTTTCTGCCATAACAAACACAAGTCAAAAGTATATTTCATTTACAAAAATGATATTCACAAAACCTATAACTCGTATTCGGTTTCTTGATTCTTACAAGTTTATGGGAACACCACTAGCCAACCTCGCATCAAATCTAAGCTCCACGGGCTCTTTTCCAAATCTTAATTCATTCTTTCCAAAAGAGGAAATTCTAACTAAAGAGGAAATTCAGATTAAAGAGAGAATTCAAAGTAAAGAGGAAATTCTAATTAATGAGGAAATGAATGAAGAAATTCTTACTGAAGATGAAATTCTAATTATACAGAAAATTCGAACAAAGAATGAAATTCTAACTAAAGAGGAAATTCTGATTATAGATGAAATTCTGATTAAAGAGGGAATTCTAACTAGAGAGGAAATTGAAACAAGGAATGAAATTCAAAGTAAAGAGAAAATTCTTACAAGTAAGGGAATTTATCCTTATGGTTATATGGATTCATTTATGAGATTTAAAGAAACACAACTTCCTTCAAAAGAAAGTTTCTATAATAACCTTTATGAAGAAGAGATAAGTGATAAGGAATATAAACACGCACAAGAAATTTGGAAAATATTTAAGATAAAGAACCTTGGAGAATATCATGATTTGTATCTAAAAACAGATGTTTTATTGTTAGCTGATGTGTTTGAAGCTTTTAGATCACTCTGTCATAATAAAAATTGTTATGGATTAGATCCTGACCACTATTTCACAGCTCCTGGTTTAGCTTGGAGTGCAATGTTGAAAATGACAAAACAAGATATAGATTTAGTCAGTGATGTAGATATGCTTTTGATGATTGAGAAGTCTAAGAGAGGTGGAATATCACAAGTATGTTCAAAAAGATATGCTAAAGCAAATAATAAATATCTTCCAAATTATGAGAGTGAAAAAGATAGTAATTATTTGATGTACTTTGATGCTAATAATTTGTATGGATGGGCAATGTCTCAATCTCTGCCTTATGGTAAATTAGAGTGGGTGGAAGAAAAGGATTATGAAAAGGCTTTGATGAATATTGTTATTTCTTCTCAAGAGAAATTGAATGACAAAGAAGAAGGTTATTATTTTGAAGT